>NC_044550.1:183932002-184237627 GCF_007565055.1 Rhinopithecus roxellana | reverse complement strand
TTTTTTTTTTCTTCCTTTCCTCAGGTCAAAGAATTTTTGAGTACTTTGTGATCTTGCTGAAGACTACAGGCGGCCAAGTGGTTTCAGATACTTCAGCTTTGTGTATCTTCGTAGCTTCATATTAATACAGGTTTCTTTAGAAAACCCAAGTTTTTAACCATTTTTGTGCTAAGGAAAAAAAAGATTTTTAAATGAATCTTATGTGAAACTTTTTGACCAGTTTTCTTTTCTTTTCTTCTTTTCTTTTCTTTTTTTTAAAAAAAGACATTTAAAGACAAAGACATTATTTCTCATAGCAGGAAGTGTAGAGGTAGATAGTTCCAGAATCAGTGTAGTGGCTAAACTACATTAGAAAAGATCCAGCTTCCGTCTTTCCCCTCTTTTGTCTTCCTCAGCAGGTTGGCTTTTTCCCCTGGTGCCTCTCATCTCATTGGTGACCAGTTTCTTAACTGAAAGCTTTAATGTTACATAGTAAATGGTAGTGTGTCCTGTGTAAATTAGTGTATCTATTAAAAGTTGCAAAGTAGAATTAAAGGAATTCCTAGAATAAGGATTCTAAAGTTTTATTTTAAATGATTATCTTCTTAACAGTTTAGTCCTACCTCTTACTTCCTGCCTCAGTCTGCTTTCTCTACTGTCTGGATTAATTAGGCAGCCTGCTGTAAAGTTAAAGTCACACATTTCTATTTTGCAAACATTGTGATTACTCTTTGCTTTGTACTTTGCTTTGCTTTGTAGGCTTCTGCTTTAAGTTTTTCTCTTCTTCAGACAAATTACTGATAAAAATGATATTGTTCTATATGTAATATATCCTGAAAGCATTGTTTTTTGTTGAATATCAGAAAATAAAATTAATGAAGACAGAGGCTAGAAAGCATCCATTAGTTAATGAGACACACTTAACTACTTATCTCTAAACCATCTATGTGAATATTTGTAAAAATAATGCGTGGATTCATCTTAGTTCTGTATATAAATATATTTTCTTTCTAGTTTGTTTAGTTAAGATATGCAGTGTTTTTCCTGTGTATTAAGCCTTTCCATTTTACATTTTAGAAAATTTTATGTATTTTAAAATAAGGGGAAGAGTCACTTTCTTATTTGAAGATGATAATTTAGTGGATTAACCAGTCCAGATGCACTGATCTTTGCAAAGGGGATTTAATTTCCAATCTGTAATTACCATACATAAACTGTCTCATTATACATATACATTTTTTTTGGTTTGTTTTGGTTTGGTATAAATGAATTCATTTACTTAATTAAATATTTCTTAATAAGTATAAACCTCATGAACTACAGCAGAGCTACACTCATTGAAATGTAATTTCAATTCTAAAAAGATGTAATAATCTTTTTAGAGTTAAAATTTATTCTACTTTTAAGTAAAAAATTATGAATATTAAAGGTGAAAATTATATAAATTACTTTGATTCCCTTTTAAGTGGAGACATATTTCAGTAATTTTTAGTAACCTCTAAAAATGTATAATGACTTTTAAAATTTGTAGAATTGAAAAGATGCTAATAAAAATTTATTATTTAGTTTGTCATGACTCAAAAGTTGTCTCAGTGTGGTGGTCATAAGAGAATTGAGCCTAATGGTGGTCTGGATTATCTCTTGGATCTATTACCTATATCATGTCTTCCATTAGAATTTATATATTGTTCCTTATAGTTTGCTCTTCTAGAAAGGTAATTAATAATACAAGACTTATTTTTCTCATCCAGAATTTTCTCTTCTGCTATGCCTAAAACTTTATACTGAGCCACCAAGAACTTACGTCTGTCGTATTTTAAAGAACAGAGTTGTAAAATGTTTCTAAAATAGAGATATAGATATTATTACCTTAGAAAAATGCTAGATACATTGCAACATTAAAGTGTATATAAATTCTGGTAAATAATAGCCTTCTTCATTTGACTAACTTACCTCTTCTTTTAATTTTTTTTTTTTTTGTTAGAGACAGGGTCTTGTTCTGTTGCCTACGCCGGAGTATAGTGGTGCAATTATAGTTTACTGTAATCTTAGACTCCCGGGCTCAAGCAGTACTGCCTCAGCTCCTTAAGTAGCTGGGACTACAGGGCTTTCACCACCATGATGGCTAATTTTTTAAAATTATTTTTTGTATAGATGGGGTATTGTTGTCCAGTCTGGTCTCAAACTCCTGGGCTCAAGTGATCATCCTGCCTTGGCCTCCCAAAGTGCTGGGATTACAGGCATGAGCCACTGTGCCCTGCGCTAAAAGCTTTTTTTGAAATAGCTTTAGACTCATAAAAAGTTGTAAGAATTCCTGTTTACCTGTCACTCAGTTATTTCCCAATGATAACACTTTATTTAACAATAATATTTTATGAAAACAGTTAACTTTGGTGTACTACTCTTAACTAAACTACAGACCTAATTTGTATTTTACCAGTTTTATGTCTTATTTTAATTCATAAACTTTAAAACATCTTTATTTTTTAAGCAGTTTTAGGTTCATAGCAAAATTGAGCAGAAAGTAAAACATCTCATATACTCACTGTTCCTCCTTTGCCCTCCAGAGCCATCCCTACTATTGGCATTTCCTTCCGTACTTGGTACATTTGTTGCAATTAATGAACCTACATCAACATATTACCCAAAGTCCATGTTTTACATTAGGGTTCATTCTTGGTGTTATACATTCTGTGGGTTTAGACAAACTTATGATATTTATCTGCCATTGTTTTTACTGCCCTAAAAATCCCCTATTCTGCCTGTTCATCCCCATCATCGCTGCCAAGTAATCATTTTACTATATTCATAGTTTTGCATTTTTTTGGAATGTCATATGCTTGGAATCATACAGTATGTAGCTTTTTCATATTGGCTTCATTCACTTTTCACTTAGTAATACATATTTAAGTTTCCTCCGTGTCTTTTCATGACTTGATTGCTCATATATTTTTAGTGCTGAATAATATTCCATCATCTGATGTAAAACAGTTTACCCACAAACCTAGTGAAGGATGTTTTGATTGTTCTGAGGTTTTGGCAATTATGAATAAAGCTATAAACATCCGTGTGCAGGCTTTTGTGTGGACTAAGTTTTCAACTCCTTTGGGTAAATATCAAGGAGAGCATTGCAGGATTGCATGGTAAGAATATATTCAATTTTATAAGAAATGGCCAAATGGTATTTGAAAGTGGTTATGTGCCATTTTGTATTCCCACCAGCAATGAAAGTACCCATTGTTTCTCACCCACTGCAGCATTTGGTGTTGTTACTGTTGTGGAGTTTGGTCACTCTTGTAGATCTGTAGTGGTATCTTGTTTTAATTTTGATTTCCTAATGATATGATGTTGAACATCTTTTCACATACTTGCCATCTGTATATCTTCTTTGGCGAGGTTCTGTTTGTGTTTTGGGGCTCATTTTTTTAATTGTTGAGTATGAGTTCTTTGTATGTTTTGGATGACAGTCCTTTTTCAAGTCTCTTGGAAGTATTTTTTCCCAGTCTGTGACTTGTCTTACTCCATTGACATTGTCTTTCATAGAGCACAAGTGTTTTATTTTAATGAAGTCCAGTTTTATCAGTTTTTTCTTTCATGGATAGTGCCTTTGATGTTGTAGCTAAAAAGTCATTGTTCTGCCCAAGGTCATCTAGTTATCTTCTAGGAATTTTATAGTTTTGCATTTTAAATTTAGGTCTATTATCTATTTTGAGTTAATTTTTTATGAAGGGTGTAAGATCTGTGTCTAGGTTTATTTCTTTGCATGTGGATGTCTACAAAGATTGTTGACCATTCTACAGTCTTTGTTGAAAAGATTGTCTTTTCTCTCTTGTATTACTTTTACTCCTTTGTTGAATATCAGTTGACTGTATTTATGTAGGTCTATTTCTGAGCTTTCTGTTCCGTTTCATTGGCCTATTTAGTGTTCTTTTGCCAATACCACACTGTCTTCATTATGTAACTTTATAATAAATCTTGAAGTCAGATAGAGTCAGTCCTCCAACTTCGTTCTTCTTTTTTTTTTTTTTTTTTTGAGACGGAGTCTCGCTGTGTCACCCAGGCTGGAGTACAGTGGCTGGATCTCAGCTCACTGCAAGCTCCGCCTCCCGGGTTCACGCCATTCTCTCGCCTCAGCCTCCCGGGTAGCTGGGACTACAGGCGCCGCCACCTCGCCCGGCTAGTTTTTTGTAGTTTTTAGTAGAGACGGGGTTTCACCGTGTTAGCCAGGATGGTCTTGATCTCCTGACCTCGTGATCCGCCCGTCTCGGCCTCCCAAAGTGCTGGGATTACAGGCTTGAGCCACCGCGCCCGGCCAACTTCATTCTTCTTTAACATTGAGTTGGCCATTCTGAGTCCTCTGCCTTTCCATATAAACCTAGTTTTTACTTTTTATTATTTTTTTGAGATGGTTTCTCAACCTGTCTCCCAGGCTGGAGTACAGTGGTGCCATCACAGCTCAGTGAAGCCTTGAATTCATGGGTTCAAGAGATCCTCCCACCCCAGCCTCTCGCGTAGCTGGGTCTATAGGCACACACCACTATGCCCCGCTAGTTTAAATTTTTTTTTGTAGAGATGGGATCTCACTACGTTACCCAGGCTGGTCTCGAACTCCTGAGCTCAAGCAGTCTTCCCACCTTGGCCTCTCAAAGTGTTGGGATTACAGGCATGAGCCACCATGCCTGGCCCTTTCCATATAAACTTCAGAATCAGTTTGTCAATATCTACAAAATAACTTCATGGGATTGGTTGAGATTGTGTTGAATTTGTAGATCAAGTTGTGGAGAATTGAATGTCTTGACAATGTTGATTCTTCCTATTTATGAACACAGAATATCTCTCCATTTAGTTGTCATCTTTCATCAAAGTTTTGTAGTTTACTTCATATAGATCTTGTACGTGTGTTGTAAGAGTTACAGCTAAGTATTTCATTTCTAGGAGTGATAATGTAAATGGTAATGTTTTATATTTCAAAATCTACCTCTTTATTGCTGGTTTATAGGAAAGCAATTGATGTTGGAAATTAACTTTGTATCCTGCCACTTCGCTGTATCACTTATTAGTTCCGGGAGTTTTTTTGTGATTATTTCAGATTTTCTACATAGACTATTATGTCATCTATGAAGAGAGAGAATTTTATATATTTCTTCCTGTCTAGTCGTTATATCTTTTATTTCCTTTTCTTGTTTTATTACATTAGCTAGAACGTACAGTATGATGCTGAAAAGCAGTGGTGAGAGTAGACATCCTTGCCTTCTTTCTAATCTTAGTGGTAAAACTTTGGGTTCCTCACCATTAATATAATGTTAGCTGTAGGTTTTTAGTAGATGTTCTTTTCAAGTTGAGGAAATTGCCCCTCTATTCCTAGTCTGCTGAGTTTTTATCCTGAACGATTTTTGATTTTGTTAATGCTTTTTCAGTATCAATGTGATTTTGATTTTTTTCTGTAGCCTGCTATTGTGATGGATTACATTAATTGATTTTTGAATGTTAAGCCAGGCTTGCATACTGATATGATTTGGCTGTGTTTCCACCCAAATCTTGTCTTGAATTGTAGTTTCTGTAATCCCCATGTGTTGTGGGAGGGGCCGGGTGGAGACAACTGAATCATGGGGATGGTTTTCCCCATCCTGTCCTCGTGATAGTGAGTTAGTTCCTGTGAGATCTGATGGTTTCATAAGAGGCCTCCCCTTCACTGGTCACTCATTTTTCTTCTCCCTGCCACCATGTGAAGAAGCACATGTTTGCTTCCCCTTCTGGCATGATTATAAGTTTCCTGAGGCCTCACTGGCCATGCTGAACTATAAGTCAATTAAACCTCTTTCCGTTATAAATTACCCATTTTCTGGCAGTTCTTTTTTTTTTTTTTTTTTTTTTTTTTTTAAAGATGGAGTTTCACTCTTGTTGCCCAGGCTGGAGTGGAATGATGCGATCTCAGCTCACTGCAACCTCTGCCTCCCGGGTTCAAGCAATTCTCCTGCCTCAGCCTCCCAAGTAGCTAGGATTACAGGGATACACAACCACACCCGGCTAATTTTTTGTATTTAGTAGAGATGGGTTTTCACCATGTTATGCTGGTCTTGAACTCCTGACCTCAGGTGATCCACCAGCCTGGGCCTCCCAAAGTGCTGAGATTACAGGTGTGTGCCACCGTGCCCAGCCTCTGGCAGTTCTTTATAGCAGCAAGAGAATGAACTAATATACATACCTAGGATAAATTCCACTTGATTATACTGTATAATTCTTTCTATATATTGTTGGATTCAATTTGCTAATATATTACTGAGGATTTTTGCATTTATGTTTGTAAAAGCTGTTGGCCTGTAGTTTTCTTGTAATGTCTTTGGTTTTGGTATTGGGATAATGCTGGCTGCATAGAATGGGTCAGGAAATGTTCTGCTTTAGGAATTGGTGTAGTTTCTTCCTTAAATGTTTAGCAGAATTAACCAACACAACAATATGGGCCTAATGACTTCTCTTTTGGAAGGTTATTAATTATTGATCCAGTTTCTTTCAAAGATACAGACATTCAGATTGCCTGTTTCTTCTGTGAGTTTTGGCAGATTGTGCTTTTTAAGGAGTTGATTCTTTTACTTTGTTTATTAAATTTGTGGGCCTAGAGTTGTTTATAATATTCCTTTATTAACTTTTTAATGTCTGTGGGAACTGTAGTTGTGTCCCCTCTTGTTTTTTTTTTTGTTTGTTTGTTTTTTGTTTTTTGGTTTTTTTTTTTTTTTTTTGAAATGGAGTCTTGCTCTGTCACCCAGATTGTAGTGCAGTGGTGTGATCTTAGCTCACTGCAACCTCTGCCTCCTGGGTTCAAACGAGTCTCCTGTCTCAGCCTCCTGAGGAGCTAGGATTACAGGCGCCTGCCACCATGCCTGGCTAATTTTTGTATTTTTAGTAGAGGTAGGGTTTTGCCATGTTGGCCAGGCTAGTTTTCAAGTCCTTACCTCAAGTGATCCACCTGCCTTGGCCTCCAAAAGTGCTGGGATTACATATGTGAGTCACCATGCCTGGCCCCCTTTCATTTTTGATGTTAGTAATTTGTGTCTTCTGTTTTTCTTAGTCTGGCTAAGCCTTAGCAATTGTTATTGATCTTTTCGAAGACCTACCCTTTTGTGTGACTAATTTTTCTCTATTGATTTCCTATTTTCTATTTCTGATTTGTGCTCTAATTTTGATTATTCCTTTTCTTATGTTTATTTTGGATTTAATTTGTTCTGTTCTTATTTCCTGTGGTAAAAACAAATATTATTGATTTTAGATCTTATTTTCTAATATCCACTTTCAATGCTATAAATTGCAGTTTGAGTACTGCTTTCACTGCATCCTATTTTAAAATTTGTTTATTTACTTCAAAATATTTTAAAATGTCTCTTGAGAGTTTTGTTTGTTTGTTTTGAGACAGTCTCGCTCTGTCGCCCAGGCTGGAGTGCAGTGGCATAATCTTGGCTCACTGCAACCTCCGCCTCCCAGGTTCAACTGATTCTCCTGCCTCAGCCTCCCGAGTAGCTGGGATTACAGGTGTGCACCACCACACCCACTAATTTTTTGTATTTTTAGTAGAGATGGGGTTTCACCATGTTGGTCAGGCTGGTTTTGAACTCCTGACTTCAGGCAATCTGCCCACCTTGACCTACCAAAGTGCTGGGATTACAGGCATGAACTACTGCGCCCAGCCTCTTGAGAGATTTTTAACCCATGTGTTATCTAGAAATGTGTTAATTTTCAAGTAGTTCAGACTTTCCAGCCTTTTTTCTGTAGTTGATTTCTAGTTTAATTTCCTTGGAGTCTGAGAGCAAACATTGTATGATTTCTATTCTTTTAAATGTGTTAAGGTGTGCTTTATGGTGCAGAATGTAGTCTATCCTGGGGAATGTTTTATATGAGCTTGAGAAGAATGTGTACTGTGCTGCTGTTGGATGAAGTAATCTATGAGTGTTAATTATATCTAATTGATTGATGATGGTGTTGAATTCAACTGTGTCCTTACTGAATTTTTTGCTTGCTGGATTTGTCTGTCTACTACTGATAGAGGGATATTAAAATCTCCATTGATAATACTGGACACAACATATACTTGGGTCTTGTTTTTTATCCACTCTGACAACCCCTGTCTTTTAATTGGTGTGTTTAGATCATTGATGTTTAAGGTGATTTTTAAGTATATTTGGATTAATACATAACTATATTTGTTTTTCAAAAATGATGCCAAAGCCAGATGCAGTGGCTCACACCTGGAATCCCAGCACATTGGGAGCCTGAGGCAGGCAGATCTCTTGAGATCAGCGGTTCAAGATCAGCTTGGGCAACATGGTGAAACCCTGTCTTTACTAAAAATACAAGAGTTAGCTGATTGTGGTGGCACATGCCTGTAGTCCCAGCTACTTGGGAGGCTGAGGCAGGAGAATCGCTTGAATCCAGGAGGTGGAGGCTGCAGTGAGCCAAGATCATACCACTGCACTCCAACCTGGGCAACAGAGCAAGACTCAGTCTCAAAAAAAAAAAGTTGCCAAAAAACACAATGTGAAAGGAGTAGTCTTTTAAATAAAGGTGTTGGGAAAAATGGATTTCCGCATGCAGGAGCATGAAACTGGACTCATACTATATATAAAAATCAACTCAAAATCGATTAAAGACTTAAACGTAAGGCCTGAAACTATAAAACTCCAAGAAGAAAACATAGGGAAATCTCCATGACATTGTTCTGAGCAGTGATTTTTTGGATTTGACCCCAAAAGCTCAGACAGCAAGAGCAAGGATAGATTCATGTGATTACATCAAACTAAAAAGCTTCAGCACAGCAGAGGAAATAACTGAATGAAGAGACAACCTACAGATTGGGAGAAAATATTTGCAATTTACACTAATACATCTAATGAGGGAGGGGTTATATCCAAAATATATGAGAAACTCAAACAATAAAAATAAAACAATCTGATTAAAACATGGTCAAAGGACCTGAGCACATATTTCTCCAAAGAAGGCACACAAATGACCAACAGATATACATGAAAAATTGTTCAACATCACTTCTCATTAGGGAAATAGAAATTATAACCACACTGACATATCATTTCACACCTGTCAGAATGGTTGTTATCAAAAAGATGAAAGACCATATGTGTTGGTGAAGATGTGGAGAAAAGAGAACCTTTCCCTCAACATGTGGGGATTAGAGGTCCCTTCCTCAATATGGGGGGATTATAATTCAAGATGAGATTTGGGCGGGGACACAGAACCAAACAATATCCCTGTGGATCAGGAGATCCCCTTGTGAGCCCATGCCACCAAGCCTTGGGTCTGATGCACAGAGCTGTGTGAAGTCTTGGCAGAGCAGCTGCTCAGGCACATAGAGAGACCCAGGAGTTTTACATACCCTGGCCCCGGGATCTCCGGCAAGGTGGGAAATTCATCCATACATATGCCTAGGAAGGGGAGGCTGAATCCAGGGAGCCAAGCAATGTCATTCTGCCCCACTTCCACAGCACCTCACAAATTAAGACTCACTGGCTTGGAATCCCAGCCAGCCAATGGCAGTGGGTTGAAGTCCGCCTGAGATGGGTCCAAGTTCCCAGGGGAATGGGTGACTGCCATCTCTGTGATTCCATTGACTTAACTGCTCTAGCCTGCTGACTGTGGAGAATACAGACAGTCTGGGAGGAAGGGTCCCCCACAACACAGCAGAGCTGCCTTGCCAGATTGTGGCCAGACTGCTTTAAGCAGCACCTGGATCCATTTCTCCTCACTGAGCAGGATCTCCCTGCAGGAGCTTCAGTCACTCCAGTAGGGTTCTATGGACAGAGCTCTGATCTCTCCCTGGGATGGAGCTCCTGTGAGGAGGGATGGCCGTCATCTCTGCAGTTTGGTGAACTCAGCCACTCCAGCCTGTCAGCTTTGGAGATTGCAGGCAGTTTGGATGCAGACGTGTGCCCCATAATGCAGCACAACTGCTCTACCAAAAAGCAGCCAGACTGCTTCTTTGGGCAGATTCCTGATCCCATTCCTTCTGACTGGGTGAGACCTCCCCCAATGGGGGTTTCCAGACATCTCCTACAGGTGCGTGCAGGCTAGCAACAGGTTTTACCCCCGGGACAGAGCTTCCAGAGAAGGGAGCTGGTTGTCATCTTTGCTGTTTCGTGGCCTTCGCTGGTGATACCTCCAGGTATGTAAGAACGAGGCAACTGGGGTCTGGAGCAGACCCCCAGCAAACCACAGCAGCCCTATGGTAGAGTGGGCTGACTGTTAACAAACAAACACAAAACAACAACAACAAAGACCCCAAAAAAGCCTCATTCAAATGTCAGCAACCTCAAAGATTGAAGGTAGGTAAGCCCACAAAGATGAGAAAGAATCAATGCAAAATTGCTGAAAACTCAAAAAGCCAGAGTGCCTTTTCTTCTCCAAATGACCACAACACCTCTCCAGCAACGGCACAGAACCGGGCTGAGGCTGAAATGGTTGAATTGACAGAAGTAGGCTTCAGAGGTGGGTAATAATGAATTTCACTGAGCTAAAGGAGCATGCTGTAACCCAATGCAAAGAAGCTGGGAATCATGATAAAACAATTCAGGAGCTGATAGCCAGAATAGCCAGTTTAGAGAGGAACATAGCCAACTCAATGGAGCCAAAAGACACAACACAAGACCTTCACAATGCAATCACAAGTATCAATAGTGGAATAGACCAAGTGGAGGAAAGAATCTTAAAGCTTGATGACTGTCTTTTTGAAATAAGACAGAGAATAATAGAGAAAAAAGAATGAAAAGGAATGAACAAAACCTCCAAGAAACAGCGTTATGTAAAGAGACCAAACCTACAACTAACCAGGGTACTTGAAAGAGATGGGGAGAATGGAACCAAGTTGTAAAACATACTTCAGGATATCATATAGGAGAACTTCTCCACCTAGCAAGACAAGCCAACATTCAAATTCAGGAAATGCAGAAAATACAAGGGAGATACTCCATGAGAAGATCAGCCCTAAGACACATAATCATCAGATTCTCCAAGGTCAAAAGGAAAGAAAAAATGTTAAGGGCAGCCATAGAGAAAGGCCAGGTCGCCTACAAAGGGAAACCCATCAGACTAACAGCAGACCTCTCAGCAGAAACCCTACAAACTGGAAGATATTGGGTGCCAGTACTCAACATTCTTGAAGAAAAGGATTTCCAATCCATAATTTCATATCTGATCAAACTAAGCTTCATAAGTGAAGCAGAAATAAGATCCTTTTCAGACAAGCAAATGCTGAGGGAATTTGTCACCACCAGGTCTGCCTGGCAAGAGGTCCAAAAGGAAGCACTAAATATGGAAAGGAAAAACCATTACCAGCCACTACAAAAACACACTAAAGTACACAGACCAGTGACACTATGAAGCAACCATGTACACAAGTCTGCAAAATAACCAGCTAGCATCATGATAACAGGATCAAATTAATACATAACAACACTAACCTTAAATGTAAATGGACTAAATGCCGCAATTAAAAGACACAGAATGGCAAGCAGGGTAAAGAACAAAAACCTATCAGTATGCTGTCTTTGATACCCATCTCATGTGCAAAGACACATATATGCCCAAAATAAAGGGACAGAGGGAAATTTACCAAGCAAATGGAAAACAGAAAAAAGCAGAGGTTGCAATCCTAGTTTCTGACAAAACAGACTTTAAACCAACAAAGATCAAAAAAGACAAGGGCAGTACATAAAGGTAAAAGGTTCAATTCAACAGGAAGAGCTAACTATCCTAAATATGTATGCACACAATACAGGAGCACCCAAATTCATAAAGCAAGTTCTCAGAGACCTACAAAGAGACTTAGACTGTCACACAATAGTCTCACACAACACTTTAACACCCCACTGACAATATGAGAAAGATCATTGAGACAGAAAATTAACAAAGATATTCAAAACCTGAACTCTGACCTGGATCAAGTGGACCTGATAGATATCTACAGAACTCTCCACCCAAATTCAATAGAATATACATCCTTATTGCCACACGGCACTTACTCTACAATTGATCACACAGTCAGAAGTAAAACACTCCTTAGCAAATGCAAAAGAACTGAAATCATAACAGTCTCCCAGACCACAGCAGAATTAAATTAGAACTCAAGAAACTCACTCAAAACCACACAACTACATGGAAATTGAACAACCTGCTCCTGAATGACTCTTGGGTAAATAGTGAAATTAAGGCAGAAATCAAGAAGTTATTTGAAACTAATGAGAACAAAGACACAACATACCAGAATCTCTGGGATGCGGCTAAAGCAGTGTTAAGAGGGAAATTTATAGCACGAAATGCCCACATGAAAAGCTAGAAAGATCTTAAGTTACCAACTTAACATCTCAACTGAAAGAACTAGAGAACCAAGAGCAAACAAACTCCAAACCTAGCAGAAGACAAGAAATAACCAAGATCAGAGCTGAACTGAAGGAGATAGAGACATGAAAAACCCATCAAAAAATCCGGGAGGTGGTTTTTTGAAAAAATTAATAAAATAGCCTGCTAGCTAGACTAGTAAAGAAAAAAAGAAGAATCAAATAAACACAATTAGAAATGGTAAGGGGGATATCACCACTTACTCCACAGAAATACAGCCAACCATCAGAGAATACTATAAACATCTCTGTGCACATAAACTAGAAAATCTAGAAGAAATGGATAATCTCTGGACACATACACCCTCCCAAGACTGAACCAGGAAGGAAGTGAATCCTTCAATATACCAATAATGAGTTCTGAAATTGAGGTGATAATAAATAGCTTACCAAACAAAAGAAGACCAGGACCAGACAGATTCACAGCTGAATTCTACCAGAGGTACAAAGAAGAGCTGGTACCATTTCTACTGGAACTACTCCAAAAAATTGAAAAAGAGGAAGCCCTCCCTAACTCATTCTGTGAGGCCAGCATCACCCTGATACCAAAACCTGGGAGAGATGCAACAATAAAAGAAAACTTCAAGATGGATTAAAGACTTAAATGTAAAACCTCAAACTGTAAAAACCCATTCAGGACATAGGCACGGACAAAAATTTTATGAAGAAAATAACAAAAGCAATTGCAACAAAAGCAAAAATTGACAAATGGAGTCTAGTTAAACTAAAGAACTTCTGCACAGCAAAAGAAACTATTATCAGAGTGAACAGTCAACCTACAGAATGGGAGAAAATTTTTGCAATCTACACATCTGACAAAGGCCTAATATCCAGTCTACAAGGAACATGAAGAAATTTATATGAAAAAAACCTCATTAAAAAGTGGGCAAAGCAAGGTAATTTATAGATTCAATGCCATCCCCATTAAGCTACCAATGAGTTTCTTCATAGAGTTGGAAAAAACTACTTTAAAATTCATATGGAACCAAAAAAGAGCCTGCATTGCCAAGACAATCCTAAGCCAAAAGAACAAAGCTGGAGGCATCACGCTACCTGACTTCAAACTATACTACAAGGCTACAGTAACCAAAACAGCATGGTACTGGTACCAAAACAGAGCTATAGACCAATGGGACAGTACAGAACCCTCAGAAATAATACCACACATCTACAACCATCTGATCTTTGACAAACCTGACAAAAACAAGAAATGGGGAAAGGATTCCCTATTTAATAAATGGTGCTGGGAAAACTGGCTAGCCATATGTAGAAAACTGAAACTGGATCCCTTATTTACACCTTATACAAAAATTAATTCAAGATGGATTAGAGACTTAAATGTTAGACCTAAAACCGTAAAAACCCTAGAAGGAAACCTAGGCAATACCATTCAGGACATAGGCATGGGCAAGGACTTCATGTCTAAAACACCAAAAGCAATGGCAACAAAAGCCAAAATTGACAAATGGGATCTAATTAAAGTAAAGAACTTCTTCACAGCAAAATAAACTACCTTCAGAGTGAACAGGCAACCTACAGAATGGAAGAAAATTTTTGCAATCTACTCATCTGACAAAGGGCTAATATCCAGAACCTACAAAGAACTCAAACAAATTTACAAGAAGAAAACAAACAACCCTATCAAAAAGCGGGCAAAGAATATGAACAGACACTTCTCAAAAGAAGACATTTATGCAGCCAACAGACACATGGAAAAATGCTCATCATCGCTGGCCATCAGAGAAATGCAAATCAAAACCACAATGAGATACCATCTCACACCAGTTAGAATGGTGATCATTAAAAAGTCAGGAAACAACAGGTGCTGGAGAGGATGTGGAGAAATAGGAACACTTTTACACTGTTGGTGGGACTGTAAACTAGTTCAATCATTGTGGAAGACAGTGTGGCAATTCCTCAAGGATCTAGAACTAGAAATACCATTTGACCCAGCCATCCCATTACTGGATATATACCCAAAGGATTGCAAATCATGCTGCTATAAAGACACATGCACACATATGTTTATTGTGGCACTATTCACAATAGCAAAGGCTTGGAACCAACCCGAATGACCATCAATGACAGACTGGTTTAAGAAAATGTGGCACATATATACCATAGAATACTATGCAGCCATAAAAAAGGATGAGTTCATGTCCTTTGTAGGGACATGGATGCAGCTGGAAACCATCATTATCAGCAAATTATTGCAAGAAAAGAAAACCAAACACTGCATGTTCTCACTCATAGGTGGGAATTGAACAATGAGATCACTTGGACACAGGAAGGGGAACATCACACAACGGGGCCTGTTGTAGGGTAGGGGGAGGGAGGAGGGATAGCATTAGGAGATATACCTAATATTAATGATGAGTTAATGGGTGCAGCACACCAATATGGCACATGTATACATATGTAACAAACCTGCATGTTGTGCACATGTACCCTAGAACATGAAGTATAATAATAATATAAAAAAAAAGTGGGCAAAGGACATGAACAGAAGGCATACAGGAAGCCAACAAACCAAACATGAAAGAAAGCTCACCATCACTGATCATTAGAGAAATGCAAATCAAAATGACAATGAGATACTATCTCATGTCAATCAGAATAGCTATTATTAAAAAGTAAAAGAACAACAGATGCTGGCGAGGTTGCAGAGAAAAAGGAACGCTTTTACACTGTTGGTGGGAATGTAAATTAGTTCAGCCATTGTGGAAGATAGTGTGGTGATTCTTCATAGACCTCGAAGCAGAAATACCATTTCACCCAGCAATCTCATTACTGAGTATATACCCAAAGGAATATAAATCATTCTGATATAAAGATACATGCACACATATGTTAATTGCAGCACTATTCACAATAGTAAAGGCATGGAATCAACCTAAATGCCCATCAATGATATACTGGATAAAGAAAATGTGGTACATGTACACCATGGAATACTATGCAGCCATAAAAAGGAATCATGCCCTTTGTAGGGACATGGATGGAATTGGATAGATGGAATTGGAAGCCATTATCCTTAGCAAACTAATGCAGGAACAGAAAACCAAACACTGCATGTTCTCGCTTATAGGTGGGATCTGAATGATGAGACTATATGGACACATGGGGTACAACAACACACACTGGGGCCGGTCAGCGGGTGTGGCAGGAGGGAGAGCATATGGAAGAATAGCTAATGGATACTGAGCTTAATATCTAGGTGATGGGATGATCTGGGCAGCAAACCACTATGGCACACATTTACCCATGTAACAAACCTGCACATCCTGCACATGTACCCAAGAACTTAAAATAAAAGTTGAAGAAAAAAAGAACTTAAATAAAATAAAATTATGTAAACATATAATAAAATATATTTTTTTCTTTATAAAAAAATGAAGAATTACTACATATTCCAGCAATCTCACTTCTGGGTATATATCCAAAGGATCTGAAATCAGTATATTGAAGAAGTATCTGCACTCCCATGTTCATTGCAGCAGTATTCACACTTGATCTTAGCCAAAAGGCCAAGAAGTAATATTGGGTAAAGAAAATGTGGCGTATATACACAATTGAATACTATATGGCTTTTAAAAAGAAGGAAATTCCGGCCGGGCTCAGTGGCTCATGCCTGTAATCCCAGCACTTTGGGAGGCCGAGGCAGGTGGATCACCTGAGGTCAGGAGTTCGAGACCAGCCTGGCCAACATGGTGAAAACCCATCTCTACTAAATATATAAGAATTAGCCGGGTGTGGTGGTACATGCCTGTGATCCCAGCTACTCAGGAGGCTGAGGCAGGAGAATCATTTGAACCCGGGAGGCAGAGGTTGCAGTGAACTGAGATCATGCCTCTGCATTCCAGTCTGGGCAACAGTGCGAGACTCCATCTCAAAAAATAAATAAAAATAAAAAATAATAAAAATAAAAAGAAGGAAATTCTGCCCTTTGTGACAACATGTTTGGATCTGGAATAACCCAGGCACAGAAGGACAAAGACCACATAATCTCACTTATATGTGGCATCTAAAACAATCAAACTCATAGAAGCAGAGAGTAGTATGGTGATTACCAGAGGCTGAGGAGGTGGGGGATGAGAAGATGTTGGTCAAAGAGTACAAAGTTTCAGTGAGATAACAGGAATAAGTTTTTTGAGATATATTGCATAGAATGGTGTCTATAGCTAATGATAATGTATATTTCAAAATTACTGAGTAAATTTCAAATGTTCTCATCACAAAAAATGTGATGGATATGTTAATTAGATTAATACGTTAATTAATTTGATCATTTCACATTTTATACATATAACATCACTTTGTAGCCCCTAAATATATAAAATAATAAAAAATAATATTTTAATTTAGCAGGGGAAAAAATCAGTAATTATATCCACTTGCCACATGAGGTCATTATACCCTTGATTCTTTATTGTGCTCTGGCTATAAGCTAAGCATCATTATTTTGATGGTGAGTGGCTGGAAAAAAATAGTAACTGATGAGAGGTTTCTTGCATTACCAGACTAACAGTATTATTGATTAATAAATATTTCATTGAGTGAGATTTTATGTGTACAGATTCAGGGGGAAAATAAAATGAGCTGTTGGATTAAATACAGGCAATGAAAACTACAGAACTTTTAGAATTACTTTAATATAAGAAAATCTGCTATACGACTCCCAGCTGCTTCTTTTGGTATTAAATTGAAGAATATCAATTGTCAGGTATTTAAGGGATAGTAGTAGGTTAGGTAATTATGCTTAACAGGTTTCCAGGAAATTTAATGTTTTAATTTTCACTCAGACCAAATATTAATGGCTGTCTTCCAAGACTGTTTACCATTTACTTAGTAATAATGTGCACAGAGAAGCTTATAGCGATTTTTACTATTCTGTGGAACTACCTGGAACTTGGACAGATGATATAGAAAGTGATTCAGTAACAGAGGTAGGTGAAACCTATCATTCTGAGACTTTTTTTTTTTTTTTTTTTTGCGACACCATCTTGTTCTGTTGCCCAAACTAGAGTGCAGTGGCGCAATCATGGCTCACTGCAGCCTCAATTGTCAGTCTCAATCAATCCTCCCACCTCAGCCTCTTGAGTAACTGGGACTACAGGTGCATGCCACCACACCCGGCAATTTTTTTTTTTTTTTTTCCTGTAGAGATAGGGTTTCACTATGTTGACCAGGCTGGCTTGAACTCCTGGGCTCATGTAATCTGCTTGCTTTGGGATTACATGTCTGAGCCACTGTGCCAGACCTATCTTCTGAAACCTTTTAATGTTCTTTGGTGTCACTTCCAAATGTTGGTAGTAATGCTGCCTCATTGGTAATATTGAATATATTTGTGAGTGTGCATGCATGCACACTAATTTTTATTGTTTTTACTGTTATCCTCTGTTTATTAAGATTTAGCCAAAGGTAAATCACCTCTTAAAGTTGCCATTTTGTCATTGCAGTGACTATCAGTGACGGCGGAATCACTTTGTGTTAAAAGAGTAACTTTGGAAATTCGCTAATGTTATAAAACAATTTGCACTCTGCTTGGCTCACCAACACTATTTTGATATGTTATACAATACTAGCTATCAAAGCAAGTATTGGCTTGGGAACCGAACTGTCAATATGGCATGTTATTTGCCATATTGGTTGACATGAACTGGTTGCTAGATTGGTACATTGACTTAGTCCATTTTGTGCTGCTCAACCAGAATACCACAGAAGGAGGTAATCTATAAAGAACAGAAATTTATTTCCTCCCTGTTTTGGAAACTGGGAAGGCCAAGATAAAGGCGTTTGCAGGTTTGGTGTCAAGGACTTCCACGATGGTGCCTTGAACTCCATGTCCTCTAGAAGGGAGGAACACTTCCTCAACAGAAGAGTGGAAGAGAGCAAACCCACTCCCTCCAGCCCTTTGTATTAAGGCTCTAACCCATGAGGCTCCACCCTTATTACCTAAACACCTCCCCGTGGGCCCACCTCCCAACACTGTTGCATTGGGGATTAAGTTTCAACATGAGTTTTGGAAGGAACAAAAACATTTAAAAAACCATAGCATAAATGAAATAAACTTGCAGAGTATGGCAAATAACTTTAAACAAAACGACCTTACACTGCCAATTGAATATTGTCCTCTTCAGAATAGTTACTTTCAGAGACTGTGTGTTTATTCCAAAGACTACCATCATTCAGAACACTCTTGGATCTGCGTTTGCAGTCTGGGTCATATATTCTAAAAATGTGGTTCACGTTTTTCGTGTGTGTGTGACTGGATATGATTTTTTAAACGGCCATAAATCATTTAGTGACAAGTATAGTGAATAAGATGGGTAGTCAAACTTGAAAAAAGCAGGTTATTAAAAAAAGATAGTAATAAGGCAATTAGACCCACTTTCTTGTTCATTTATAAAGTATATCTGAAGGAAATTCATGGTTTTTTACTAAATCAAATGTTTTTGACTAATAGCAGACTCTAAACTAAGTACTTATACAGTATAAATAACTTCTTTGTATGGTTACTTTGACGGCACTACTAAGCACAGAAGATTCCAGTATAGTTTAAAAAATTATGTCATATTACGTTTACATGTGGTTTATAGCAGCCGTCATTGTTAAGTTAGAATTTATGTTCAATATTTTTAACTTCTTGGAGGCAGTAATAATTAAGAACACAGGTTCCTAAGCCAGAACGCTGGCTATAAATTCTGGCCCTGTTTCTTACAGTCTAACCCTGGGCAAGTCATTATAACCTTGGGCAAGTAATGTATTCCATTTTTTTTTTATCTATGAGAGAGTCATAAATAATAGTACCTACCTATAAAATTGTGCCATTTCGATGTGTAGAACAGTGCTCAATAAATGTTAGCCATTACTATTAGTATCATTATTTCACTCAATGTCTTTGTTGATGAAAACATCTAGATAATTGGTAAGTTTGTGCAGTTACTAAAAAGAATGAATAAGCTAGAACTACTGTAAGATATCCACTGTATTTTTAAAGTGGAGGTAGCTATACTATGACCCCATTTCTTTCTTTTTGAAAAGTATGTAGGGCATATGTGCAGAAAGAGATTCACCAAACTGTTTATTGTGGTTACCTCGGGAGTGGGATTGGAATGGTGGGTTGAGATTCTTGGGAGAATGTCTTTGATATAAATATTAAACATTAGGTAATTCATTTAACATTAAATTTATTCATTCAGGAAATATTCATTGAGCTCCTACTGCATATCAGGGACTGGTGAAGAAATAGTTAAGTTTCTAGGAATTACTCTTTCCCTTGAGTAAGTTTGAAATTACATAGAGGTGATTGGATTGCTATCCAGATTCTTAGCATTCTACTTTATTTTTATTTTCTGTACTTTTATTTTTTGAATGATGGTCAATATAAATATTTTTGGTATCTCCATTAATGTTTAAGAGAAGTATGATTTTTCCTTTGTGAATGTAAATGGTCTGGTAATTTTAAAATACAAACCTGGGTTCGTTGTTTTCAGATTATAAAAATAATAAATATTATTATGGAAAACTCTCAGGAGAATTTGATGCTTGATACTCTCAACACCAAGAGACCTTTCTCTTGGGGTATAGATGGGATTAATAGGCTATGGTTATTATCTATTGCTTTTAAGCAAGGTATGTAAAGATCTTTGCACCCCTATCTAGAAGATAGGTTGTGACAAAGAGAACTTGGTATTAGTATTACTAAATATTAAATAGATAACTATTAATACCTATAAATTATCTTTAAAGTCTGTTTAGAAATTGCTCTTGCTCTTTCTGTTCTTGTAAAAGTTAGAAGCCATTACACTTCTTTTATTTGGGTAAAAGAATATGGTTAGTGTCATGAATCCAGTATTTCTGCTCTGGAGAAGTGATTAGAGAAGCAGAATACACTATACCCCACCTTCACCCAAACAGTTACTCAGATGTTCCTGCGAGGGCATGGTTGCAGGCTGCCCCCAAAACCCATCAGCACCTCAGACTCTTTGGACAGTTAAAGAACGCCGTCTTCGGTGGAGCAGTGCAGGTAACACTTGGGTAATTCCTGGGTAATACTTTATTTAAAATGGACTAAAAGGAACGTGAATGAAATCCTTTGACTCATCTCCATCTCTTGGTATCCTGCACTTTCTATTTTACTGTAAACAAACTAATCAAGGTGAGGGGAGGCATTCCCAATTTCATGGGGACTAAAGCAGTCCCCATGAAAATTAATATAGAAAATTAAACAGTCTGGAAAATTATAAATAAAAAAGTATAGTTTAATGGAAAGTATAGTTTACTGGAAATGCTGAATTTCATATATCCTCGTGTGTGCATATATACATATACATAGACCTATTTTCTACATTCGTCATCTTTAGAGATATTTTGTCTACATTCAGAAACTGAAATCCTACATTTGGTATTGGAAATGTAATAATACATGATTTCTTACACTAAGATTTGATTATCAGCAATATTTATTAAAGCCTTTTTCATTGTTATATGAGAGGTACCTGTACCTAACTTAATGGACATAAAGCTAAACATTTTATAAACTAGAATTTTGGTATATTAATATTTTCAATTGATTTATAATTTGAGGTGATTTGTTTTTACTTCCACTTGATCTCCAGTTGGCAATGACAATACATGTAAACATGTTTTTTCTTTATAAAAATACAAGATGCCAGTTTGAAGCTGCAGTGAGCTATGATTATGTCACTGCACTCCAGCCTGGGTGACAGAGCCAGACACTTTCGCAAAACAAAACAAAACAAAACAATATGCCCATTAAAAGAATTTGGAGATTGCAGAAATGTTCAAATAAGAAAATAGCCCTGTGGATCCCATGATGCAGAGATAACACTATCCTAGCTGACTATTGTATTCCAGCTTTATGTACTTTCATCTAATTTTTCTTTTTTACCAAGTTAAGATTATGCAGTAGATTCAATTTTGTGCCCTGCTTTTTTCCCTTAAAGTATATTGTGAAAATTTTCTTATGTCTGTTATTTTTGAATTCAATTATGCCCATCATTTCTTGATTCTATAATGTTTGAAAAGTACAAATAAAGTTTCAGCTATTGGCTGGGCGTGGTGGCTCACACCTGTAATCCCAGCACTTTGGGAGGCTGAGGCAAGTGAATCGCTTGAGGTCAGGAGTTCGAGATCAGCATGGCCAAAATGATGAAAGCTCATCTCTACTAAAAATACAGAAAAAATTAGCTGGGCATGGTAGCGGGCGCCTGTAGTCCCAGCTTTTTACATTTGCAAAAGACCTCTAATCTAAGAAAATTTATTGTAACATTTTCTCCAGAAATTCTATTTGTTCATGCTTGTGTGTGTGTTAGATGAAGTACTATCTTACAAGCTGTTGTAAGGAGCCAATAATATAAAATCTGTGAACTATAAAACACACAAATGTTAATAGTTATTATTCAAGGAGTTCCAGGAAAGAAAACTAAAAGGCAAAAGCAGCTCTCGATTCCAGCAAGTTGTGGTCAGTTTTCTTTTTAGAACAAATGGAAATTGGGTATGAGAATCTTTCTGTAAGAAATGCAAAAATAACTCCTTTGACTTTCACATCTTCCTGCTGAAAAGGTACACGTTTTAAAACTGATCATTTCTCTAGATCTTAGGGCAAGAGGGAATAGAATTATTTTTGTACTGTTTTAATTTTCAACAAGGCATGTTTATGGTACCTATCCCTTAGAGGGAAGCAAAAGAGCAAGGGAAAAATGGTATATCTGTCCACCACCACCTGCTATTTTTAGATTGGCTAGGAAGTCCTATTTGGCTGCCTTTGCCCATCTCATTTGGCAACTCTTGAGCCTGCATCATTCAGATGATATAAGAAGCTTAGAAGGTAGAAAAGTGGATTTCTTAAATTTTTCAGATGACATTGCTGAAAAACTTATTACCACAGAGAATTTGAAGGACATTGACTGTAAGTAAAACAATAAATCTTTTCATTTAGTGTGGTGGGCATATGCCACACAAAAGACATGATGTGTTTTCACCTTTCTGACTTAATAAGGGGTGAGGAAGCGATGAGCCTTCTGTCCCAATTTGATTTTCATCCATTATTAGAAGAAATATTAATCTAGAGAAAGGTGCAAATACAGTTGCACACACACAAGTATATATATGCTCATATATTTTTATGGTATTTTAGAATAAGATCCTTGGAAAAGAAAGAGAAACAATATGAATGCCAAGAGAAGAACACACAGAAGCAATCCTGGAAATGACAGATTTTAAGATTAATGCACTAAGTTAGATGAATTTTAATGGTAAAGAAGTAGAAAGTTAATAGATAAATTGAATTTTCTATTTACTTGGATAAAAGGACTTAGTATCATACCCGTGGATCATTTTAAATGAGCATACATGTGGGCATTTTACAACTAATACAATTTAACCAATTTTATTGGTAGTTTCTATAATGTGTTCTGAAACATTTCCGTTGTTGGGTACAGTAATTTGCCAAAATCTCCATTAAAAGTCAGGTTATATGTGTTACGTAGTGTTTCTTTTGCCTATATTATTACCCTTCTAGCTTCCTTCACTAACTTTTCTTAACTATTGTTAAATTGTCATTCTCTCATGACTAAAAAATTTTATTAAATGAGTCAAATGCTCAATAAGAAAAAAGAAAATATTTATTTTCTATTATAATTACAATAATTGTTTGTACCTGGTGTTTTTAATATGTGCAAAAATTCTAATACAATTATGTTAGAAAATTTATTTAAAGCCAGCCCTATTTCAAGCTATATAATTATTTTATGTAACTGTATATTTAAGATGAAATTTATTTTTTCATAACTGTTCCAAAGTTGGTATTTTTCTTGTCCAAAAGAGTTTGAGACACATTTGCATGGTAAGCTTCATCTTATGTGTAGTAGTAATGTAAAACAATTTTGCTACTAGGAAAAGTATGGATATAGTGCTCTATTTAAATTTGTGATTGTGAAATCAGTGATATATTATATAAAGGAGTATCCACCCAGAATAATTTCAATTTAAAAATAATTTTTTTAAGGGTCTAACCTGCTTGTAAAGAAAGGTCAGGGAGCATTTATAAACTGCTTTATTGTTTACAAAGGACCTTTACACGCTTTATTGTTTAATCCTGACAGTAACACTGTGCGGATTATTATTTAATCCTGACAATAACGCTCCCTTTCATAGGTGAGAAAACTGAGGCTCACAGAGCTCACAGTTTGTGTGTAATAAAGCCACGATTTCAATTAGAGACTGAATCACTGGAAAGGATTCTGTAGCAATGATGCCTGCGCGGGGCAGTATCTTGTAAAAGATTGATTATTACACATTGTATGTCTGTATCAAAATATCTCAGGTACCCCATAAATATATACACCTACTCTGTACCCAAAACACTAAAGATAAAAAAATTAAAAAAAAAAATAGGTTCTACAGGACTCTTTTAAATCCACATTTCTGTGATTTCTATAATTTTAGAGAGGCAATATGTATGTTATAGTAGGAAGCCAGACCTGGATTTACTGTATCCCGGCCTTTAGCAAGTAATTCAGCTTTTCTGAACCTCAATTCTTCATCAGGGACAATTTTTAGTAACTTGCAGTTTTATTGAAAAGATGAAATGAGATAATGTAAGTAACTTGCAGTTTTATTGAAAAGATGAAATGAGATAATGTAGAAAAGAGCAATGCTCTTAACTGCTTAGTGTAGAGCTATTGTTAACATGTGTAATTCCAAATACGGCAATCCTTTTAATATTCCACAGAGTCATGCCTGTGGATGACTGCAGAGCCCATTAGAGTCATGCCTTTGAAGGGGAATATAATCAATAACTGGTTTTGGTGAATTTGAAAAATGAACAGAGAATTTGTTGGAGATGTTAAAAGTAGAGGAGGGAATTGGATAAAATTGAATCCGATTTGAAACGAAAACCAAAATAAAAATTAAAAGCAATGCAGATGGAAGGAAGGCCATTGCAGGAGTAAGAAGTATGTCAGGACCTAGCTAAGTGGAAGGAAAGAGTGAGACCCACTTGGCTAAATCCTGGGCACACAATTTCAGGACTGGTCATGTATTAGGGCAGCCTCCAGCAACCTCTATGGTTCATGGACATGGAAAAGTTCAGCAGTGGAATGGAATGGCTTTAGCGTGTGATAGACCCAGGTTAAAATTTGCACTGTGCCACTTGCTAGCTATCTAATCTTAGACAAGTTATTTAACATCCTCTGTCTGTATAAAATGAGGGTGATAATTCTACCTCATGGAGTTGCTTTGAAGATTCAATAAGATATCTATGTAAGGTGTTAACTTATTTTTCTGTTTATTGCCTCCTCTTCTGCCAACAAAAATATAAGATTTGTATGGGTAGGGTCTATATCTCTGTCCCTGTTGTATAAAATATAACAGTAAACCTTGAATATTTTTTGAATGACTGAACAAATGAACCCATCAAAGTTATCTGTAGATAGTAAGGCCATATGCCTCACTGAATGATATGAGGAAAATACTCCCAAGCCACAGTGGCATTCATAAGATTTTTGTCGTGATCCATCCTTGTCTAAATTTCTATTATATTTATTGTTCAACCATTTAAGTAACATTTAACCATATGGTGTTTTACGTCATCCATTTTATTTTATTTCTCTGATTGTAGTGTTAAGTTAATGAAGTTATTTTGTTAAGTTATATAATTAAGTTATTTTGTCCATCGTCATCCAGTCTGATGCTATGCTTGGAGTATCACCAGACTGAAATAAGAATATAAGTTGTGAATTATTGGGCCATATAATGAGAAAGTTATACTTGATAATGATGATTGGTGAATGCAATTTATACTTGCTAATGGTATGATTTTGGCTGAAGATGAAAATATATTTTCTTCAATTGCTATTTGTCAGATAAATAGCAAATGTCTGTCAACTGAAAGACATGATGTAAATGGACAGGAAAAAGACAGAAAGATCTATTTGACAGTATATATATTCTAATCCCAGAACAAAGGGTATGTGTCACTGGATATTTTAAGATAATCTTTGACTAACACGATCTCTCGCTTCTGGGCCTTTGCGCGTGTCTTTTTCTGGAAAATTGCCCTTACACTCTTCCCTTCACTTGATAATTCCTACTCATCTTTCAGTTATCAGTTCAATGTCGCTTTCTCTGCGGTACCAACCTAAGTCTGGATGAAGTGTCTCTCCTCTGGGCTCCCATAGGACCATATATACTTTTGCTATTATATTAGGTTGGTACAAAAGTAACTGTGGTTTTTAATATATATAAAATTATATTGTAATTGCCTATTAATTTGTTTGTGTCCCCTACTAGATGATCACTCCACAAGGGCAGGAGCTGTATATGCCTTCCATTATACTCTAATACAGTACAGTAAATATCTAACACAGCTTAATAAACATTTCTTGAATCAATGAATGAAAAATGACTATTAATAAATGGAAGAAAAATCCCTTCAAAATAATAGCTGTCATTTACTGAATGTCTATTAAATGACTGGGCTTTTATAGATGTTAATATTTAATCTTTGTAACAGTTCGGGTGGGGCAATTGAGGTTCAAAGGACTTAACTTGGTCAAAGTGATAATGCTGAGATTTGAACCAGAATCTCTCTGGATCCAAAGCCTCTAATGTTTCTAACTGGTGATACTGCCTCTTTCATGCCTTACATTTGTATACGCTCCTGCAGCGCACAAAACATCATTATTCCTTATAACAGCTTTGTGAAGCCAGGTACTATTTCCCATTTTATATCTAGTAAGTGGCAAAGCTATGACTTTCAAATTTGATATACTGGTTCAAGGTGCATTCGCTTTCCCTGATAACACAGTTGTCTCATTCTAAAGGATTTAAAGGTGTAGCCCTTAACAAAAATGCTGAGATGATAAAAGTTTAGAAAATAAGAAGTTTTTGATTCATAGAAAACAGAAACAATTCCAGATAGGTGTATTTTAGCAGGGCTAGAGCAAATTCCAAATTTTCTTTGTAACTTTTCCTCGAGAAAAGACAAATTAATCAAATTGGGAATAATTGCTGTTAATACTATCAAGTTCTTTCTTCTCTTTGATGTCTGATTATTTCATGGTCTCATATTACTACAAGCTTGGAATCGATAGAATCCCTACTGAAGAAACTATTGATGATGGGACAGCCTGGATCTTGGGTGAATTTCAGGCAGTTCCTTCCTACCAGTGGCCCTCCTTGTCTCAGTTTGTTTTTCAGTTACTTTGCTTATCTCACACCTCTCAAATTTTGGCTTGTGCTAGGAGGGAGCTTAGTGGGTTTGCCCTAGAGTTCGTTGACTTTGGCCATCCTTGGCCTATGACTTTACTTTGCTCTTTATCCTCCTGCCAAAAATTACTTCTGTTGAGAGGTAAGGGTGTAGAGATGAGGTAGTGGGGAGTGTTGTATTTTTGACCAAAAGAGGCAGAGTGCTAGAACTAAGGAAAACAGTTCTCTACAACTTCTTCCTGAAAATGGGGAAGTCTCTCACACATCCAGAGGAAAAAAAAAATAGTGTGAAAAGCAATTCAAATGTATTTTTGTAGTACTACCATAGTGTTTGGCAGCTGCTTTGACACATACGTCACTGAACTGTAGGGCAATGCAAATGTGGAATCTCAAAAAGGAAAGAGTTTTCTTTTTTTAATTTTCAAAAACATTTTTTAAAGCTTTGAAAGATTATAGTTTCTAAAACCACAATGAACTGAAGTTCTATCATAATCTTTTAAAAATGTTAGATTTAAATGCAAGACTTAAAATCAATTGCAAATTTGAAAATAAATTGCTCTAAAACAAATATTATTCAAATGTATATCTTGATTATTGGCTATTTTGTTCTGCACTGTGCTGTTCTGTAAATGTTTGATGAAGCCGTAGTTCATTATTTACTTTTCTTTGATCTCCCTGCCAGCTAAATATATTTGTGTTTCTGTTTTCCTTGTGACTTTGCATTTGTACTATCTGCCATTGGAATGTTGAATCTATGAGTCTGATTCTTTGTAGGGGAGAAAGAGAGAGCAATGTGGATCACCCAGGTCTAAGTAGGTTGTGGTTGAATGAAAGGAAATACAGGGCTCTTTTTAAACTGAGGTATAGTTTATATAAAGTCTGTGCCTCTTAAACAAACTTTTTTTTTTTTTTTTTTTGCGTTGGGGATCTCACTTTGTTGCTCGGGCTAGAGTGCACTGGTATGATCATAGCTTACTGCAGCCTTAACTTCTGGGCTCAAGTGATCCTTCCACCTCAGCCTCCAGAGCGGCTGGGACTACAGGTCTGAGACAATACACCTGGCTAATTTTCAAAAATTTTTGTAGAGATAGGGTCTTGCTATTTTGCCTAGGTTAGTCTCAAACTCCTGGCCTCAAGCAATCCTCCTGCCTTGGCCTCCCATAGTGTTGGGATTAGGGGTATGAGCCACTGCGTATGGCCTTTTTGAAGAAACATTTTTTATTTTGAGATGGAGTTTCACTCTTGTCGCCCAGGCTGGAGTGCAGTAGCGTGATCTTGGCTCACCCCAACCTCTGCCTCCCAGGTTCAAGTGATTCTCCTGCCTCAGCCACCCGAGTAGCTGGGACTACAGGCATGTGCCACCACGCCTGGCTAATTTTTGTATTTTTAGTGGAGATGGGGTTTCACCATGTTAGTCAGGCTGGTCTCGAACTCCTGATCTCAGGTGATCTGCCTGCCTTGGCCTCCCAAAGTGTTGGGATTACAGGCGTGAGCCACTGTGCTGCCTGGCCAATGTTCAACAAACATTTTAAAGTATATATACATCCATCTTACCACCACCCGGATCAAAATACAGACCATTTTTGGTACCATCAGACTCTCAGGTGTGCTCTTTCACTTAGGCATTACGTATTCCCAAGGATAACCACTAGTCTGATTTTCATCACCATCATTAGTTTGGTCAGGGCAACCTTTTTTTTTTTTTTAGACAGTGTCTTGCTCTGTCATCCAGGCTAGAGTGGCAGGATCACCGCTCACTGCAACCTGCAACCTCCACCTCTCAGTCTCAAGCGATCCTCCAACCTTAGCCTCCTGAGTAGCTGAGACTATATGTGCGCCACCAGGCCCAGCTAATTTTTTTGCATTTTTTGTAGAGATGAGGGGGTCTCTCCATGTTGCCCAGGCTGGTTTCAAATTCTTGGGCTCAAGTGATCGCCTGCCTTGGCCTCCCAAAGTTTTGGGATTATAAGTGTGTGCCATTACTTAGCCTGGGACAGCCATTTTTAGCAGCGCTTTTTACATAAAACAGCATGAATGGGAGTGACTGATACCAAGTTTGAGAGTTAGGAATAAGTTCCATGTTTTGTTATGACATACATGACAGTTGTGATGTGTTTGCTGCATCCCAAAGATAGACATTCCCAACTGGTTCCAGTGAGTCACACATTTGTTAGCGGGCAGCCTTTGGCTGACCCTGCTAGTTGCCTATACAATACATATTCTCTTTTTCTTTCTTACTAAAGAGAACCATTATGTTTTTCAGGGCAGGCACATACATAGATAAAATATTCACCTCCCCAGATTCCCTTACAAATAAAAGCAGTCATGTGACCGATTCTGGCTAATGAGATGAAAGGAAAAATATCTGGGAGAATAGTCCTTAAAAAAATCTTACAAGAATTAGACTTTACTTTTCTGCCTTTCTATGGAACATGGACATAGAGGTCAAAGGTACATTCTCAATCTTGTATCCCTGAGGACAAAAAACAAAAACAAAAACAAAACAAAACAAAACAAAACAGACTTGAAAGATGACAGAGCAGGTAAAAAGAAGGAAATCATTTCATTGATAACACTCTTGACAGGCTGCGCTGGCTTTGATCCACCTATTACTGAGTTTCTTGCTACATGAGAAAATTACTTTCTTGTTAAGCTGCTGTTTATAGGACTTTCTGTTATTTGAAGCTATTTGCATTTCTCTCATATATTTCCCAAATTTTGATTGGGACCATTAGAGACCACGGACGCAGAAAAGATCATGTTATTAAAACCAGTTTTCTCAACATCTCCAAGTCACTTTATCCTTGTTTTATATACTAACAACCCCAAAAGCACTGGTTGAAAAACATTTAGCTTCTATTCTTTCTTTGGACAGTTATTTATAACTACTTTAAGCTAGAATGATCATTGTTAACCTCCCTAAGTTCCCACACAACGATTTGTTTCTGAACACTTCTCTTTTTCCAAAAGTACAGCATTTAATTTAATTTTCTTAATGAATAAAATTAGTTTCTTTTTTAGAGTTGATATTACCCTTTCCAAATGTCTCAGTTCAGATACTGTAAGAATAGAAATGGGAACCAGCTGTTTGACGATTTCCGTTCTCACAAATAATCCTTATAAGTCTGTCATTGGATTAGGCTACAGGTCAAAGAATCAGAAGACTTTCTCATTTATTTGTTTTATACGTTTATGTTTGTCTCCCCTTTGCTATTGTTTCCCAGAGTCTAGAAAACTGAGTGGTACCTGGAAGATATTTATTTGTTGACTGATCAACTGAATGAATTACTTTACTAGTATAAACAGTAACACAGTGGACTCCTTTGTATCAGTCAGTATAAGTTAGGTGATGCTACAGTAACAAATTACAAAGTCTTAGTGGCTTCAAACAACAAAAGTTGATTTCTCAATTACATTAAATTCCAATGTTGATCACTTTGGGGGACTCTGTTTATTACAGTTACTTAGACACTCAAAATGAAGGAGTCTTTACCTTGCCAGATGTGTCTACAATTGCCAAGGTGGGAAAGGGGACATTGTGACTTTGTACATTTTTTTTTTTTTTTTTCTTGAGACAGAGTCTTGCTCTGTCACCCAGGCTGGAATGCAGTGGCATGATCTCAGCTCACTGCAAGCTCCACCTCCGGGATTCACGCCATTCTCCTGCCTCAGACTCCCCAGCAGCTGGAACTACAGGCACCTGTCACCACGTTCGGCTAATTTTTTTGTATTTTTAGTAGAGACGGGGTTTCACCATGTTAGCCAGGATGGTCTCGATCCCCTGACCTCGTGATCCGTCCACCTCATCCTCCCGAAGTGCTGGGATTACAGGCGTGAGACACTGTGCCCGGCCTGTACATTGGTTTTTAAAGGCTTCTTGATGAAAGCAATGTATGACACTTTCATATTTTATTGACCAAAGTCAATGGCCAATCTCTAGGTAATAGGGAAATGAAATATCACCCTGCTCCCTAATGAAGGAGAAGTAGAACATTTAAATGGCTGTAATGATTAAATATGATGAATACAAAATTAGAGAAATTGATTTGCAAATTCTGTTTCTGGCAACATTGTGGACTAGAAATCTGGTTTGTTCATTCTATTAGAAAGCAACTTAAAATACTGGTTTGAATATAAAATAATTCTCAAATTCTTCCACAAGCAAAAAAGAAAATGAGGACATTTACATCAGACAATGAGTGAAGATGAGCCTAGAGATGTGACTGCAATGGAAACTGACTTTTAAACCTTGGTGCTAAGTGGAGTGGGAGGCTGGAGCAGCAGTTCTGGTATGGAACCCACAAATCTGCATTAAAAAGTACTATGACGTTTGTGAATAGCAGTATTCTCTTGCATCAGTTTCTCAGTAAGTTTCAGAAATTCAAGAGCCAGGAAAACCCTGGAAAAGTTCAACCTTTAAAAATAAGCTGTCTTGGCTGGGTGTGGTGGCTCACGCCTGTTATCCCAGCACTTTGGGACGCCAAGGTGGGTGGATCACTTGAGGCAAGGAGTTGGAGTCCAGCCTGGACAACATAGCGAAACCCCATCTCTACTAAAAATTTGCCGACCATGGTGGCACACTCCTGTAGTTCTAGCTGTTCAGGAGACTGAGGCAGAGAATTGCTTGAACCCAGGAGGTGAAGGTTGCAGTGAGCCGAGATCACACCACTGCACTCCAGTCTAGGCGACAGAGTGCAGCCTGGGTGACAGAGTGAGACTGTCTAAAAAACAAACAAACAAACAAAAAAAAAAAACAAAAAAACCTGTGTTTTGGTTCTAAAATGATTCAATAGAAAGATCTAAGATCAGAATCTAGATTCCTTGTTTTTATCTAGTAATTTAAGAAATATATTTCCGTAGTATGGGGTTATCGATAAATATATTTTAACAAACGTCTGTTAATTTTAAAGTATTAAAATATTTTTTATTGTTTTGAGTAGGCACAGCATATGTACGGCACAAAATTCAAAACTATAAATGAATATAATTGAAAATTAGATTATTTTTTCATTCTCTGGTGCCTAGTTCCCTTCCCAGAGGCAATCATTGCTATTAACTTCTTAAGTTATCCTTCCAGAGATGTTTGAGCGTGTGTGTTTGTGTGATTCTTTTTAAAAATCTCACAAATGGTAGCATACTAAGTTCACTATTTCTTCATTTATTTAACTCTACTATCTTGAAGAGTGTTTCGTATCAATACATACAGATCTGCCTTATTCTTGGAAGGCTGCATATGATTCCATTATATAGATGTATCCCAATTGTTCTAATATTTTGATATTTCAGATAATGCTACATAAATATCCTTGTACATATCTTTTTCATTTGTGTCAATGGATGTATGAAATAAATTCCTAGAAGTGGAATTTCTGAGTCAAAGACATGTTCACTTGAAAATTTAATTTTAATAGTGCCAAATCACTCTCAACAGAGCTGGCACCAATTTTTTACTTCTACCAGCAAAGCATGAATGTTTCTCTTTCTCCTTGTTGCAAAAATATTTCTTTTAATTTTGCCTTTTGCCATGCGAAATTTTAAAATTTATATGTATTTGAATTGATCAGTTTTTAATAGTTTCAATCTTTTGTATAATACTTCGTAAGATCTTCCCTACCCTGACTCTATTAAAAAATTATTTCCTATTTCTAGTGCTTTATGTTATGTTTCTATTTTTACATTTAAAACTTTTATGTACTAAAAATTTATTGTGGTATGAAGTATATGACATTAAAATTTTGTATAGACGGCTGTTGTTGTTGTTCCCAAACCATACACTTACTGATTCATCTTTTCCTCCACTGATGTGCAAAGCAACCTTTAGCCGTATCCTAAATTCCTTAGTATATTTATGTCTATTGCTAGACTTTCTATTCTGTTTCATTCAGCAATTTATTTTTAAACTGGTTGTTGATTGTATTAATACCTATGAAGGCAACTAATGTTTGTATATTAACTTTGTAACCAGTGACATTGCTGAATTCTTTTAATTGCAATTGTGTTTTTTCCCTTTAAGTTTAAGCAACTGATAGATCATCTACACATTATGAAGTTTATCTCTTCCTTTTCTATTTTGTATTTTTTTATTTTTATTTTATTTTATTTTTTGAGAGGGAGTCTTGCTCTGTCGCTCAGGCTGGAGTGCAGTGGTGTGATCTTGGCTCACTGCAAGCTCTGCCTCCTGGGTTCACACCATTCTCCTGCCACAGCCTCCTGAGTAGCTGGGACTACAGGCGCCTGCCACCATGCCGGGCTAATTTTTTTGTATTTTTAGTAGAGACAGGGTTTCACTGTGTTAGCCAGGATGGTCTCAATCTGCTGACCTTGTGATCTGCCTGCCTCGGCCTTCCAAAGTGCTGGGATTACAGGCGTGAGCCACTGCGCCCGGCCTCCTTTGCTATTTTTATAACTAATTTCTTTCATTGACCAGTTTCATTGGCTACTATCTTTTCCAGAACAATGTTAGATAATAATGGTGAGAGTGGTCATCTTTGAGCTAACACATTTAAATTTGTGTAAGGTAATCAAAAAGGCTATAAAACATGCTTCCTTAAAACCACCGTGGAGAAAATGGTTTTAGAAAGGAAATGAAGTCAAAATGCTTTCTGCAAGGGTGCCTCATGTTTGATTCTTTCAAATACTCTGTTCAAATGTACCTTTTCAGTGAGACCTTCCCAGACCACCTGTTTAAAAGTGCACACCTCCCCAACCTTCCACCTATTCTGGTTCATTTTTTCTCTGTAGCATTTATCACCACTTCACAAACTATATTTCACATATTTATTTTTATAATGTATGTTTCCCTCCACTGGAATGTAAGCTCCACTAGAGTAAGGAATTTTACCCCCTTTTTGGTACTGTCCCTCCAGCACCTAGAATAGCACCTGCACATAAAAAAAAAAAAAAAAAACGCTGCATAAATACTTGATGGATGGAATTTCCTAAGAAGATCCAGAAAAGGCCAGGCGCGATGGCTCACACCTTTAAAATCCCAGCATTTTGAGAGGCTGAGGCGGGATGACCGCTTGAGCTCAGGAGTTCAAGATCAGCCTGGACAACGTAGCGAAACCCTGTTTCTACAAAAAATACAAAAATTAATTTGGTGTGGTGGTGCGTGCCTGTAGTCCCAGCTACTTGGGAGGCTGAGGTGGAAAGATCACTTGGGCCCGGGAGGCAGAGGTTAAAGTGAGCTGAGATTGTGCCACTGCACTCCAGCCTGGGTGACAGAGCCAGATCCTGTCTCAATAAAAAAAAGAAAAAGAAAAAAGAAAATCCAGTAAAGGTGCTACTATAAGAGAGATTTGCTTACCTCTAGTTAGATGTCAGTATAAAATAGGGATTAATTACCTGAAAAACTTGATGGAACTTTAAAAAGTTTAGTGACATCATTTATTTCTGTTACTCTATCTGTTTCTCCATAGTGATAAATAATAAATGAGAATCTTCAAATCCCAGTGGGTCTGGGAAGGTAAGAATCCAGGTGTTGAGAGCTGTAAAGAGGAGAATAGGCTGAGACTTGGGGCTGCACCAGCAAGAGTTCCCATATAGCTCCCTGACTGGCATCTATTTTAAAGAAAAAACGTTTCATCTGTTTTGCAGAAATGACCACTAAAGTATTTTACTAGAAATAGAATTTACCAGGAGAACCTGAGCTCCATAAAACAAACTTCATTGTTGTTCAAAACAGGTGTTCCTTTCTTTGTACCTAACTCACCATTAAAATTAAACACAGCAAGGTCTTTCAAAAAAGCAGTGAGAAACTTTAAAGGAGTTAGGTCTAGAATGCAGCCATTATTGTTAAGAAAAAGGAAGGAAGGAAGGGAGGAGGAAGGAAAGAGGAAAGGAAGAAAGGAGAAAAAGAAGAGAAAGGAAGGAAGAAGGGGAGGAGGAAACAAGGGAGGGAAAGAGGGAAGGAAGCAAGCAAAAAGAAAAAAGAAGGAAGAAAATAAAGGTTAAGATATTTAAACAAAGGAGTTTGTGAAATTGTGTGCAAATTCTGTTGGAAAATTGTCCTGGTGGCCTCAATGTGGGAAAATGAGTTGCTCAGCAGGGACTGCTAAAAATACAGCGACCAGGAAGACGAGATGACTTCACGCTGGCACATTTGCCTGGCTAGTGCTTGATCGTTGTTTGTTCTGACTTCTACTTCTGGTACAGTGTCAGTGCCTCTCCTTAAACTTTGTTCATTAGAGTAAAAGGATTAACTTGAACCTGGAGGGCATATAACAAGGCTTAATTCAGAAGCCAAAACTGGGGATCTCTAGCTCAGAGACGCTCTTCACATTTGCGCTATTATTAGCACCAGGATTAGGCTGAATTTAGACTGGCATTCTTATTGCACCTGATGGGAAAATAGGAGGTTACTGCATTTAGACTGAAGGAAATCACGAATGTCAGCCTACTATTAACTATGTTTTAGATAAAAATCGCAAGAATCTATGTTATGATCTTAAAGTGGATTTCAAAGCAGCGTGTTGTTCATCAGGACTAGTCTCTTCCTTCCTTGGTATTGTGATTTCTATTAATGTATTTCTTTCTTACCTTCCATTTTATCCCAGATGGACATAAGGGACTGTCTTTTTCAGTGAGGCAAAGGAAATGCAATCCTATGTTTTGTCTTACATTTCAATCAGAGAAAAGACAAAAGCCCTTCCCATGCTCTGTAAGGTACTTCATGATATCCAGCTTCACTTCTCACCCCCTGCCTTCTTGCTCACTTCACACCAGCCAGATTGGCTTCTGCTGTTCCTTGAACAGGCCAAGCCCACTCTTGTCCCAATAACTTTGCCCTTGTTGTTCACGCTGCCTGGGATGCTTCCCCCAGCTCTCTTCATGGCTCACTCCAGCTCTTCCTTCAGGTCTCTGCTCAAATGTCTTGGCTGACTACCCAATCTGAAATAGCAATCCTGGCCGGACATGGTGGCTCACGCCTGTAATCCCAGCATTTTAGGAGGCTGAGGTGGACAGATCACGAGGTCAGGAGTTCAAGACCTGACCAACATGGTGAAACCCCGTCTCCACTAAAAATACAAAAATTAGCCAGGCATGGTGTCTCGAACCTGTAGTCCCAGTTACTCAGGAGGCTGAGGCAGGAGAATTGCTTGAACCTGGGAGGAGGAGGTTGCAGTGAGCCAAGACCGCCATTGCACTCCAGCCTGGCATCAGAGCGAGACTCTATCTCTAAATAAATAAATAAATAAATAAATAAATAGCAATCCCATCAATCTGCCACTGTTTCCCCTTACCCTTCTTACCCTACTTCATGTCTGCTTATTGTTTTGATCACCACCTAACAAATTATATTTTTGTTTATTTATTTATCGTCTTTCTTCCTCCCCTATAGTGTAAACTCCACTGAGGGCAAAACGAATTCCTCAGTGCCTAGAATGTGTTCTCAGTCCCGAGAATGTTATCTGGAAAATGAAGCAGATTCTTGATGAATATTGTTGAATGAATAAAAGAATCTACTTTTGTCTGTAATCCTAGCACTTTGTGAGGCTGAGCCGGGCGGATCACCGAAGGCCAAAAGTTAAGAGACCAGCCTGGTCAACATAGCGAAACCCTGTCTCTACTAACAATACCAAAAAAGTTAGCTGGTGTGGTGGCACGTGGCTATAATCCTAGCTACTCAGGAGGCTGAGGCAAGAGAATCACTTGAACTCGGGAGGAGGAGGTTGCAGTGAGCCAAGATTGTATCACTGCACTCCAGCCTGGGCAATGAAGCCAGGCTCTGTCTTTAAAAAAAAAAAAAAAAGGTATCGACTTTAATCTTGGGCACTTTAATGTGCAGGTTTGCTTCTTTGGGTTTTCTGCCGCATCCATAATTCTTCCATGGCAGTTGGGAATGTATTTCTCATTTAGCATTACAAGCCATCTAGTTTTGCAAAATGTTTTATAAATATGAACATAAAAAAAAATAAGGCCAGACACTGTGGCTGACACGCATAATCCCAGCACTTTGAGAAGCTGAAGTGGGCAGATTGTTTGAGTACAGGAGTTTGAGACCAGCTCAGGCAACATGGCAAAACCCCATTTTTACAAAAACTACAAAAAGTAGCCTGACATGATGGAGAGGGCTGTAGACCCAGCTTTTCAGGAGACTGAGATGGGAGGATTACTTGAACCTGGGAGGCAGAGGTTGCAGTGAGCTATGATTGCATCACTGCACTCCAGCATGGGCAAGAGGGAGACCTTGTCTCAAAAAAAAATACATATACATGTGTAAAAACACATATACATATATGTAAAAATACATATACATAATATATAATACATATACATAACTTATATATAATAAGATACATAAGGAGATTATGTTTGAAGTTGATTAATTAAAAAGGGTCCTGGATTTTTCAGAGTATATACTGTTTTTTTTCTTTTTTTTTTGAGACAGAGTCCCGCTCTGTCACCCAGGCTGGAGTGCAGTGGTGAGATCTCAGCTGACTGCAACCTCCTGGGTTCAAGTAATTCTCCTGCTTCAGCCTCCTGAGTAGCTGGGATTACAGGGGTCCACCCCTGTGCAAGGCTAAGTTTTGTATTTTTAGTAGAGACAGGGTTTCACCATGTTGGCCAGGCTGGTCTCGAACTCCTGACCTCAGGTGATCCCCCTGCCTTGGCCTCCCAAAGTGCTGGGATTACAGGCATGAGCCGCCGCACCCGGCCCAGAGTATGTACTTTTAATATTGGTTTCTATTTTGTTCTACCTATCACACTCTATGTTAGGTAAACAAAGATAAAGACCCAAAGAAGATATTTATTCAATTCATCATTATCCAGGCTAATGGACGAATTACTTGCTATACCCATTTTGCCTGTGTTTGTTTTTATATTTTCCATGAGTTAGAGAGGATCAATATTTTGGCTGAGGAAGTTTGGCTATAGGCTATCTATGATGAGAAAACTAAATAAGAAATAATGAGCATTGCAGCAGACAGTTTTGTTTTCTATTCTGCTTAATGATGCCTAAGAATTTGAAAGCAAGATTTGCTATGGATCACCCTATTTCTATTTCTCCTCCTACTGCACTCCCCTAGTTCCTTCCAACAAAAATACACTTTTAAGCATTTTTCCATACATTAACAGGCAAAAGAATGTCTATCTAGCAAATAGGCCTAATGACTAAATATACATTTTTTAGAAAAATCAGTGAAAACATATTTATTTAATCAAGTGTGAGTCTCAGGAAAATATATGTACAGATAGGATAGGTCTTCTTTTCATGCCATTACTTGCAAAAAATCTGGATAAGTTAAGATAGGATTCTAGAAACTATTAAAAAATATATTCGGTGTAAAAAAGATAGCATGAGGAAAGAACTGGATGCAGGAGTACTACCATCTCATAAAGGGGTTCTAGACATTAACCAACACATGTGGGCCCTCAAAATGCATCAAACCATCTTTGAATGTACAATTAGCATTCATTCATTCATTCATTCATTATTTATTTAATTAATTAATTAATTTATTTATTTGCCAGACATTAGCCAAATGCTCACGAGGTGACAGATTTTTTTTCCATGTAAGAATACGAAGTTGAATAACAGAGCCCCACCCTTAAGTAGTGCATAACCTCTTTAGGAAGACACATGTACATCAATTAGTAAGTGTAATGAGTTGCTTAGAAGTCTATGCAAGGTGTAGGGGGAAGTGGTAGAGTTTGTTCTGAGAAGGGAATTATCCATTCAAGTAGGCTGGCATTTGTCTGAGAGGAGCACAGGGCATTAGAATCTTGGAAAGGCTTAAGTAAGATATCTTGCATAGATTAAGTAAGTGTTGGAATGATTTTAAAAAAGTGATTAGGCCGGGCGCGGTGGCTCAAGCCTGTAATCCCAGCACTTTGGGAGGCCGAGACGGGCGGATCATGAGGTCAGGAGATCCAGACCATCCCGGCTAACATGGCGAAACCCCGTCTCTACTAAAAAATAAAAAAAAAAAAAACTAGCCGGGCGAAGTGGCGGGCGCCTGTAGTCCCAGCTACTCAGGAGGCTGAGGCAGGAGAATGGCATAAACCCGGGAGGCAGAGCTTGCAGTGAGCTGAGATCTGGCCACTGCACTCCAGCCTGGGCGACAGAGCGAGACTCTGTCTCAAAAAAAAAAAAAAAAAAAAAAAATGATTAGTGCAACAAAAGACAAAAATAAATACATTGAATATCAAATTTTAAGATGTTATGCTTTAATTTAGGGGCACACTGAGGCCTTCTTCACTCAGCTCATACTCATTCTAGCTTCTGTAGAACCCCATCTGGGTGCTAGGAAGAGCTTGGTAGTAAAACCTTAAGGAGATATTTTTAGGAAAATCTCTGGCACATTAGGAGAATACAGCATTGCTGCTTTGGGATTTGTATAACAGGTTTTTTTTTTTTTTTTTTTTTTTTTTTTTTTCGATAGAGTCTTACTCTGTTGCCCAGGTTGGAGTGCAATGGCGTTATCTCAGCTCATGGCAATCTCTGTCTTCCTGGTTCAAGCGATTCTCCTGCCTCAGCCTCCCGAGTAGCTGGGATTACAGGCATGCATCACCATGCCTGGTTAATTTTTGTATTTTTAGTAGAGATGGGGTTTCACTATGTTTCACTATGTTGTCAGACTAGTTTCAAACTCCTGACCTCAAGTGATCTGCCCGCCTCGGCCTCCCAAACTGCTGGGATTACAGGCGTGAACCACTGCACCCAGCCTTGCATAACAGTTTAACATTGAAGTCATGAATAGTTATTCCCTGCTTTGGTGAAATTGTGACATGCCTCTGGGTGCTTCTCTGGCAAGACTGTGATGATCATTACCCATGAGACACCTCCTAGGAAGGAGAGAGGGTGTTTGGGGTCTGGTAATCACCAGGCATTCCTATCGCAAGCCTATTACCTGCCCGAGGCAGGGGAAATATGGGACACGTATGCAGCAGTGTGAGGGCATCAGTAGCTATAAAAGGAACATATCCTTTTGTGTTTTGAATTTTAGATCTGCTGTTTCATTCAAAATCCTAGTCAGAATGATCTCTAAGTATCATCAAACCTTCAAGTACTATGATGATAAATTCAAATTTCCCCAAAAAGAAGTGCTATGGGCCTGGTGCGGTGGCTAATGCCTATAATCCCAGCACTGTGGGAGGCTGAGACAGGAGGATTACTTAAGCTCAGAGTTTGAGAGCAGCCGGGGCGACATAGCAAGACCCTATCTCTCTAAAAACACAAAAAATTAGCTGGGCGTGGTGGCACATGCCTGTAGTCCCAGCTACTTGGGAGGCTGTGGTGGGAGGATCACTTGAGCCTGGGAGGTCAAGGCTGCAGTGAGCGGTGGCTGTGCCACTGCATTCTAGCCCAGGTGATAGAATGAAACCCCGTCTCCAAAAAAAAAAAAAAAAAAAAAAAGTAAAGAAAGTGCTATGATTTGCTCATAGAGGCCAGGTTGCCAGCAAGTCATCATATGTCACTGTCTGGAGACAGACTCCCCTGTGAGTACAGTTTAAGTGTCTGCTGAAAGCAGTAAGAAGGTGTGAAATGTAAGGACTGTTGGGACTGTGTCTCCCACAACAAAGAAATGCTGGCAAGCAGTTCTCCTGCCTGTGTGCTGCCAGCAACACCCCTCTTTGGAGGGAGAGACCTCTCCAGTGGAAGAAGTCTGGCTAATCCTTTAGTTTCTCTGACAGCAGGTCTGAAAGGATCCTGTTGCCAGGAATCAAAGGCAGTTGTTACCTTGACAGCAGGAGTGCAGCATGCGAGCATCTCTGCTGGTCCCCATGTGATCTGTCACTGTGACGCTATGTGTTTGTACATGTGCAAGACTCCAGAAGGTAGACTACCCACGAGTGTCCCATATACCCTCTCCTAGAGGCAGGGCTGGGCCTACTGGGGTCAGCGTGCACTGTGTCTTTGCTGTTCCTCTGACGTCAACTGATGGGACCCCTTAAGCCAGAGGCAGATCTCTCAGGGAATACAGCATGATTCCTGATATGGGCAAAGTGCTGGGTAAGTAAGGGTGCCTCCACTTTCAACAAACCAATTGGCTAAAATTCTTCTTAACATGGGACACATATAAAAGGATGAGTATTTTCCCTTCCAAGTGGCCATAAATGTTGCTGGACAATTCTCAGCATCACATCAGAATGGTCTCAGGTGTTTTCCCCATCCGTGCCTTTCTCACTTTGATTATTTTTGTCTTTCTTCATATATTCAAATACTTTGTAAACTGAGGATTGCTTGTGCTAATGGGCTCATAAGTGTTCTGGGGTGAGTTGTGAGTACTTTTAGACTTGAGGCTGACTCTGGTGACTGTTACTGCCCAGCTCCTCCTCAAGTCACCTGGGTTTGTAAGCCCACTAGTCCCTGCTTTAGGTATGCTGTAACCTCATCTCTTATACTTTCATTCTGCAGACTAAAATTCTAGCTATTACATAGAGTTCCATTTAAAACAGGCTCAGGTATTCATGTTCATCACTGTTGGTAAATGAAGATATTCTCATCACAAAATATTCATAAGCGGAAATATTTAATCAGTTGCAGTTTCTTCCTCCACCTATCCCCCTGCTTCCTTCCTTTACTAAAACTCCTCTTGGATTCTGTATCTTAGAGGGAAGCAAAAACATCAGGAAGAAAAATCTAATTCAAACTTGTGTTTTATTTTATTATATATTTTTCCTCTGAAGCACAAAGTGTTTCGTAAACATGCATCTTTCACAGCAGCAAGTTACTGTGACTTGAACATCTCTGCCTTTCCCACCCTGAGAGTACAAAAGCATTCACATCTTAATGGCTCTGCATCCTAGCTACCCATTATGATTCTTTGTGGGAGTTCCTCTCCTCTATATATTTGTGGAAAATCCCCCACAAATTATTTTTCATTTATTCATGCAGAGCCTGGACTAGAGCTCACCACTGAGATTCCTAAACGGGGTTGCCACAGATGCCAAAACTGGAACTGTGCTGTTGCTAATGCAGTCCAGCTGCAGATCCCAATGAAAGCTGTGATGCTGTCACTCTGGTCTCACTGCTGCTGCGATGGTGCTGGCACTCCACACCCCCGCCATGGTTGCTTTTGAGTAGCTCTCACCTCAGGCACCTCAGCCAGTGATGCTTTTGCAAAGTGAGAAAAAGGATGCTTCCTTGCTCTATGTTACAGTGATGACAAAGGGTTCTAGAACAGGGTTGGTTAGCCCTAAAGCGCAATGAGTTAGATCCAGAGTGCTTTATTCTGAATTGAACTGCTGCAGCCAGAGCTACCACTTGGAACTAATCCAGTTGGAATTCTGATGTTGCATCTGTCTTTGAACCCGGGAATCTAGGACTTTGCTACCACTGGCACCTTGTCATTTAGGATTCCTGCTAATATCTTGGCCAATTCTGTTTCTGAAAATAAAATATAATGTTTCTTTCTTTGCTTTTAGGAGTGGTGGGAAGGCTTGTGCCCCAAAGTTTCTAGTTGTAAGACAGCTGTTAATTCATACACACAGGGTCCAAACATATGGCTGGAATGCCTGGGTCCCCAGTGTTTGTGCTTTAGCTGCTAAATTCACTGCCTTTCAACCCTTAGGTTCTTTTGCTAAATGTACTATCCAAATACCTTGCCCTCTTTGGTAAATTTTCTGTTGTCTCTCTTTATATCTTACTTATTTTGCTTCCTCCAATTAATTAGTTGTATACATGTTAAACCTAATTTGGGTCAGGATTTAATTATTTCCCCAGGAGCATCTGTAGTATCTAGCAATTCAGTTTATTCCAATAGATTCTGTACTACAGGGATGAAGGGGATGGTTTCTCTTATTCTCCTTAACTTGGATGTATCTGAGTCTCAGCTCCAACCTAACCGAAGCGCTCTGCATTTGCAGGCAGTTATAGTTCAAGTTTCAAACACGTTATTTGCAAATAACTCTCCCCCCCACCACTATAGAACACTCTATCCTCTCACCGTCTTCCTTTGTCTGCCTACTCTCAACCATTACTTTGACATCTTCCTCCTCCCTTGCCTGCCTGCTAGAACAGCCACCAAATTGCTGCATGTTCTTGGTGTTTATCAGTGGTTGGCACAGGGAACTCTTCTGTCAGTGTCTTTCCTATGGTCTTCTCTTTCCTCAGGAGGAGTATCTATTTATCTACATAAAACAATCAGAGAATTATGTTGAGAGAAACGATTTCAAACATTGGGGAAACAATAGAGATTAATATAACAATACCATGTAGCCACCACTTACATTTTGTAAATGTTAACATTTTCCCATTTTGCTTCAGATTTTTTTAAATCAATACCTTACAGATACAGTGAGGTATGTGACTCCCCGAGCCATCTGTTTACTTCTCCCTAGCCCATAACTTCCTAAGTCCCCCAGAAATAATCATTCATTCCTGAAATAGGTTTTTTTCTTCCCATAATTTTTTTTTTTTTTTTTTTTTTTTTTTTTTTTTTTTTTTTTTTTTTTTTTGGAGACAGAGTCTAGCTCTGTTGCCCGGACTGGAGAGCAGTGGCGGGATGTCGGCTCACTGTAACCTCCGCCTCCCAGGCTTAAGCAATTATTGTGCCTCAGCCTCCCGAGTAGCCGGGATTACAGGCACATGCCACTATGCCCAGATAATTTTTGTATTTTAGTAGAGATGGCGCTTCACCATGTTGGCCAGGCTGGTCCTGAACTCCCGACCTCAGGTGATCCACCTGCCTCGGCCTCCCAAAGTGCTGGGATTACAGGTGTAAGTCACCATGCTCAGCCCCCATACATGTTTTAATACATTTTATATAAGTGTGTATGCCCAAATAATTATATAATATTATTTTATGGATTTAAAATGTAAGTGTATGATTATCATTCAGTGTATCACATTTTCCAACTTTTTTTCATTCAAACTTAAGTTTTTTAGATTTTTTCCTTGTTCATACATTAGATGTAATTCATTCATTTAAACTACTGTAGAGATTATATTTGAGACTATACTCATTTCTCAATTGGTAGGGCAAATAGCTACTTTAAATTCCCTTTTTTCCCACTCTTCCAACTCTTGCCTTATTACCTCTGAAAAATTTCATTACTCCTTCCTGATTCTGATTACTAAGGTAAGACAGAAGCTGTCTTACCTTATTTGTCTCCAATGTTGAATGAAGTAAACTGATACCTGAAGTGACAACCAGGGCAGCTAAAGGACAAGAACAGACTCCAAAGTTATGAGTCCTGAAATGATGACCTGAAGATGCTCTAAGAGTTGAAATAAGGTTGGTGGAGATGCTGTGCCTGGCACAGTGAGAGTGTGGGGCTCTGGGGTAAGACAACCCACGCTTGAATTGCAGCTTCACTCCATTCTAGTTGCTTGAATTTTCCTCTAAAGCTTTTAATCCCTGCCCCCCATCTCAAGGTCCTAATGGATAGTTTATGGAGTTGTTTTGAGGGTTAAATGAAATAATTCCTATAGAGCTTGTAGTGCATTGCCTGACACGTGGTAAGCATTATGCTCTTCTTTGTTGTGGTTATTCACTTAGTTGAATGCAGACACTTCTATTTTGGTAGGGGAATCTATGTAAGATCTACTTCTGCCTCTTTGCTGGAGCTGTCTCTCTCTCTCTGTGTGTGTGTGTGTGTGTGTGTGCACTTATGTGTGTTCGAAAAGGGATGAGGAGGGACTAGCTACAAAGCTCTTAAAATCATGAGCTTATATGGAAGACCATCTCACTCCTTGCTTCAAAGGCAAGATGGACTTTTTGATGTGTCGAGGATTCGATATTAATTCAAGGGAATTGTTCAATATCTTAACATCTAAGAGCATTATTAATAATGGGATGTAAAGATTGCCTTGAAATATAGTCTATAATAATAACTTGAGTTATTTCACTACATTAAACACAGTCTTAAATGGTCTTTTCATATGTATGTTTTAACTTATCTGCAACCTCCACGAACCTATTCAACCCCCTTTTTAAACCCACCCCAAATGACAGTTTTCATTAAGAAATAAAAATGTATATATTCAGATAAAGGTAGTGAGAGGCTATCAGTTTGGGAAGGGGGAGACTTTGTGACCTGCAAGATTTTAGTGACTCCATCTTCATTCTTAGAAAAACTGTTTTGTATTACTGCTCTTTGTAGGCATTTTGCAGCCAAAACACACAGATGCTATTGAAAGAAACAAAGGTTGTTCTTTGCTGGGAAAAATGCTAAAGGTAGAATGGGAACCTCTTCAGAGTGCCTTTTTCTTCCAAAATTATTCTGAAACAATTAGTCAGGGTTGTTCAGAGAAAGACTGTTTCAAACGGCTCTACTAACACAAAACGGTGATGATTGTAGCCAGGGACGCAGAAGGAAGTCGGGCCAAATAGGGGTACTGAGCACAAGGAGAATTCACACAGAAGGCGTTCATGCTGAGGACATTTTTGTTTGTTTTTCTTTCTTTTCTTTTTTTTTTTTTTTGATTTCTTTTTTTTTTTTTTTTTGAAACAGTCTTGCTCTGTAGCCCAGTCTGGAGTGCAGAGGTACGATCTCCATCTTGGCTCCCTGTAACCTCCGCCTCCTGGGTTCAAGCGATTCTCCTGCCTAAGCCTCCCAAGTAGCTGAGATTACAGGTGTGTGCCACCCTACTCAGCTAATTTTTGTATTTTCAGTAGAGATGGGGTTTCACCATGTTGGCCAGGCTGGTCTCAAACTCCTGGCCTCAGGTGATCCACCCACCTTGGCCTTCCAAAGCATTGGGATTACAGGCGTGAGCCACCCTGCCTGGCCAGGAATTTTTTTTTTTTTTTCTGAGCGGGAGTCTCGCTGTGTTGCCCAGGCTGGAGTGCAGTGGCAGATCTGGGCTCACTGCAAGCTCCGCCTCCTGGGTTCACGTCATTCTCCTGCCTCAGCCTCCCAAGTAGCTGGGACTACAGGCTCCCATCACCACGCTAATTTTTTTGTATTTTTAGTAGATACAGGGTTTCACTGTGTTAGCCAGGATGGTCTCGATCTCCTGACCTTGTGATCTGCTCGCCTCGGCCTCCCAAAGTGCTGAGATTACAGGCGTGAGCTACCGCGCCTGGCCTGGCCAGGAAATATATTTAAACGAATCCCGTGGATGAACTGAGGAGGCAGTATTGGTTAAGACTCAAATTCTCTGGTAGCCAGCAATGGGTCATAGTCTACTCACAGTTGGTGTTTCTATGGACATTCTGAAAAATTAACTTCTTTCACAGGGACAGAAAATAAAGAGATACCATCTTTGGGAAATACTACATGTCCCTATTAGGACCTGGCTCCTAATACTAGTTTTGGACTCATTTTGCAAAACTGCATGTATTCTGCAAAGATGTCTCTCTCCCAAATATGACAGTGTCTGTAATAGCAAGAACATTTTTTTAAAAAACTGCGTTTGTTCTTTTTTTACTGCATTTTTTTCTGCATATTAAATCTTTGAGAACTGTGTTGGAACTATATTGCCTTACTGAGTAGTAACATTCTGCGTAAGCCAAGAGTGGCACGCAGTAATAAAATGTAGTGGCCATCTTCAAGGGAGTTTTATCCTTTGTGGTATCAAGTACCAGACTATGTGTTAACAGACTAGTAACACATAGAATTACTACTCATAGTTACTACTCAGTAAATATGTAACTCAGTAAGGCAATATAAAGATGACATTTATTAAGGGATGCAAGATAATGTAAACATGTAAACAGGAACTGGCAAACTGTTCAGTAAGGATCACGGGACCGCAATTTCTATTCTAAAGCTCATTGTAAGTAGCTTTTCTTAACTTAGAGAATTAAAATTCTTATGGTTGATGGATTTCAATAGATTTCTCTTTCTGTACTTCACTAGGATTCTATTTTTCCTATATTTTCTTATAGAAATTTTTTCATGTTGACAGATATTTTGAAAATGAATATTGATATTTACATATTTCAAACCCTAGTAAGAATTAGTAGATTAATTTACAGAAGTTCATAAGGAGATATTTGTTGAGACAGTTTCCTACACATTTTCTAGGAAGAAATATTTGATTTTAAGTATTTTGGAGGTTACTGGGAATTTACATATCATGTTACATCAGAAATAACAGTGCAAAAACCTAAAAACAAAATGCTGAGAATAGAACCTGAAAGGAGGGCAAGAAGAAGAGATTCTTACATGGGTTTAGGTAATTTGAGGTATCATACTATCACTAAGAGTTTTTATATTATTTGAGATACATCAAATAATTGTTATTTTTCTTTTTACAGATACCCACAATTGTGTTATAATTTCCTCTGGCTATATACCTGAGCACCGATGCTTGACCTTTTGTAAGTAAGAAAGTCATATGTGGGCTGGATGCAGTGCCCCATGCCTGTATTCCCAGCACTTTGGGAGGCCGAGGCTGGCAGACCATGATGTCAAGAGATCGCGACCATCCTGGTCAACATGGCAAAATCCCATCTCTACTGAAAATACAAAAATTAGCCGGGCGTGGTGGCGTGCACCTGTAGTCGCAGCTACTCGGGAGGTTGAGGCAGGAGAATTGCTTGAATCCAGGAGGCAGAGGTTGCAGTGAACCTAGATGGCACTGCTGCCCTCCAGCCTGAGTGACAGAGCAAGACTCTGTCTCAAAAATAAAAATAAAATAAAATAAAATGAAGTCATATATGGCAAAATCCAGTCTTATATTTTGACCTCTTTTGTTTTTTCTTTTCTTTTTTTCTTCTTTTTTGAGACAGAGTCTTGCTCTGTCGCCCAGGCTGGAGTGCAGTGGTGTCATTTTGGCTCACTGCAACCTCCGCCTCCCGGGTTCAAGCAATTCTCCTGCCTCAGCCTGCCGAGTAGCTGGGACTACAGGCGCGTACCACCAAGCCTGGCTAATTTTTGTATTTTTGGTAGAGACAGGGTTTCACCATGTTGGCCAGGCTGGTCTCGAACTCCGGAGCCACCTGTCTCGGCTTCTCACAGTGCTGGGATTACAGGTGTAAGCCACTGCACTGGCCTATTTTGACCTCCTTTCTGTCTTTACTTAAAATAAAAAATAATAATAAAAAATGATTTAAATCATAAATGGTTAGGGATAGTAAAACCTCTTTGTTCTGTAAGTGAATATCCTCACCTTGTTTTGCCTAAGTTTAGCTTTAGCAGTTTGAACTCCCAGAGTTCTTCTTGTGATATTGGTGGGTACTCAATAAATCATTGCTATTGTTGTTGTTGGTAAAATAGGTGAAAAATGAGGGCATTTTCCCCCTTTGTGGCTTGATATTAAAATTTTTCTTTTCAAACCATTATAGGGACCTAACTATTTGTTGGTCTTACAATGGTGGGTCATTTTGCAACCTATTATACTTTGCTCCAAATAAAATAGTTTTTATCTTCAAATAGAAACAAATTGGAGAGAAGTAATGAGACACCATTTGGGATTGTTGGCAATTTTAAATGTTCAAAAAATGAAGTCACAAAAGCAGGAGAACCAAAAGCCTCACCCGGCTCATTAGATTATTTAACCAGCAGTTGGCGTTGGCACCAGATCATCAGCCAGACTGTTAAAAAAAGTGCTAGGGGCTGGTGACCCTGTCCTCTGTGGGGAAAAAAATCTAAAATGTGTCCCTTATTATACCTTTTGGTACACAGATTTTCCTTATGAATTTCTGATTAGAAGAAAATATGAGGATACAGCATTGTAAGCCATGAGTGTCATACAGCCATAAAATGTAGTGGCCATCCTCAGGGGAGTTTTATCCTTTGACATGTCAAGTTTTGTATTGTCAGGGTGTCTTGTCCTGCCTGGTTCAAAGCACCCATGGCTCACATATTGATGATCAGAGAGAGAGAGATTCCAGGGAAAATGTCATTGGAAAAGTACTTGTAAGAGCTTCTGCAGAGTGGAGTAGCATGTACAGATCCTTCTCCAAATATTAAGCAGTGTGTGTCTATTTTTGGCGTCACATTATAAATAGGCCTCTGCTTATTGCGATACAGGAAAAATACTTTCAAGGAGATTTACATTCAGCTCTACCATGTTGTAATATTTAAGGCTGCAGTACTTTTATAGATAATGCTAATTTGCTGGTGAGGTTTATTAGCTTTGCGAGTCTCAGCTGGTAGATGCAAGGATATGTAGTTAGGGGAAGCGCTAGGATTTTCTCTGACAAATCCCAATACGTTTACAGGAAATATTAGCCACACACAGTATGGTTGATAAAGTTCTCTACTCCTTGTTTTTAAAAAAATATACCATTTCACAGTTTTGGGGGATTACCAGAAGCTGGATGTTTTGTGTTAAAATGTGTGTGTGGTTCACAAGTCCTCATTTTTCCAGGACAAGAAAGGTCTCTCTCTTCTCCTGCAGTCTTCAATGAAGCTTCAGAGCCAAGTTCTACATTTTCCAGGGAGAGTCTGTTGATTTTTGTTATATATATACCCATCAGTTTTCAATGGACAGGCTAAAAGTTAGGCATTAATTAATTAGGTGTATTTTTTTAACTTACGGAATTAGACTTCTTTCAAATTGTTGATCAGTAAAACTGATGATAAGTAAAACCGTATGTGTCAGTTTTAAACACTATACAACAGGAGCATCCTGTTTAATCAGCATAATCTTTTCAGAGAACACTATGTTGAAAAAGGATTCTTCACTTCTCCTGGTAAGCATTTGGGATTTGGAAAACTTGGATCTCTTTCCCTACTTCTGTGTGAAGCCATTCTCTACTACTCTTTGGTAAAATGCAGTAGCCAGAAAACTGTAAGTAAAACTCTATATCCTGGAAAAGATCAATGGGGAGAACATTTGGTCACGTAAGAGCAGAGATGAGTTTGAGGAGGGATGAAAGGACAGATGGCCCTGCAGGGTCTGCCAAGATGTTCAGAGGCCCCAGGACAGCCAAGACAACAAATGGACTGTGCTCTCCCTGTTACATGGACAGCACCAGGGTGGGGAGTTCCGGTTATTTAGCAAAAGACTTTGCTCCAGGATTAAGAAAATGCAGGACTTTCTAATTAGCTGCTTCCTGACAATAGCTGGGTTTTGTGATCTTTGCATCTGCTGCGTTTTGCTCATTTGCTCAACTGCTCACTGACTGCCTAAGTTCTGTTTAGATGGTATTTGATTTTTGCTGACTTCCCTCCCTCCCTCATACAATTATTAATACTTCTTCAGTGACTGATAAGGTCTAGGTACTATGTTAGGGCTAGATATATAATAGTGAACAAGAAGGGCATGGTATGGCCGGGCGCGGTGGCTCAAGCCTGTAATCCCAGCACTTTGGGAGGCCGAGACGGGCGGATCACGAGGTCAGGAGATCGAGACCTGGCTAACATGGTGAAACCCCGTCTCTACTAAAAAAATACAAAAAACTAGCCGGGCGAGGTGGCGGGCGCCTGTAGTCCCAGCTACTCCGGAGGCTGAGGCAGGAGAATGGCGTGAACCCGGGAGGCGGAGCTTGCAGTGAGCTGGCATCCGGCCACTGCACTCCAGCCCGGGCGACAGAGCAAGACTCCATCTCAAAAAAAAAAAAAAAAAAAAAAAAAGAAGGGCATGGCTCCTACTGTTATAGAGCTTATGGTCTAGTATGGAAAATGAAAATGAAACTAGTTATAATAATGCATAATGAAGGCTGTAAAAGAGAAATTGCAGAGTTCTGTAGGTGTATATAGGAGGGAAACCTAAGATAATCTGAAGGTCAGAGAAAGTCTCTCTGGAGGGGATAAGTAGTCTGAGACCTGAAGGATGAGAAGAAGTTTGCTTATAAAGTAAAGATTCCAGATAGAGAAGACGGCATGTATGAAGTTGTTAAAGTAAGAGAGATTTTTACATATTTGAGCAATTGGAGGGTAAAGTGGAGAGAAGGATAAAATGGAGGGCCTGGAGGATTTTTGTCTCCTTTTCTCCCTTCCTACCCTCTAGGATATAGGCAGGCATGAGGAAGGCCAGGAGAGGGTTTTGGTGGGACAGAGTTTAAATTTTGGCAGGAGGAAGTACTTCACTGGGAAGTGGGAAGTATGTCTTTGGAAATGCATCACAGGAACAAGGATTGACTGACTCACAAAGGTAGAAAATAAGGTTAGATTAGGGTTAAATTCTCTGCATGGTGTGGCTGGAGGGTAAAGTGAGGAGGAAGCAATTTGGGAATCAATAGAATACAGTAGTAGCTAGGATAACCCAGATGGTATGCATAGAGAAAGGAGAGAAGACCCAAAACAGAACTCTGGAAAACACTGACATTTAGTTGACAGGCAGAGAAGCACTGCAAAGAAGATGAGAAGGACAGTTCAGAAAGAGACAGGGAGAGCTAGGAAACTCGGGAATCACAGAAGTGAAAGGAGAGAGTTTTTCAGGACTGGGGCTTGCCTAGGGCACAAAATTGAAAAAGGTGACAAAAAACTCAGTAATTGAGATAAATAATATTTTAATGCAATATTTAAAAAAAATCAAAGTTAATGCAAAAAATCCATGATGAGCAAAACATCACATTTTTAAATAAAAATGGGATCCGAATTACTGAATTTTATTTTTGCTGCAAGTTCCAATATGGCTGACAGGACACTGTGGAATTTATATTTAGAAGTCTTATTTTTCTAAGTTTGATATTTTGTTCATCTAGAAAGAAGAAACAATGAATAATGTATATGTGGCTGAGAAGTCAGTCAAGATAAGGACTGAAATGAGTCCATTGGATTTAGGGACAAGGCATTGTCATTGGATCTTTTGTCCACCTTGTTTTAATAAATTGCAATGGAAATTATCTTACTGTCTCTGTGAACATAATCATCACCTTCAAAAAAGCTGAGTTCTTTTATGAATTAGTGGATTGTATATCTATAAACTTATATTTTTGTTCAAATTTGTATTGTGACAAAATGCATATAACATAAAATTTGCCATCTTAACCTTTTTGTTTGTTTTAGGTTCAGGGGTACATTTACAAGTTTGTTATATAGGCCAACTCAGGTCACGGGGATTTATTGTACAGATTATTTCATCACCCATGTATGAGGCCTAGTACCCAATAGTTATTTTTTGTGTTCCTCTTCCTCCTCCCATCATCCACCCTTAAGTAGGCCCCAGTGTCTATTGTTTCCCTCTTTGTGTTGGTGAGTGCTCCTCATTTAGCTCCCACTTATAAGTGAGGACATGTGGTATTTGGTTTTTTGTTCCCCTGTTAGTTTGCCAACGATAATGGCCTCCAGATCCATCCATGTTCCCATAAAAGACATGATCTCGTTCTTTTCTGTGGCTGCATAGTATTCCATGGTGTGTATATACCACATTTTCTTTATCCATCTGTCACTGATGTGCATTTAGGTTGATTCTATGTCTTTGCTATTGTCAATAGTGCTGCAATAAACATTTGTGTGTGTGTGTCTTTATGGTAGAATAATTTATATTCCTCTGAGTATAAACCCAGTGATGAGATTGCTGGGTTGAATGGTAGTTCTGTTTTTGGCTTTTTAAGGAATCACCACACTGCTTTCCACAATGGCTGAACTAATTTACACCCCCACTAACTGTGTATAAAGTGTTCCCTTTTCTCTGCAATCTCGTCAGCATCTGTTATTTTTTTTGACTTTTAATAATAGTCATTCTGACTGGTGTAAGGTGGTATCTCATTGTGGTTTTGGTTTGCATTTCTCTAACAATCAGTGACATAGAGCCTTTTTTCATAGGATTGTTGGTGACATGTATGTCTTCTTTTGAGTTCTCTGTTCATGTCCTTTGCCCACTTGTGGTTTTGGTTTGCATTTCTCTAACAATCAGTGACATAGAGCCTTTTTTCGTAGGATTGTTGGTGACATGTATGTCTTCTTTTGAGTTCTCTGTTCATGTCCTTTGCCCAGTTTTTAATGGGATTGAATTTTTTCTTGTAAATTTGTTTGTTTCTTGTAGATGCTGGATATTAGGCCTTTGTCAGATGCATAGTTTGCAAATATTTTCTCCCACTCTGTAGGTTGTCTGTTTACTCTGTTGATAGTTTATAGTTTCTTTTGCTGTGCAGAAGCTCATAAGTTTAAAGATCCAATTTGTCAATTTCTGCTTTTGTTGTAATGGCTTTTGGTATCTTTGTCACGAAATCTTTGCCTGTTCCTATGTCCAGAACGGTATTACCTAGGTTGTCTTCCAGGGTTTTTATAGTTTTGTGTTTTACATTTAACTTTTTAATTCATCCTGAGTTGATTTTTGTATATGGTATAAGGAAAGGCTCCAGTTTCAATCTTCTGCATATGGCTAGTCAGTTATCCCAACACCATTTATTAAATAGGTAGTCCTTTCCCCATTGCTTGCTTTTGTTGGATTTGTTGAAGATCAAATGATCATAGGTGTGTGGTCTTATTCCTAGGCTGTGTATTCTGTTCCATCAGTCTACGTGTCTGTTTTGGTTACTTAGACTTGTAGTATAGTTTGAAGTCAGGCAGCATGATGCCTCCAGCTTTGTTCTTTTTGCTTAGGATTTCCTTGGCTGTTCAGACTCTTTTTTGGTTTCATGCAAATTTTAAAATAGCTTTTTTCCACACAAAGAAATTGACATAATAACCAGCTAACAATACAATGATGGAATCAAATCACACATTCCAATACTATCGTTGAATGTAAATGCATTAAATGTCCCATTTAAAATGTGCATAGTGACAAGCTAGATAAAAAGCGAGACCCAGTGGTGGGTTGTCTTCAAGAGACCCATTCCACATATAATGACACCCATAGGTTCAAAATAAAGGGATGGAGGAAAATCTACCAAGCAAATCAAAATCAGAAAAAGCAGGGCTTGCAATCCTAATTTCAGACAAAACAGACTTTAAACAAAGATCAAAAAAGACAAACAAGGGCATTACATAATGGTAAAGGGTTCAATTCAACAAGAAAACCTTACTATCCTAAACACATACGCACCTAACACATGAGTGCTCAGATTTATAAAGCAAGTTCTTAGAGACCGACAAAGAGACTTAGACTCCCACACAATAATAGTGGGAGACTTTAACACTCTACTGACAATATTAGATAGATCATTGAGGCAGAATGTTAACAAAAATATTCAAGATCTGAGCTCAACATTGGACCAAATGGATCTGCTAGATCTCTACAGAACTCTCCATCCCTAAACAACAGAATATACATTCTTCTCATTGCCACATACTCTAAACTCAAACACATAATTGGACATAAAACAATCTTCAGCAAATGCAAAAGAACTGAAATCACTCCAAACACACTTTTGGACCATAGTGTGATAAAAATAGAAGTCAAGACTAAAAACATGCTCAAAACCATGCAATTTCATGGAAATTAAACAACATGCTCCTGAATGGCTTTTGGGTAAATAACAAAATTGAGGCAGAAATAAAGAAGTTCTTTGAAACTAATGCGAACAAAGATACCAGAATCTTGGGGACACAGCTAAGGCAGTGTTAAGCGGGAAATTCATAGCACTAAATGTCCATATCTCAAAGTTACAAACATCTCAAATTAACAACCTAACATCACAACTGAAAGAATTAGAGAAGTAAGAGTAAACCAACCCCAGTGCTAGCAGAAGACAAAAAATAACCCAAATCAGAGCTGAACTGAAGGAAATTGAGACACAAAAAACCATTCAAAAGACCGATGAATCCAGGAATTGGTTTTGTAAGAAAATTAATAAGATTGATAGGCTGCTAACTAGACAAAGAAGAAAAGAGAGACAATCCAAAAAACACAATTAGAAATGACAAAGGGCACGATAAAGGGCATGTTACTTCTGACCCACAGAAATAAAAGTAACCATCAGAAACTACTATAAACACCTCTATGCACACAAACTAGAAAACCTAGAAGAGATGGATAAATTCCTGGCTACATATATCCTCCCAAGACTGAACCAGGAAGAAATTGATTCCCTGAAGAGACCAATAATGAGCTCCAAAATTGAATCAGTAATAAGTAGGCTACCAACCAAAAATAGCCCAGGACCAGATAGATTCACAGCTGAATTCTACCGGGTATACAAGGAAGGACTGGTATCATTCCTACTGAAACTATTCTAAAAAATTGAGGAGGATGGACTCCTTCCCAACTCATTCTATGAGGCCAGCATTATCCTGATACCAAAATCTGTCATAGATGCAACGAAAAAAGAAAATTTCAGGCCAATATCCTTGATGAACATAGATGCAAAATCCTCAATGAAATACTGGCAAATCGAATCCAGCAGCACATCAAAAAGTGAATCCATCACAATTAAGTAGACTTCATAGCCAGGATGCAAGGTTGGGTCAACATACACAAGTAAATAAATGTGATTCATCACATAAACAGAATTAAAGACAAATAAACCACACATGATTATCTCAATAGATACAGAAAAGGCTTTCAATAAAATTTAACGTTCCTTCATTCTCAATAAACTAGGTTTTAAAGGAACCTACCTAAAAATAGTAAGAACCATATATGACAAACCACAGTCAACATCGTACTGGATGGGCAAAAGCTGGAAGTATCCCCCTTGAAAACTGGCACAATACAAGGATGCCCTTTCCCACCACTTCTATTTCAACATAGTATTGTAAGTTCTGGCCAGAGCAGTCAGACAAGAGAAAGAAAGAAAAGATATCCAAATAGAAAGAGAGGAAGTCAAACTGTCCCTATTTGCAGATGGCATAATACTATATCTAGAAAATGCCACAGTCTCACCCCAAAACTCCTTCTGCTGATAAACAACTTCAGCAAAGTTTTAGGGTACAAAATCAATGTACAAAAATCACCAGCATTCCTATACTCCAGCAGCTAAGCTGAGAGCCAAATGAGGAAGACAGTCCCAATCACAATTGCCACAAAAAGAATTAAATACCTAGGAATGTAACTAACCAGGGAGGTGAAAGATTTCTACAATGGGAATTACAAAACACTGTTCAAAGAAGTCAGAAAAGACACAATCAAATGGAAAAACATTCCATGCTCATTAATAAGACGAATCTTAAAATCATAAAGATGATCATACTACCCAAAGCTATTTACAGATTCAATGCTATACCTATCAAATTACATTGACATTCAAACAAATGACATTCGTCCCATCTTAATCATTTTTAGGAGTTCAATTATATTAATTACATTCATACTGTTGTGTAATAATTACTATTCACCTACAGAACTCTTTTCATCTTACAAAACTGAAATTCTATACTCATGAAACCCTTTGATTTAAAGTCTATTTTTCTGTATTATTATTGCCACCATGCTCTATTGGTTATTGCTTGCATGGAATATTTTTTTTCTCCTCTAACTTTCAATCGGTTAATGTCCTTGGGTCTAAAGTGAGATATGCTATCTATCTTGCAGATAGCATATAGTTAGATCATATGTTTTTATTTATTCTGCCAATCTCTGTCTTTGGAGAATTTAATCCATTTATATTTTAAGGAATTATTAATAGGAAGGGACTTATGCCATTTTGCTGCTTGTTTTCTATATGTCTTACAACTTTTTTGTTTTTCGTTTACAGTATTACTACCTTCTTTTGTGTTTAGTTGATTTTTTTTTTTTTTTTTTTTTTTTTTGAGATGGAGTCTTGCTCTGTCACCCAGGCTGGAGTGCAGTGGTGCCATCTCAGCTCATTGCAACCTCTGCCTCCCAGGTTCAAGCGATTCTTCTACCTCAGCCTCCCAAATAGTTGGGACTAGAGGTGCATGCCACCACACCCGGCTAATTTTTTTTTTTTGCATTTTTTAGTAGAGACGGGATTTCACCACGTTGGCCAGGCTGGTCTCAAACTCCTGACCTCAAATGATCTGCCTGCCTCGGCCTCTCAAAGTGCTGGGATTACAGGCATGAGACACTGCACCTGGCTGTTTATTTTTGTAGTTAACATTTTAATTCTCTTCTTATTTCTTTCATTTCTTTCTTTTTTTTAATTTCTTTTTTTTATTTTTATAAACAAGATCTCACCTTAATGCTCAGGCTGGAGTACAGTGGTGTGATCATAGCTCATTGCAGCCTCAGACTCCTGTGCTTAACCAATCCTCCTGCCTCAGCCTCCTGAGTAACTGGGACTATAGGCAAACACCACCATGCCTAATTTTTAACTTTTGTGCAGACAGGGTCTCACTCTGTTGTCTAAGCTCCTTCTCATTTCCTTTTGCGTATACTATATAGCTATTTTCTTTGTGGTTACCATGGGTGTTACATTTAACATCTTGAAGTTATAACACCCTAATTTAAATTTATACCATATTAACTTCAATAACACCCAAAATTCCTCCTTTGTAGCTCACTCTCCACTCTTTTTAGTTGATGTCACAAAATTACAACTTTATAGAGTGTGTGTCCAAAAGCACAAACTAATAATTTCTTTTAAAAATGAATTAATCTCCTAAATTATGTAGAAAACAAAATGTATTATAACCAAAATTATTGTAGTGTTAGCTTTTGTCATTTCCCATGTGTTTATTTTTATTGCAATCTTTATTTGTGCATGTGGCTTCCAACTACTGTCTCATGTTCTTTCATTTCAACCTAGAGGACTCCCTTGACCATTCTTACAGGACAATTCTAGTGCCTCAATTTTTGTTTATCTGAGAATGCCTTAGTTTCTCCCTCACTTTTGAAAGATAGTTTTGCTGCATATAGGATTCTTGTTGACCATTTGTTTAAATAAATATATGAGCCCACTGATTCTGGCCTCCAAAGTTTCTTTCTTCTTTTTTGAACTCATAAGCTTTTATTACATATTCTTTTTTTAAAAAAATTATACCTCAAGTTCTAGGGTACATGTGCACAACGTACAGGTTTGTTACTTATGTATACATGTGCTATGTTGGTGTGCTGCACCCATTAACTCGTCATTTACATTAGGTATAACTCCTAATGTTATCCCTCCCCACTCCCCCCACCCCATGACAGGCCCTGGTGTGTTCTCATTGTTCAATTCCCACCTATGAGTGAGAACATGCAGTGTTTGGTTTTCTGTCCTTGCAATAGTTTGCTCGGAATGATGGTTTCCAGCTTCATCCATGTCCCTACAAAGGACATGAACTCATCCTTTTTTATGGCTGCATAGTATTTATTCCATGGTGTATATGTGCCACATTTTCTTAATTCAGTCTATCATTGATGGGCATTTGGGTTGGTTCCAAGTCTTTGCTATTGTGAATAGTGCTGCAATAAACTACGTGTGCTTGCGTCTTTACAGCAGCATGATTTACAATCCTTTGGGTATATACCCAGTAATGGGATGACTGGGTCAAATGGTATTTCTAGTTCTAGATCCTTGAGGAATCGCCACACGTCTTCCACAATGGTTGAACTAGTTTACAGTCCTACCAGCAGTGTAAAAGTGTTCCTATTTCTCCACATCCTCTCCAGCACCTGTTGTTTCCTGACTTTTTAATGATTGCCATTCTAACTGGTGTGAGATGGTATCTCATTGTGGTTTTGATTTGCATTTCTCTGATGGCCAGTGGTGATGAAAATTTTTCATGTGTCTGTTGGCTGCATAAATGTCTTCTTTTGAGAAGTGTCTGTTCATATCCCTTCGCCCACTTTTTGATGGCATTGTTTGATTTTTTCCTGTAAATTTGTTTAAGTTCTTTGTAGATTCTGGATATTAGCCCTTTGTCAGGTGGATAGATTGCAAATATTTTCTCCCATTCTGTAGGTTGCCTGTTCACTCTGATGGTAGTTTCTTTTGCTGTGCAGAAGCTCTTTAGTTTAATTAGATCCCATTTGTCAATTTTGGCTTTTGTTGCTGTTGCTTTTGGTGTTTTAGACATGAAGTCCTTGCCCATGCCTATGTCCTGAATGGTATTGCCTAGGTTTCCTTCTAGGGTTTTTATGGTTTTAGGTCTAACATTTAAGTCTCTAATCCATCTTGAATTAATTTTTGTGTACAGTGTAAGGAAGGGATCCAGTTTCAGCTTTCTACATATGGCCAGTCAGTTTTCCCAGCACCATTTATTAAATAGGGAATCCTTTCCCCATTTCTTGTTTTTGTCAGGTTTGTCAAAGATCAGATGGTTATAGATGTGTGGTATTATTTCTGCTGGCCTCCAAAGTTTCTGATGAGAAATATGCTGATAATTGTATTGAAGATTTCTTGCATGTGATGAGTTGCTGTTCTCTCATTGTCTTCAAGATTCTCTCTTGGACTTTGTCTTTTAACAGTATGATTATAATGTGTCTCAGGATGGGTCTCTGAGTTTGACCTACTTGGAGTTTTTTGAGCTTCTTGGATGCTTATATTCATGTATTTCCATCAAATTTGGGGAATTTTTAGCCATTATTTCTTCAACTATTCTTCCTACCCCTTTCTCTCTCTCTCTTCTCGTTCCGGGATCCTAGAAAGTCTGAACATTGTAATTTCAGTTATTTTGCTTTTCAACTTCAGAATTTCCTTTTGGTTTCCTTTCACGTTTTGTATCTCTTTATTGATATTTCCATATGTTCAGATATTGTTTTCTTGAATTTCTCCATGTCTTCCTTTAGTTCTTTAAGCATCTTTAAGACAGCTATTTTAAGCCATTTTCTAGTTGATTTGCCATTAGGTCTTTCTCAGGGATAGTTTCTGTTGGTTTATATATATTTTTCCTTTAAATGGGCTATATTTTCCTATTCCTTTACATATCTTGTGATTTTCTGTTGAAATCTGGATATTTGACTCTAATAATGTGATATCTCTGAAAATCAGATTCTCCTCTTCCTCAGGGTTTGAGGTTTTGTTTTTGATTGCTGTAGGCTGTCTCTGTGCTGAGAATCTGCCTTAAGTAGGAACTGAAGATCTTTTCAGAGCCTACATCTTTTTCTGGGCATTCATGGTGATTTTCTAATTTCCCCCATATATGTAGCTGCTTTTGAATGTCCTAGTCTTTAAAGTCTGGCTCCTAAAAGAGGAAAAAGAGAAAAATGAAGGTGGGGAAAATGCACCAATCCTTTAAATCCCCTGGAAGTCACTTCAACCAAAGGGAGAGAGGCTTGCAACAATGGAGGGAGGTATATCAATAATGGTCACTGCCTCCCTGCTGCATCTCTGTGATCAGAGGCAGCAATCAGCGATTGGAGCACAGGTCCCTGATATTTGGAGGACAGTGTCCTTTATTTTTATTTTTATTTTTCTACCTTTTTTTTTGGAGAGGAGTCTTGCTCCGTCACCCAGGCTAGAGTGCAGTGGCGCCATCTCGGCTCACTGCAACCTATGTCTCTTGGATTCAAGTGATTCTTTTTTTTTTTGAGACGGAGTCTCACTGTGTCATCCAGGCTGGAGTGCAGTGGTGCGATCTCAGCTCACTGCAAGCCCCGCCTCCTGGGTTCACGCCATTCTCCTACCTCAGCCTCCTGAGTAGCCGGGATTACAGGTGCGTGGCACCATGCCTGGCTAATTTTTTTCCATTTTTAGTAGAGATGGTGTTTCATTGTGTTAGCCAGGATGGTCTCGATCTCCCGACCTCATGATCCGCCTCCCTCGGCCTTTGGAAGTGTTGGGATTACAGGCGTGAGCCACCGGGATTCAAGTTATTCTTATGCCTCAGGCTCCCATGTAGCTGGGTTTACAGGTGTGCGCTGCCACACCTGGCTACTTTTTGTATTTTTAGTAGAGACGGGATTTCATTATGTCGGCCAGGCTGGTTTCGAACTCCTGACCTCAAGTGATCTGCCCTCCTCGGCCTCCCAAAGTGCTGGGATTACAGGCATGAGCCACTGTGCCTGGCAATTTTTCTACCTTTTTACCAAAGGGGAAATAGGGTCTTTTAAAAAATCTACCCTTGCTCCCAAAGCTGTTTGCAAAATTGCTCCACGAACACATGCACAGCTGCCTGCCAGTGGAATGGGGGTGAAAGGAGGACGGATAGCTATTGCTGAGCTAAGAGCTGAAACTGATGAGAATTAATTGCAATTTACAATCCAAGTTTTCCCCGGAAGTTGCAAATCTTCAATAGGACTACAGAGTTCCAAAATCATTACATCAGGCAGATTGCAAGAGTGTAATTATTGTCTGGGTAGGGAAACAGATTCCTGGTGCTTTCTGTTCAATCATCTTCCCAGCATCCTCTGTGGGCTAGTGTACATTTTAATTGTTATTATTTATTTATTTATTTTCTGAGACAGGGTTTCACTCTGTTGCCCATGCTGGAGTGCAGCGGTGTAATCATGGCTCACTGCAGCCTCAACATCCCAGGCTCAAGAGATCCTCCCACCCTAGCCTCCTGAGTAGCTGGGACTACAGCCACATGTTACCATGCCCAGCTAAGTTTTGTAGTTTTTGTAGAGATGGGGTTTCACCATGTTGCTCAGGCTGGTCTTGAACTCCTGACCTCAGGTATTCCACCCACCGTGGCCTCCCAAAGTGCTGGGATTACAGATGTGAGCCACCATACCTGGTCAAATCTCATCTTTTATGTTAACTTTAAGGCGAAACAAAATAATTCCTTAATTGTATGAATTAATCTTTAGAAGTTGTATGGATAGATCCTTGTTCTTGCCTAAGTTCATAGGGCAGGCATATCTCAGGGCCAGAAATATGAGCTGGGGAGTTCAGGTAATTAGGTATGATTGCTAAGCCCATCCATGTTTACTCTGAGAGAAGTCAGCTGGTGTTTTGTTTGTAGGTCATTGTATAATATCTGTTTGGGAGGTTCTAGATTCTTTTTAAATGATTTGCTTCCTAATGGGCTCTTCAGTTTGAAGTACCGTGTATAATTTAGTTCTGTGTATGATACAATCCCCAGGCCCCTCTTTAATAAAGACGTTTACTTATATTTCCTTCTCAAGTGCTTTGTTGCCCTTTAATCAGGTCATACTTGATCTAAAAACATCAGGTCCTTTTACTCTCAGATGCTATTTTATACTCTAATCATGGTTAGGATACTTCAGAATATTAGAAGTAGCATGTCAGATTCCAGCCACTTTTTCAAAATCTGGGGAACTCCAGCTTCACCTCTCAGTGTGTTAATTATATTTACAGGATAAAAAAATGATTTAATCTCATGAACTCAGTGTTTGGCTTTATGATAATCAACCATGGTGGTTTGCCCGGGACTGTCCAGGTTTTCATGCTGAAAATATCCTGTGTCCTGGGGAATCTGTCACTACTGAATAAACCTAGACAACTGGTCACCCTATTTGGCCTACAAATATTTCCTGCTTTTCTTTTTAAAAGCCACATAATTCTTCCAGATGTAAGGGTAGCAGGTGACTGCTAATTTGCATGTTCTTGTTCTTGCTAAATTTCTTTTCTATTTATTTATTGGTTTATTTATTTATTTATTTATTTATTTATTTATTTATTTTGAGATGGAGTCTTGCTCTTGTCACCCACGCTGGAGTGCAATGGCGTGATCTTGGCTCACTGCAACCTCTGCCTCCAGGGTTCAAGTGATTCTCCTACCTCAGTCTCCTGAGTAGCTGGATTACAGGTGCCTGCCACCACGCTCAGCTATTTTTTTCTTTTTTTTTTTTTTTTTGTATTTTTAGTAGAGATGGGGCTTCACCATGATGGCCAGGCTGGTCTTGAACTCCTGACCTCATATGATCCACCTGCCTCGGCCTTCCAATGTGCTGGGACTACAGGTGTGAGCCACTGCGCCTGGCTGCTAAATTTCTTTTTATTTATTTATTTGAGATAGAATCTCACTCTATCATCCAGGCTGGAGTGCAGTGGAACTTTTTTGGCTCACTGCAACCTCTGCCTCCCAGGCTCAAGTGATTCGCCTGCCTCAGCCTCCGGAGTAGCTGGGATCACAGGCGTGCGCCACCACACTCGGCTAATTTTTGTATTTTTAGTGGAGACGGGGTTTCACCATGTTGGCAAGTCTGGTCTTGAACTCCTGCTCTCAAGTGATCCACCCGCCTCGGCCTTCCAAAGTGCTGGGATTACAGACGTGAGCCACTGTGCTCAGACTTAAATTTCTTAATATTCACAGACTGCTGGCAGTTTTGAGCAAGTAAGGAGTTGAGAGATGTCCTGTGCTATGACCATCTGAGTTTACAGATGAATAAAATTTCAGTTGCACAGGCAAGTTTTGGCCATCTTCCTTCCACTCTGGCTGCCATGGTACTAGATTTCTGCAATGTCTTCAAACATCTCCTTTCCACTAACTAAAAACAAACAATTATGTTGGAACATCAACCACAGTAACAGGAAAGAGTAGCATTCGGTTAGTTTTAAATTGTCCAATAATCTTTTTCTAATGCCTCTATTTGCGTCATAGGCGTTTTAACTTCCCTTGTGTCTAAAGTTCAGTGTCTCTCATGGATTACTCATATTATTGGAGTGTGAAAATAAATATAGTCGGGTTAATTAGCATCAATTTTAATAAGATCCCAGAGTAATTTTACACAATGCTTCCTGGGAAGAAAGAAATTAAACTTGGTAACTGAGATGATGGGATCTAAAATAGAAGCTATGCATAAAAGAAAGAAAATAAACACAGAAAAGGGAAAAAGATATCGTGTGCATTATATTTGATATATAGATGAAGTTTTCTTTTCAGAATCACACAATGGGCTTTTGTTATTTTGCCTCCAAAGGAAGTCAGTCTTGGTTCCCAAACAAGCAAACTGACCTTGTGGGCTTGTGGAGAATTCAAATACCCAGCTCCAATACTTGGTCATTCTGATTCAGTAGATCTGGAGTGGGACCTGGGAATCTCTATTTTTAATAAACCTTAAAAGTGATTCTGGTGTTCCTGGTTAATGGAATAATGTCTAGAACAACTGAGTTAGGGAATTTGAAGAGGTTTTCCTATTTTTCACTTTGGAAAAAATATTTTGTGGTCATTCTTGAGATTTTGTTGAGATGACAGGTATCATTTTCCTCCAAAGGGGGGAAATTGAAGAAGGCAGAGTCATATTTTAATCTAAAAATATGGGAAAATGTGGACCTTTACCCTGCAGTTTCATCTTGAAGAGTAGATTGAGGTCCTGAAATAAGACTTGCTATAAAGTGCAAGGGTGAATTCCTCCAGAGGGCATGAGGGACTATGCAAAGCAATGTGTACATTTTACGCGTGACTATAATGAAGCAACTGAGTGCAGGAGGCTCCTGGAGACTGCCCAGAGTTCATCATTTTTCAATTGTATTCTAATTTATGCTGTAGAGATTGTCCAACACTAATCAGGTGGAGAAGAGATGGTCAAAGTCTCTCTTGCTCATTATACATGATGGAAGTACTTCTTAGGTGTATGTTTACGTGGCCTTTTACACCTATCCACGTACTCTGAAAAATCCTCTGGGAAACCGACACAAGGCCCCAGATACTTCATTAGCAGAGTGGATTCCCCAGCCCTGTCTCTTAATGGTATAGCAGAAGATGTGCTTGGCAATTTAATTGGATGGCTGTAAAGCTGGAATCCTGACCACTAGTGGTCACTGAAGATCCCAGGAGACTTTCCTTATGGCAGGTAGAGTCCTGGACAAATTCCAACTCTGATAATTAAATTACATTCTGTCCAGCTTCCCTGTACACTTTCAGTGAACTCTGTTCCCTTTCCATCCTTAATTGCGGAGGACATACACTTTAACAGAGAACCACTAGTTTCTAAAGATGCCTGCAATATAATAACAATGTCCCGTAAGTTATGGAGTGAGATTTACTGGGTTAGTGGTCTAGCGGCACATTTTAAAGTGGCACATTATGTACAAAGGGAAAATTACTGGATTGGTATCCAAAGAGACATGGACCACTCCTGAAAAATTAAGTCTGTTAAACATTTCAGTATATATTAAAAATGCATGTTCTTTAGCTTTTAGAAGCCATTTTTTCCTGTTTCTTTATGGAGATATCTTTCTATAACCAAAGTAATTAGTAGTTATATCTTATTAGCAGAATAAAACCAATGTATTTTTTTTTAAAAAAAAAGCAAACAAAGCAAAAAGCCCAGCTGAGCTAAGTCAATAGAATAGAGGTAGAGGTGAGAACAGTGAGACATACTGGGAATCAATTTGAAGACTTGAAATTTGTTGATGTAGAATTTGACCTAATGTGTGTCTTCATAATAAACAATTAGTCTGGTTTTACTCTTCTACTATGTTTTTCCAAAATGGTTAAGTTTAGAGGGCAATCTGCTTTCTCTTAACAGTTAAATTTTGTTATTTTTACAAATTGCTTTACTAATACAGATTTTTTTAAACAAGTGAGAATTTAGTAAACTGCAAATTTACTGAGAACAGAGTGCTGTTATGTAAGGTGAACAAACTTTAAATTATTATCCAGCAGGTTGTCTGTTTCTTTGAAATAGAATTCTAAAATATTTTAAATATATGATTAAAATATTATTTTCTCATCGTAGATAACTTTCCATTTAAAAAGTATTTAACATATATTCTTTTTATTTTATTTTTTGTTTTTTTGAGACAGAGTTTCGCTCTTGTTGCCCAGGCTGGAGTGCAGTGGCACGATCTCGGCTCACTGCAACCTACGCCTCCCAGGTTCAAGCGATTCTCCTGCCTCAGCCTCCTGAGTAGCTGGGATTATAGGCATGTGCCACCACGCTTGGCTAATTTTTGTAGTTTTAGTAGAGATGGGGTTTCACCACATTGGTCAGGCTGGTTTCGAATTCCTGACTTCATGTGATCCACTGCCTCGGCCTCCCAAAGTCCTGGGATTACAGGTGTGAGCCACTGCGCCCGGCCTATTTAACATACATTCTATTAATAAACCAAATGAGCCCATTATTTGGTATCCTGATTAACTCATATATATTCAGGAAAGCAAAATATACTTCATAGCTTATGTGGTTTGTCAACACGTTCGAGAATAAGTCCAGTTTGAGATTGTTTTTGTTTGCTTTTATTATTATTGTTAAACTAACTTTCTGTTTCAAGTAATATACCTACCTTAGAATTTCCTACCTTTAATACAAAAGGAGTCAACACATAGCTCCTGCACACCTACACCCACACAATGCTTAAATTTTGGAATTCTGTAATCATTTTCTGTGCATCTTCATTCTAAACCACACTAAATATTCCTTTACTTCAATTAGATTAAGGAGAAAAAATAGAGATCAGAAGGCAGACAACAGCTGGTTTTCATTGTAAGGAAACTGGTTAATTACCTGAGTTAATGTGAGGAACATGTTTGAGTGTGTATTAAGAATGCCTGTAGGCTGGGCATGGTGGCTCACACCTGTAATCCTAGCACTTTGGGAGGCCGAGGTGGGGGTTCACCTGAGGTCGAGTTTGAGACCAGCCTGACCAACATAGAGAAACCCCATCTCTACAAAAAATACAAAATTAGCTGGGCTTGGTGGTGCATGCCTGTAATCCCAGCTACTCAGGAGGCTGAGGCAGGAGAATGGCTTGAACCTGGGAGGCGGAGGTTGCAGTGAGCCAAGATCACACCATTGTACACCAGCCTGGGCAACAAGAGCGAAACTCCATCTCAAAAAAAAAAAAGAATGCTTGTAAAAATTATTTATTTATTTATTTATTTATTTATTTATTTATTTATTTTTGAGACAGGGTCTCACTCTATTGTCCAGGCTTAAGTACAGTGGTGTGAGACCATGGCTCACTAAAGCCTCAACCTCTTGGGCCCAAGTCATCCTTTCACCTCAGCCTCCCAAGCAGCTGGGCCTACAGATGTGCACCACCATGAGTGGCTAATGTCTTTTTTATCTTTTTCTTTTTTTTTGAGACGGAGTCTCGCTCTGTCACCCAAGCTGGAGTGCACTGGCCAGATCTCAGCTCACTGCAAGCTCCGCCTCCCGGGTTCACGCCATTCTCCCGCCTCAACCTCCCGAGTAGCTGGGACTACAGGCACCCGCCACCTCGCCCGGCTAGTTTTTTGTATTTTTTAGTAGAGACAGGGTTTCACCGTGTTAGCCAGGATGGTCTCGATCTCCTGACCTTGTGATCCGCCCGCCTCGGCCTCCCAAAGTGCTGGGATTACAGGCTTGAGCCACCGCACCCGGCCATTTCTTTTTTATCTTTAATTTAGGGAAAGAGTTTTGCTATGTTGTGCAGGCTGATCTTGAAATCCTGGGCTCAAGCAATCCTCCTGCCTTAGCCTCCTAAAGTGCTGGGATGACAGGTGTGAGCCACCACATCCCACCAAAAATGTTTTAAATATAAACATAGTCCTGTAATGAAAAGAGGTGGAAGTTTATCTCAGAAAGTCTCTGAAAACAGGAAAAATTCTCAGAAATATAGATGGTTTGTGAATGATTCTGTCCTGTGCTTGAAATAAAGTAAATATAGGTAGAGATTGTAGGTTTGTTTTAATGGTAAATTTTAAAATTCTGAAAGAAAGAAAAAAAGAAACAATGCATCAGATTGTGCTATTTTTTATAGAGGTTTAAAATGACCTAGTGAAACATGTGGCTGATTGAAATATGTTCATCTCCCTTTCCTCTAGATACTTCTCTAAAATGAAAGTAAAGAATAAAAACTCTTTATAGTCACAATGTCAAAGAGAAGGAAATAAAAGCCATTATCTTTTGGGAGAATTTCCACATTATCAATCTGGCATAATGATTTATCCTTCTAAGGGTGAACTGCTGACCCTTCCAAGATGGAAGGTGTTCTCTCTCTCTCTCTCTCTCTCTCTCTCTCTCTCTCTCTCTATATATATATATATATATATATATATAGTCAATTATATTGTAGTTCAAGACATTTTATAATTTCTATTGTGATTTCTTCTTTGACCTATGCAAAATTCAGAAGTTTATGTATTAGTTTTTAAATACATTTTCTTTTTCTTTTTTTTTTTTTTGAGATGGAGTTTCAGTCTTGTTGCCTAGGCTGGAGTGCAGTGGTGCTATCTCGGCTCACCGCAACCTTCACCTCCCGGGTTCAAGTGATTCTCCTGCATCAGCCTCCCGAGTAGCTGGGGTTACAGGTGTGTTTCACCACGCCTGGCTAATTTTGTATTTTTCGTAGAGATGGGGTTTCTCTATGTTGGTCAGGCTGGTCTCGAACTCCCGACCTCAGGTGATCCGCCCACCTAGACCTCCCACAGTGCTGGGATTACAGGCATGAGCCACCATGCCCGGCCTTTTAAATACATTTTCTAGTTATCTTTTTCTTATTGCTTTTTACCTTAACTGCATTTGGATATCGTATACTCTATTTCTATTTTTTAGTGGTTTCCCTGGAAATTCCAGCATAAGTATTTATCAAAGCCTAAAATAAATCAATACCTTTATCCTTTTTTTGGATAATACAAGGTCCTGGGGATACCTTAACCTCATATACCTCACTTTCGTCTTACATGATATTTTTGGCATGAATTGACGAACCATAGGGTATTACTATTGCTATATTATACAGATAATGTTTATTTAGATTTATGTACTTATCACTTTATTTTGCTCTTTATTTTTTTCTGTCTTCTTTAGCATTCTGTCTGGGAGTACTTTCCCTTTGCCTTAAATATACCCTTTAGAATTTCCTTTACTTGAAGGTCTATTTGTAGTAAAAGGCTGCTATATTTGCTTTTCTGGAAATATCTTTATTTGCCTTTATCTTTGAAAGATTACTTGATGTAAAATTCTAGTTGTTAAATATTTTAGCATATTAAGGATAGTATTTAATACATTCTGATTTCTTCTTCATTGAAAGAAGTCATTGTTACTTTATATTCACACTCTGTAACTGCACAGGACTTCAGAGGAGGGAGATATGGGAAAGCTTTATAGCATAATTTGGATTTTATTTGTTACAGGGAAATAGATCAGATATGGTTGGGAGAGCAGACAGTGACTTTCAGGGAGATGGAATGATTTGTACAAAATAAGAGTGGGGCACAGAGGACTGTTAGGACTGTAAAACCATTCTATCTGCTACTGTAATAGTGGGTACATGTCATTATGCATTTGTCTAAACCCATAGAAAGCACAACATCAAAAGTGAACTCCACTGTAAACTATGGAATCTGGGCGATAATGATGAGTCGATGTAGGTTCACCAAGTGTAAAAAATGTACCACTCTGGTATGGGTTGCTCATAGTGGAAAGGCTGCTATCCTGTGTTGGGGCAGGGGGTATATGGGAGCCCCCTGTACTTTTGACTTTGCTGTGAAAATAAAGTTGCCCTAAAACATAGTCTATTAAGAAATGTATCCCACTGTTTTCTGGCTTCCAGCGTTGCTGTTGAGAAGTTAAAGGTCAGTCTATTACTCATTTGTAGTTAATCTCCTTTTTATCTATGAGTGCACTTATGCTTTTTTATTGTTGTAGTTGGGGGTTTTACAGTTTCTTTTTGCTTTTTTTTTTGAGTGTTGGGGTTTTTCTCTATTGTTCAGGCTGGAGTGCAGTGGCACAGTAATGGCTCACTGCAGCCTCAAACTCCTAGGCTCAAGTGATCCTCCCACTTCAGCCTCCCAAGTCAATGGGACTACAGTGTGTGCCACCATGCTCACTTGGCTAAGTTTAATTTTTTTTTTTTTTTTTTTTTTTTTTTTTTTAAGAAATAGAGTCTTGCTATGTTACCCAGGCTGCACAGTTTCATCATGATGTGTATTGGTTTGGATTTTTAAAAATTTATCCTATTTGGAATTCATTTGGCTTGAATATGGCTTGAAATCTTTCATTAGTACTGGGAAGCTGTTACTTGGATATTGCTTCTACATCTTTCTCTTTTTTCTCCTTATGAAACTTCAATTAAATCAGTAAAGTGAGACAAGCTCACTTGATTCTCCATGTCTCTCAAATGCTGTAGTATGTTTAGTCTGTCTTTATGTGCATTTCTTGATTGTTACTTCTGATGAATTCTCTCTTCAGTCGTGTCTAATCTGCTATTAAATTGGTTTGTTGAGTTTTCCATTTTATTTTTTATTTTTAGAAGTTGTTTGTTTCTTTCAAATTTTTGTTATGTCACTTTGTGTGTTTTCCTCTTTCCTGAAGATATTTGCAAGCTTGTTTTTTATGTTTTTAAACATATTGAATTTTTTTATCTCTGTGTCTGATAATATTGGAAGGTTTTGAACTTGGTTCTTATGCTTGTGGTTTCTACTGTTTCCCTCTCATGGACCTTTCTTTTTTCTTGTGTCCTTTTATTTTGGATTGTTTATATTAAAAGTACGAATATAAATTGAGGTGTAAAATTAAGGTGCCACCTCCAGAGAAGTTTTACATTGCTTCTGTCAGGCAGCAGCAAGTACCAGTCTGGGATCACCTTAATCATGTTCATGGCTCCAGGTTTCTTGTTCCACCTGGGTGATAATGCTTCACTGTTTTCTGAAGTTAGAGACCTTTGGAACTCCAGCTTACTGAGGAGCGCTTTTCCTAGTAGAATCTCCACAGTGTGTGAGCCTTGGGCTTTGATTTTATTCTCCTGGGCTGCCAGATGCCATCAGGCTTCTGTGCTGGCTTTTCCCTCCAAGTCCCTATTTTTCCTTCAGTTTTGGCCTGGTAATCGCTTCATATCTTGGGATCTTTTGGATGCTTTAAAAAATATTGAAAAATGGCTGGATGCGGTGGCTTACGTCTGTAATCCCAGCACTTTGGGATGCTGAGGCGGGAGGATCACCTGAGGTCAGGAGTTCGAGACCAGCCTGGTCAACATGGTGAAATCCTGTCTCTAGTAAAAATACAAAAATTAGCCGGGTGTGGTAGCGGGTGCCTGTAATCCCAGCTACTCAGGAGGCTGAGGCAGGAGAATTGCTTGAACCCGGGAGGCAGAGGTTGCAGTGAGCCGAGATCACACCATTGCACTCCAGCCTGGGCGACAAGAGAAAGACTCTGTCTCAAAAAAAAAAAAAAAAAAAAAAAAAAAAAATTGCTCTGACAATTTTAGTCACCTTCAGTGAGAGGGTGATCTTAACAACCTTTTTAGCTATTGTTGGATACCAGAAATATCTCAGCAAAATCTGGGAATCGGAAAGTAGTTGAAGTAGAGATGACTGATACAGCTATGTGGTAGAATTCTACCACTGAGCATTTTCAGAAGAAGACTACAGAATTATAAAAATTTGATTTGATCCCACAGAACTTTATGAGACTTCAGGTTCAGAGATACCAGGTTTTTTTTTTTTTTTTTTAAAAAAAGAGTAGAGATAAGATGTAGGACCTAAAACAGACTGATTGTATAACACTAACAGTAGGTGCCTACCCTTGGGTGGCAGATAGGAGGTTTCTACTCTGAAGAACTCAAACTGTCTCAGGCTTCCACATGCTGGCCGTAGAGTTTCTCCCAGACTATCCCCGCTGGGCATCTCCTTGCATACCCACCACAAAGTGAAATCTATTGATTAAAACACTGTTCATATACACAGGACTTTCAATCATTTTATGTGTGTGTCTGCCTTATGTCAATATGAACAGGTGGCTAAGAAACAGTAAAGAAGTGTAGACAATTTTCTTAAGAGACAGAAATAAACAAACACATAAATGTGGAGGAATCAGGGATAGCACAGAGAATCTTAAAAGGTAAAACAAAACTCTCTTATCTCTTAGAGAGAGGAGAAGGCTGTTATGCCTGTAAAATAAGAGCAAGATAAAATGAAAAGATAAAAGAGAACAAGAAAGATCTCTTGAAAAGCAAAACTACAATGCCTGCAAAAAGCAACAGAAGATCTTTAGATGGTATAATGAAAAGTTTTAAGATACGGAAAATAGGAGAGAAGATAAGAGACTTAAAGAAGCAGACAACTAAAAGGTGTTCTAGGAAGAGATAAAGCAAATGGAGAGGAGGACTTTATAAAACAATATTAAGAGCTAACTATGGCAGATTTCTAGATCAAAAGGGCACCTTGAATGCATATAAAATGAATGAAAAAGGCATATAATCATTACATTGCAATATGCTAGGGGAAAAGAGAGAAAGTTTCCAAAGAGAAAATATAGATTACTTTCAATGAATAAAAACTCAGCATTGTCATTGGATTTCTCAAAGCAACATTGATTGTTGGGAGACAATCAAGGAATCACCCCAAAATTTGAAAAAAAAATGAATTAAAACCCATGTAATTGCTAAATTACCTAAATATGATTATAGGGATAAGAATGGGAAACTGAGTATTTGTAGGGCAGGAGAGTTTTTGTTAGAAGACTTTTATTTAATAGTTTACCTGAAGTATATACTAATTTGAAAAAAATTAACAACAGTAAAATAAGTAAGTGTAAAAAAAAGGGCTTCGTAATACAGACATTTTTGGAACAGTGTGAAACGGTATTCTTCCTCATTCTGTCCTGTCTTATTTACTGCTGTGGTCTGTGAACAAGGAGAATGATCTAGTTCACTGTTTGAGAACTTTTTTTTGTTTGCACCAAAACATTCTATACATCTAAAACTTGATATAACCTTTGGATATTCTATCTGAGGTGGTTTTAACTGGTGTTTAAAAATTTGCTAATTTTGAGATATTCCACTTTGAGTATCTAATTTGATGCTTACTTCTGGCAGTCACTGAACTCTTAACAGTTGAAGCTGCTGTTGGCTCACTAGGATTTTAATTAGGCAGGTGAATCCCATATGTTTATGTGCACTGCTTTAATTTCTCTAGCATGCTTATTTGGGTGGTTGTGGCACTTTAGCACCCTACCTTCCCAGGGGACACACAGACAGTCTGATAATTTGGTATATGATGTAATCACAGAACACATATCAGTTAATCAAACACCCGAGGCCCTTTTTTTTTTTTTTTTTTGAGACAGAGTCTTGCCCTGTTACCAGGCTGGAGTGCAGTGGTGTGATCTCAGCTCACTGCAACCTCTGTCTCCTGGGTTCAAGCGATTCTCCTGCCTTAGCCTCCCGAGCAGCTGGGACTACAGGCGTGTGCCACCATGCCCGGCTAATTTTTGTATTTTTAGTAGAGATGGGGTTTCACCACTTTGGCCAGGGTGGTCTTGATCTCTTGACCTTGTGATCCCTCGCCTCGGCCTCCCAAAGTGCTGGGATTACAGACATGAGCCACCGCGCCCAGCCAGGCCCACCCACACTTCTAAAACCTAAATGGTAAGTGTTGTAAATTCTGTACACTTGTCTATGAGGTCTGTTGCTCTTGTTCCTTGCTTCTCATTCTCATTTCAGTACTAATTTTCATTCACATCACCTCTTTAAAAATTGTTGCGCTCACTTCCTAACTCTTTTCTTATTTTTACTTTCAATCTCTAGTGTTCAATGCATCTTGAATAGCATTGCTAAAATTATTTACCAAAAATATTGCTTTAATGTCTCTCTCCTGCTCTAAGATATTCAGTGTTTTCTTTTTTTCTTATTTCCTTTAACTAGAGAAATAATCTCCAAAGTAAATGGGATGGACTCAGGAGATGTGAAGGACAATCCATTGTCCTAGGCAAGAGTGTAGCCAAACTTTTAATTCCTATTTCCACACTATGTAAATAATTATATATGTTTTAACTAAAAAGGAAGAAAAGTTAAACTTTGCTAATGTTTCCTACATAGATTGATACAGGAACTATCTTTCAGACTGTATGTCAGATGATCATGTATTGCTTATGGTATCTGAGATATCTTAAATTAATGGTTGGAGTTCAAGTGCTGAGAGGATAGCACTGGTACTGCATTTTTTTTTTTTTTGGATTAGCTTCTAGCATATTGTGGTATTTTTCTATTTACATGTATCTGGTTATGGACTTATCTGATTTCATGTATAGGCAAGTGGCTTAAAAAGATTTCAGGAAAGAAAACACAGATTGTAGAGAATAGTAATTGCAAGTATAAGAGAACAACCAAAAGGTCAAGGTGTTACTTTTATTCATAGTGTGAAAACCTTGTAAGCCACATTATATAGTAAAAAGAATGCAACTATGACCGGGCCCAGTGGCTCATGCCTGTAATCCCAGCACTTTGGGAGGCTGATGGGGCTAAATCACTTGAGGCCAGTACTTGGAGGCCAGCCTGGCCAACATGGCAAAACCCCATCTCCACTAAAAATACGAAAAAAATTAGCTTGGCAGGGTGGCACAGGCCTGTAATTCCAGCTACTCAGTAGGCTGAGGCACAAGTATTGTTTGAACCTGGGAGGTGGAGATTGCAGTGAGCCAAGATCACGCCACTGCACTCCAGCCTGGGCGACAGAGCCAGACTCTCTAAAAAACAAAGAATGCACCTAATCAGGTCTGACAAAGCTTTGGCCAAAAGATTCAAAATTATTGAAATAACAATTTGAAATAGGAATTCATCTTATATTTAATAATAAATTTCGCTTTAGGCATGTATTGTGCTTGAGATTTTAGTAATAGTATCAAGGCATTAAATTAGCAAGATATTAATAAACTAAACACATGAAAAGGACAGATTCAGGTTCTGAGGAGCTTGAATCTGTGCTGATTTTGGAGGACTCTAAGAGAAAAATATATAAACTTGCAAATGCAAAATCAGATGAACAGGTATGTAGAATAAGAAATCACAACAGATCACTCATTTTAAAAAGCAGGAAATACTACAAACACAGGATCCAAAAAAGTAGCAATATTTTTATAAATCAACTGCTGACATGCCTCTATCATATCTTTTTTCTGTATTTTGTTAGTTACATCTTCTTTGATTGCCTTTTCATGTGATGATTATTTTATAATATTTTCTAAAGATAGGTAATTTCTTTAGCATGGCTGATCAAAATCTGTTTGTTATTATTGAAAATAGTTTGCTATTAGTACTGTTATATAGATTTTTTAAACTGTCAAATTTTGGGAAACCTCTATCAAGTTTCCTTACATATGAGCTGTAATATTTCAATGATGTTCATATTTTATAATGCAAGACTAACTTTAAATCCTCTTTGAACTGATAAATACTAGTCTGAGAAAATTCAAATGTATTTAAAAATTGCTGTTATTTTGTAGTGAGCTACATAATTATATAATCAAATTATTCTCATGTTATATTTTGGCTTATGAATAAATATGTGCAGGAATTATGTCATAAGAATGCCTGTTTCTTTTATTTGTTCTGCTATTTGGTGGCAATTTTGTATACCATGTTATGTAGAATTGCCAGATTTCACCAGGACAAGTTACCTGAGACATCCAAAGATGTGTTCTGATAAGTTAGGACACATAAAACATGTGACTTTGCACATAGACATACTTATTGATTGTAGTATTGCTACAGGTTTGTGACAAATTACGAACAAAGGAATTATAATAAGTTCTGTTTTATGTGATTACAATAAAAGTAAAACTAAAAATTTATGGTTTACTTTGAATATGATGACTTAAAATGTATAATTCATATTTACTTAAAATATGAATATGAGGAGAGAATTTCTAGCGAGAAACAAATCTTTTGCTTATAATTTCGCATATCTGATGACTCAAAACATTTTCCACAGACTAACTTCTGGTTCCATAATTTCAAACCTTGTTTCCTATCCACTTCCACATACTTTTGGTTCTGCCTGCCATACAACACATTCATATATGAGATGACCTTTGCTTCTGCACCTTTATGTCACCACCACAGGTGACTCAGACAGTGGGCAGGAGTATTCCTGGAAGGCATCCTCTGCTGGGATGGCTAATGATAACCTAACTACACATAGAAAGCCTAGAAACCACATAAATATATCCCACTAAACCCAAACTAAATATATTTGAAACTCTACTTCCTCTTATTCAGACCCCAAAAATGCTTTCAGCTACTTATATCCATCATACTAACATCATATTAACATGAAGGGAAGTATAAGGAAGGAAATCAAAGTAGAAAGGAATTGTAGTCAAATGATCTTACCTTAAATCTCACCTTTGCAGCCTTTGTAGAAACATATGGCCATATGGATACATTCCAGGGGATATGCCCTTGCTAGGGAGGGGTACTGAACTTAAGTTTCATGGCAAATGTGTCTCTATCTTCAGAAAACGAAGTCGAACAACTACACATATTATAATAATGTTTAGAGGTATTTGGTGCTTTATAAAGTGTAGAACATTGCTGAACTTAAATTCTTTTGAGAGGGCTTCCTTATTCAAAAGTGAACAAAAATCCCACCCATATATCTTTTGGTACCTATGTCAGTCACTAAAAAAAACTATTGAATTAAAATAAATAAGCCAGACTTTTGAATCACATTGTCACCAAGTGTTATATAAAGATTAACAAAAAGTATATTAAATCATATTGCTCTCATTAAAAATATTTATTTTTTTAAGAGATGACCAAAAGGACTTTGTACCGTAAATACATAAAGATATTTAAAATAATTTATATTTCACTTTTTAAGATATGTTATATAAAGTATGTAATGTATCAGTTTGTTATACATATATGTATGCTATATATGTACATATGAACATACATATGTACATACATACATTCACACAGACTGGGGTATATGCTCAAAAGTCTTTACTGATAAGATGTACAATTCAAAATATTTGAGTATTTGAGTATCGGCTGGGCACAGTGGCTCACACCTGTAATTCCAGCACTTTGGGAGCCAAGGCGGGAGGATCATTTGAGTCCAGAAGTTTGAGACCAGCCTGGGCAACATGGTGAAATCCAGTGGTGCAGGACTATAGTCTCAGCTACTCAGGGCTGATGTGGGAAGATTGCTTGAGTCTGGGAGGCAGAGGTTGCAGTAAGCTGTGATGGTGCCACTACACTCCAGCCTGGAGGACAGAGCAAGACTGTATTAGTCCGTTTTTACGCCGCTAATAAAGACATACCCGAAACCGAGCAATTAAAGAAAGAGGTTTAATCCACTCACAGTTCCACCTAGCTGGGGAGGCCTCACAATCATGGTGGAAGGCAAGGAGGATCAAATCACATCTTAGGTGGATGGCAGCAGGCAAAGAGAGCGCTTGTGCAGAGAAACTCTCGCTTTTAAAACCATCAGGTCTCATGAGACCTGTTCACTATCAAAAGAATAGCACAGGAAAGACCCGCCCCCATGAATCAGTCATCTCCCACTGGGTCCCACATATGGGAATTATGGGAGCTACAAGATGAGATTTGGGTGGGGACACAGAGCCAAACCGTATCAAAGACCCTGTCTCAAAAAAAAAAAAAAATAAAAATAGAAAATAAAAAAAAATGGGGTATCAAGGACAGTCAACTTTTTTTTCCCCCGCTAAGACGCGTCTCACTTTCTTGGCCAGGCTGGAGTGCAACGGCATGATCTTGGCTCACTGCAACCTCTGCCTCCCAGGTTCAAATGATCCTCCCACCTTAGCCTCCCAAGTAGCTGAGGTTATGGGTATGAACCACCGTGCCCAGCTAATTTTTATATTTTTCGTAGAGATGGGGTTTTGCTCTGCTGACCAGGCTAGTCTCAAACTCCTGGAGTCAAGCGATCTGCCTGACTTGACCTCCCAAAGTTCTGGGATTATAGGCATGAGCCACCACACTCAGCCAAAGACAGTCAAAATTGGACCTAAAGTTCTCCATTCTTAAGCTAGCCTGAATTATTCTCAATCCCTAAAACAAGTCTTTATATTTCTACCCTAGTGTCTTAGTATCTAAGTAAATCCTGCCCTAACTTTCAACTCAGGGTGTCTCCTTTTTTTCTGGGTTACTCAAATATTCTCCATCTTCTGAATTAAAGACTTCAATGTAAGGCCTAAAAGCTATAAAAACCGTGGAAGATAACCTAGGAAATACCATTCTGGACATAGGATCTGGCAAAGATTTCATGAAGAAGATGCCAAAAGCAAGTGCAACAAAAACAAAAATTGACAAATGGGATTTAATTAAACTAAAGAGCTTTTGCACAGCAACAGGAACAATAAACAGAATAAACAGACGACCTGCAGAATGGGAGGAAATATTTGCAAGCTATGCATCCTACAAAGGTCTAACGTCCAGAATCTGTTAAGAACTTAAACATGCTAACAAGCAAAAAACAAGTGACCTCATTAAAAAGTGGGCAAAGGTCATGAACAGACATTTATGAAAAAGAGATATACATGTGACCAACAAGTATACGGAAAAAAAAAATGCTCAACATCATTAATTATTAGAGAAATGCAAATTAAAACCACAGTGAGATACCATCGCACACCAGTCAGAATGGCGGTTATTAAAAGTCAAAAAATAACATGCTGGCAAGGTTGCAGAGAAAAGGGAATGCTTATCCACTGCTGGTGGGAATGTAAATGAGTTCAGCCATTGTGGAAAGCAGTTTGGCAATTTCTTGAAGAACTCAAAATGGCATTACCATTTGACCCGGTAATCCCTTTATTGACTGTATGCCCAAAGGAATATAAATTGTTCTATCATAAAGACACATGCCACATGTATGTTCACTGCAGCACTACTCACAATAGCAAAGACATGGAATCAACCCAAATGCCCATCGGTGATAGACTGAATAAAGAAAATGTGGTATATATACATCATGCAATACCATGCACCAAAAAAAAAAAAAAAAAAAAAAAAAAAAAAAAAAAAAAAAAGAATGAGATCATGTCCTTTGTAGCAACACAGATGGAGCTGGAGGTCGTCATCCTAAGTAAACTAACACAGGAACAGAAAACCAAATATTGCCTGTTCTCACTTGTAAGTAGGAGCTAAACATTGCACACACATGGACACAAAGAAGAGAAAAACAGACAACAGAGCCTACTTGAGGGTACAGGGAGGAAGGAGGGTGAGGATTAAAACTTCCTATGGGGTACCATGCTTATTACCTGGGTGATGAAGTAATCTGTACACCAAACCCTTGTGACATGCCATTTACCAATATAACAAACCTGCACATGTATCCCTAAACCTAAAATAAAAGTTAAAAATAAATACTCTTATCCATCTTCAGGGACCTGTTCTTCAAAGATTCCTCTGACCTCTTCAATTGCCAGAGTTCTCTTGTAATGTTAATTTTTTTTTTTTTTTTTTTTTTAAGAGACAAGATCTTGCTCTATTGCTTGGGTGGAGGTGCAGTAGCACGATCATAGTTCACTGTAGTCTCAAACTCCTGACGTTGAGCAATTCTACCACCTCAGCCTCCTGAGTAGCTGGGACTACAGGCATGTGCCACCATGTTGGCTAATTAATTTTTAAAAAAATTTTTTAGAGATGGGGTCTCACTTTGTTGCTCAGGCTGGTCTTCAACTCCTGGCTTCAAGCAATTCTCCCACCTCGGCCTCCCAAAGTGCTTAGATTACAAGCATGAGCCACAGTGCCTGGCCTCATTTTGTTAAATGAATGTCACTTACTATTTTCAATATGCTCTTAGCACTTAGTGATATCATACTTATTTTGTTAAATGAATGTCACTTACTATTTTCAATATGCTCTTAGCATTAAGTGATATCATACTTTAAGGCATCTCTTTTATTGTATTATTTGTTGTAATGCATATGTATCTTATTTTTGCAGCTTCTCAAAGGCAAACCTCACTTATATACTTTTGTATCCCCCACTGCACCTAACATAAGTCTATGCAAATAGTAGATCCTCTGTGAAGATTTGTGGAATCAATACCTTTTTTGGAAAACTCAAGCTGAGGGGAGATATCTTTGTAGTTCAGAGAACTCCCTGTGAGAGGAGGATGTGTGAAGGCAGTCATGGTGACAGCCTTTTCTTTCCAGTGACACAGTGGGAGGAAAGTTCTCCCCTGTACACGTCTATCCTGTGCTGAGAATGTAATCCCCATGATGAATATCAAGTAAGTGATACACGCTAGAATCGCAAACTATGACACTAAAGGGAAAGAATGATGAGATAATTTTATCTTCTCAACCTACTTTTCTGCCTTATTCATCATGAGATCATGTTCACTAACAACGGTGGATGGGAGAGTGGGGATGTATCTGTCCATCTCATACTAGTTTGGCATCTCTGTAGAAAGAAAAAAATTGACAAAAAAGCAACTGTTTCCTTTTTAAGTATCCTTCTGTTTGCTCCTTTCTGTTTTGTCTGTTTTTGAAGTGCACTTTCACCATCCCTCTAAAGATGTTGGTTCTTTTATAACAGTAGAGGTCCTCCTTGCTCAGCAGTCCTCTAGGATCAAGAAACTACTCATCCTAAAAGCTCGAGATCATTGGGAACTGCGTGACTTAAACAGATGATTAAAGACCCATTGTCTGTGCTGTAGCTGGGTTTATGATGCCTTTTCATCACGACACCTGCCAACATTTCAAGGTTCTAATTAGCTGCCAATCAGTGTAAAAAGCTCAGAATAAGCAGCATTGTGCCTGGAATTACTATGTGGAAGTATATGCAAATTACTTGGGTTAAAGATAAAGAATCTGCGCTTTAGAGAATGAAAAGCTGTATTAATCTGGGATTATTAAACACTGGTAAATGCGTTATTGACCCTGTCATGATGCCAGATTGTGATCGAGAGCCATCCCAGATTCTCTGGACAGTGGTAAAACATGCTGGCTCTGGCCTGGCTAGTTCCATTTGAATAGCAGGGAGCAGAAAACCAAGCCTATACTAATCTGAGTGTGTCTGGAGTCCTGAGCCCATGAGATCGGGACAAGCTCTACCCTGTGCCACCCACCTTTTCCCATCTGTATCCATCTCCCACTGTGTTATCAGACACTCCAGATGGAGCTTCCTGTACCATTGTTAATTATTATTATTATTTTTATCTGTTCACCCATAATGTCTCTGAATCCATTGGCACTGCAACTGTTGTCTTTGTTGGAAAGAAATGATAGCCTTCCGAAATGGTGATGGCGGCATATCTTTGTGAGCTCTAAGGAGCAATGTGCGTACTATTTAAGTTTTAAAAAATAGTAATTATGTCCTGACACTTTAAAAAAGTGAATTTCTTTATAATTAGTTCCAGTGTTAAGGATTGCTTTAAAAATCACTGGTGTTTTTTACTTTAAACAAGTAGAAAAGATTCAGCTTGTTTCTCTTGTTTGGTATTTTTTTTGGATGAAAAGCACTATAGAAATGTAAGCTATTATTAATCCGCCCCTTCTCCAGACAATGTTGACGGGGACTCTAAAATGTATATCAGCTAACGGTGTGTCTCAGCTCAAAGAAAGCTGCAAATTATCTTAAGCATGTTCTTCAAATTTGCCCAAAGCCTCTCTATTTCCATGGAAATAGAAGTGGCATCCTGCAGCTGAGGCTGCTGTTGGTTTTAGCAGCTATGGCAGGTTTAGCTGGATGGATACTACCTGCCGGACAATACTTAATGCTTTTTCCTAAGTGCTTTTTATAGCAAGGGTAGGGAATGAGTTAAATTGTGCCTGGATGCAGAGGGACAGACAGACAGGTCTTGTAGATTTCCTCCAAAGCCTTGCATATCATAATAAGATCTTGATGACTATTACTTCTGTTGCAACTGCCTGCTTACTAGTATTGCATAGTAAGATGAAGAAAAAAATCATCATGTTTTGCCCAATAGCTTTACTAGCTCTGTGCCTAGTTGGAATTTTCTAAGTAATACTTCCTTTTCCACTAATGGGCCACAGTTAGTGTTAACTGACCCTAAGCAATCCAGAAATCAAGGTCTCTGTTATCATTGTCCTCTTTGGGATATTAACTACATGCATGTGTGTATCACTATGTTGGGCACTGCACAGGCCAGACAGAGACAGCTCAAGCCCACTCCAATGCAGTGAACATGTGGAGGACGTGGTGGGAACTAGCAAGCTCCAAACATCGTTGGAGTTGACAAGCCTGCAGACTTGCATTGAATGACAATTAATTTAAGTGCATTTGGTGAATTATCTTTTTTTTTAACCAGGGTGAGATTTGTAGAAATTTGTGCAAATTTGGAATATTTTTATTGTAATTTGGAAATGAGTGATAGCACTGAGCCCTTCTTAGTTTCCTGTCCCTGAACCCCTCTAGGAGAATTTTAGGAGCCTTAGGTTGGTAACATGGGAAACATTAAGACATCTTCTTAAGGTCTCACTTGGATCCTATTTCCTGAATAGCTCTGTGAGGCTAAGCTTTACCGTATGTTTTGGTTATCTATTCACCATGAAACTCAGTGGTTTAAACAACAATCATTTGTTTGCTTATGATTATTTAATTTGGCTATGACTCAGCAAGGACAGTGTGATTCTGTTTCATGTGGTATTAACTTCCAAGGTGGCTTGCTCACATCACTGTCAAATTGGAACTCAGCTGGGGGAGTCAGCCAAGGGTGCCTTGGTTGGCAGGATTCCCAGGTTCTTCTCTGTGTGGCCAGCATGGGCTTCCTAACAGCAAAGTGGTCCAGGGTAGCCGTGTTCCTTACATTATGACTACCTTCCTCCAGAGTGCGAAAGCAGAAGTCCCAGGCCTTTTTAAGGCTAGTCTTGGGAACTAGCACAGCATCACTTCTGCCAGGTCACAAGGGTGGCTCACTTTCAAGGAAAGGGACTCCAAAGATATGAGTCCTAGGAGGTGTGATTCAATGGGGACTATTGATGTAATTAACTCCCAGTTTGGTTCCCTGGTTCTTATGGCTGTCACTGCCCTGACACCAAACTTGGCAACCCCATTGCTCAAAGTCTTAGGGACCTGCCCTACTCTTTCTAGAACTTTCAAGGACTGAAATTCTTCTTTTCAAGCTTTGTCCTCTTGGTAGCTATCAAATACCATGCTCTGCCTTGCTGGCACAACCACTGATTTCCCCATGAAGTTTTCTGTCCTGGGCCTTTACTAGTTTCTGACTTGCAAACAGAATCCTGAATGCATTGAGGTATACAGGATGGTGTGCCAAGGAGGGTGTGGAACTGTGAGACGTATACATGATTCATCTTCCCTAAAAGTAGATTTTACCTGAAAATATAGATTTTTAAAATTCTCATTTCAATCATTATATTTTTATATGAGTTAATGTGAATAAATTATGAAATAAAATACAAGGTTCTATTGAATTTTCAAGATAAAACACAAGGCTTCAAGAATATTTAATGCTTAGTAGGGCTGCTTGAAACTATAATCCCGGGTTCCTGGGCTAGGGGTATGTTCTCCCATGTCACTGATGGCCTGTTCAGTTTTTGTATCAGAAACTCTCCTACTGGTCTTGTTTATAATGCCATCCATCCATGTCTAGATTAGCCTACATTGTGGCCTTGGCCTTGGCCATAGTGCTTATGAGGCTTGTTGTCTATGACCAGCTTTCCTGTAAAGGGAGAAATCTCTTTGGTGAAGGAGGAGGAAATGTACATTGTTTCTGTATCTTCATTCTAGGACTCAAATCTCTCTCTTTTTTTTTTTTTTTTTTTGTGAGATGGAGTCTCTCTCTGTCACCCAGGTTGGAGTGCAGTGGCGCAATCTCCACTCACTGCAAGCTCCGCCTCCCGGGTTCATGCCATTCTCCTGCCTCAGCCTCCTGTGTAGCTGGGACTATAGGCACCTGCCACCACGTCCAGCTAATTTTTGTATTTTTAGTAGAGACGGGGTTTCACCATGTTAGCCAGGATGGTCTCGATCTCCTGACCTCGTGATCTGCCCGTCTCGGCCTCCCAAAGTGCTGGGATTACAAGCCTGAGCCGCCGCGCCTGGCCTGGGACACAAATCTTGTTCTAAACTTTGCTCCGTTAAAACCAGATCTTCCTACTTGCTCTGTGTACTTCTCTTGCCATTTGCTTTTCTAGCCTTTTAACGTCGCTGAATACTAGAGCGTATTGCTTCGAATAGAAGCCCTAGAGGCCAGGGATTCCCTCCTCTGTTGCTGTCCTTAGCATGGCTGAGGGCCTCAGTAGTGCTGAGCTTTGGCAATTGCTCATTTCTAATTCTCTGGTCTTTCGTAAAGACCACAAGGCTGTACTACTCCACAGGCTGAGTCTGTTACTGTGGACTCCACTCCTACTTTTTCAATTGGGAAAGGGTAGTGTCTGGAGAGCTCAGTGCTGAATTTTAGGCAGGGCATTGGGAGTGCCAGCACGGTTTGTCTCCTCTGTGCAGTTAAGAGCTGACCTTCATCTCTAAAGCAGCAAGGATGATGAAGCTTCCTCCTGAGGAGGATGGCATGTGGCATAAACCATGGTTAGTGCTTGCTAGGGGTTACAGTTGCCATGAGTCCATTGCTGGGCTCCAATAAGCCTTTAAGTAACTGCAGGGGAATAAAGCTGCTCTTTAGCGTGCCTTGAATCTTAGCCTAAGGTCCATGGTGTGTATGTATGCATATATGTATTTTAAATTCAGTCTTCTTTTAACTATTAATCGATTTTTAGTTGACAAATAAAAATTGTGTATGTTATATCATATACAATATGATGTTTTGAACTATATATGCATTGTGGAATGGCTAAATTGAGCTAATTAACATATGTATTACCTCACATACTAATTTTTGTGGTAAGAACACAATCTACTCTTTTTTTTTTTTTGAGACAGAGTCTCACTCTGTTGCCCAGGCTGGAATTCAGTGGCACCGTCTCGGCTCACTGCAACCTCAGCCTCCCAGGCTCAAGAGGTTCTCTCCTGCCTCAGCCTCCCAAGTAGCCAGGACTACAGGCCTGCACCACCACGCCTGACTAATTTTTGTATTTTTATTAGAGATGGGATTTCACCATGTTGGCCAGGCTGGTCTCAAACTCCTGACCTCAGGTGATTCATCTGCCTTGGCCTCCCAAAGAGCTGTGATTACAGGCGTGAGCTACCACGCCTGGCTCACAATCTACTCTTGTAGCAATTTTCAAGAATACAATACATTGTTATTAACTACAGTTGTCACAGTTTACAATAGATTTCTTGAACTTATTTCTCCTGTCTAACTGAAATTTTGTACCGTTCGACTGACATAATCCAATCCCTACCACCCCAGCCTTAACAACCACCATTCTACTTTTTGCTTCTATGAGTTCACCTTTTTTAGATTCCATGTTAAGTGACATCATGTGGTATCTCATGGTATTTTAACTTCTGTCCCATCTTTACTGAAACTCAGGGATGAATACTTGTCTTCTTTGAGTTGTTGAAGGCTTCTCTAGCCAGTCTCCTGAAAGAACTCAGTATTTTGGACTTAACTGAAACCCTTAGCACCTTTGATATTGTTCTGATTAAGTTTTAAAACCCTCTGAACTTCTCTCCTAGAGGTTCACAGTGCTGCAGAGAGAGAAGAACCATAAGAGCTTAAATATTCTTTTTCCATCCATAGTCCTGTCCCTTTGGATGGGCAGCGTTAGAGCCAAGCCTTTTGTGAGCACAGGTTCAGGTGTTTACCACAAACCCTGTTTTAATACTTCTGTGTCTAGCATTCATTTTATCTCAGGGCCTTTAGCTGGGTGCTCTGGGGCTAGGGAACTCAATACTAAACAACATATCATTGACAAACCAGAGACCAGTAGAACTGGATTCAAGCCTGATGTAGTTACAAAAGAGCCCTCATGCACAGCTGAATGCTTTTCTCACTAATCTTCTATAGGAATGTATGTTTTGAGTTCTCTTGAGAGAGAGCCAGAAGTTCACCTGTCACTTGGAACAGATTTAGAGCGGAGCTAATTTTTGCCCTTTAGTGACCACTGAAGAGTCAGTGTCAGTGTGGGGTTGCCTGTTAACTCCATGTGGTGATGTACAGCATTGTCTGAGGAGCCATCTTGGAGGGGCCATGTGAGATTCTGAAAGGACTCAAGACTCAGTTATGGTTTTATACTTTCAAGGATCAGTATATTGTAAGAGTAAATGTTCTGCTGTCAGACGAACTAGTTTGAGACAGCATTTCCCCCATGCATTAACTATGTGACTTTGAGCAAGTTGCATAATCTCTTGAAGTCTCAGTTTTCTCATTAATGTATGTGTGGTAATAGTAGTACTACCTCAAGGAGTGTTAGGTGGGCTAAATGAGATGATAAGTCTGGCATCCCTCTATAATCCCCAAAATAATAACAACAACACTAGCATTTTTTGGGTGCAACTTAGTGTAAGTTTGGCCTAGTATTAAGCACATTACATGCTTTACATACAAAGAGACTATATTACTATCTCCAGGCTAATGTTAGATGAAGAAGCTGAAACTTTTGCCTAAATCCAAAGTCTATGCTCTTACTCTTGACCAAAGAAGAGGTACCTCTATGTCCTGGTAGTTCTATGCCATAAAACTGGTTACAGGAAGTTTTGAGAATATAATATCATGACCAGTCTGGCTCCCTTACCAGTTTGTTCACCAACTTTCCGAGGTGGAGCAGATCTCTATTACTGATAAGATTAGCTCTGCCCCAGACTCCACTATAATCAAGGAGAAAATAATTAGCTCCAAGCTGAGAGACATCTGCCTGCTGACTCCACTCTAACTCTATACCGAAGTTGTGATAGAAGACCCCATCTTTCACCCAAGTTCTGATAACTGGATCCCTGTCATATTTCCTTTTGTCCCTACACCAAAGTTCCTCAAGAGTCATCCTCCATTGATTGCCAATCCAAGAAACTTCTTGATCACTTCGGTATCTAGACATTAATCTGCCCAGCATTTCTCCTCTGGCATAGAAAATGGTGCTTAGATTCTTAGCCTGAAGTGACTTTTCCATCCATCAATTAATTAATTCATTAAATAATATTTAGTGAACATGACCACTGCATTCCTGATCTCAAGACACAAGGTCCTTTTAGAACTGTCTTTTAGAACTGTCTTTTATAACTCTCTTTTAGAACTGTCTTATAACTTGAACAAACCTTTATTCTAAGTTCCTGGTTCTTCCACAACTTCATTCTTCCCTCTGCTTTCTGCAAATTTCATGGACAGCCAACAATCTTAGGATAGAAAATTCTCAAGTGGTTGCTCCCTGTCCACCTTGGAAACTTGATCTCTGAAGGCAGCTCTAATCACTGGTTCCATCAGAAAAAAAGAAGTGGAGCAGAATAAAGCAGCTGAGGTTGAAGTCCATTGTGTTAACTCAAAGAAAACGTTTTTTGTTTCTCGTTTGTTTTGCTCACAAGTATAAAGACAAATAACTACTTTAATAGGAAGTTTCAGTCACAAAGAAATTTCACGAAGAAACAAACCCAATACTGTACTTTGGTTGACAAGAGAGGTTTCTAACACACAGAGAAAATGCACCGGGGGCTTCTCTTTTGTTGATATTGGGCCCTAATGAAAAGATCTTGTTAGATTTTCAGTAAGAATGCTCCATGGATATATTTGCCAAATTCATTTCTATGTTTAACAGTGTCATAGCAGGTCTCCAAAAGATAGACTTCATGCAATATGTTAGTGTGCCCTTGGAATGACAAACCAGGTAGTTAAGTTGATTAATGGAGGATATGTTTATTCACTACTTTGAATAAAACACAGTCAGAGGGGTCAATAAGTGAACTCTTCGTGGAGGCCAGTGTTATCACCTCTATTAATATATTAATACTATCCATTACCTGTTTGCCTCACTAATCAATTCTTCTTTTTTTTTTTTATGTTAGTTTTCAGGCCAGGCTTTTTCTCAAAGTTTGTCCAGGCAAACAAGATAAAGCACAGGTTCCAATCAAGTGACGATCATGGTTGGCATAAGCTCTCTTGCAACACATTAAGCAGAGACTATGGGAAAGAACTTGCTTAGTAGGAAAAGAAAGGTGCAGCCAAGGACACACCAAGCCTTTCTGTCCTTTGGTTAGAGAAATTCTTGCATTGTTACATCTCACTCAGTTCATATTATCTTCAAGGATCTGTACAGTCAGTGAACAAAGTTCTCTTGAACAAGCTAATCTCAAGGTTCACAGATTATCCAAACACCATTTCTTTTCTGGACTGACCGTATGCTTCTACCTTTATCACAGTGATTCACACGTCCCTGACAGTGGACTTGAATTCTTTATTTTACAGGAGGGAAGAAGGCTGGTTGGGTATGTTGGGGACCAGGTAAAGAATCAGTAAGTCGGCCGGGCATGGTGGCTCACGCCTGTAATCCCAGCACTTTGGGAGGCTGAGGCGGGCTGATCACAAGGTCAGGAGATTGAGACCATCCTGGCTAACATGGTGAAACCCCATCTCTACTAAAGATATAAAAAATTAGCCGGGCGTGGTGATGGGCGCCTGTAGTCGCAGATACTTAGGAGGCTGAGGCCGGAGAATGGTGTGAACCCGGGAGGCAGAGCTTGCAGTGAGCTGAGATTGTACCACTACACTCCAGCCTGGGCCATAGAGTGAGACTCCGTCTCAAAAAAAGAAAAAAAAAAAAAAAAAAAAAAAATCAATGAGTCAATAATGCAATAATGGATCCTTCTTTATTTAACCACAAGGGATCATTCGGTTGGAAGGGTAGTGGTGATTAATCAAAGTCATCAAACTAAACTCCCTTTTCTCTCTCTCTCTCTCTCTCCCTGTGTGTGTATTTGCGGCAGCACTGGACCTCACTCCCACTTAGCAACCACTGACTTTTGATGTGAATTGGCCACCCCCTGTGGATAAGGCTGAATTCCTCCAATTTTCTACAATCTTTCTGCTTATTACTATACTCCTGATCCTCTTCATCCATTTACAACACCTGCCTTGCCCCACATCTGGAGACTGTGAGGCTGTTCACCCCAGCTTTCACACTAGAGCCCTGGTGAGGTTCTATCAGGCCAACATCCAGCTTTTAGGACCCTAGAAAGTAAGATGCTCGTGTTGGAAGTACTTCCAACCATGTGGGCATCCCTAGCAGTTGATGATAAGCCCTGCTCATGTGCCTGGTGATTTTCAGCATGCCCCAGCTCACATCCAACTGTGAATATCTCCATCTCTGTCCCCATGGGCATTTTCTTCCAGATTTGTATAGTTTGCTCTGGCCATTCACATACTAATCTGCTTCTTTTTTCCCTAGTTCAATTTTATTTATTTATTTAACTGATACATAGTATTTGTACATATTTATGGGGTACATGTAATATTTTGTTTCATGCATAGAATGTGTAATGATCAAATCAGAGTATTTAGGATATCAACCATTGAGCATTTATCATTTTTATATGTTGGGAATATTTCAAATTCTCTCTTCTAGCTATTTTGAAATATGCAATACATTGTTGTTAATCGTGGTCACCCTGTTCTGCTATTGAATATTAGAACTTAATCTTTCTATCTAATTGTATATTTGTACCCATTATCCTCTCTCTCTTAATTCTCTCTGTTTCTGTTTGGGATGGTCAAGGTGTTTGATTTTCTCTTTCCAACTTCTCCCTTTTCTTGGATTTTCTAGTGAAACTATTTTTAAATGGGTTGTTTTGAACACATAGCATCCAATTGGAATAAACAAAATCTCTGCTGGCCAGGCATAGTGGCTCACGCTTGTAATCCCAGACCTTTGGGAGACCAAGGTAGGCAGATGGCTTGAGCTCAGGAATTCAAGACCACCCTGGGCAACATGGTGAAACCCTGTCTCTACAAAAAGTACAACAAATTACCTGGGCGTGGTGATGCGCATCTGAAGTCCTGGCTACTCAGTAGGCTGAGGCAGGAGGATTGATTGAGTCCAGGAAGTTGAGGTTGCAGTGAGCCATGATTGTACTACTGCACTCTAGCCAGAGTGACAAAATGAGACCCTGTTGCAAAAAACAAAATGAAACAAAACAAACAAACAAACAAAACCTCTGCTAATGACTTCTAAATGTATATCTTCAACTGTGACTCTTTTTAATCTCCATACTGATATATTTAATTGCCTTGAATTTCTAGTTGTATTCATCACAGGCATCACAAACACATTATTTTGATTCTTCCTTCCAAAGCTGCTCTGCCCCAACCCCACTCACTGCCCCAGCCTGCCTCATCTCATTAAATTGCACCATTTACACTGCATTAAGTTACTCAGATCTCAAACTTAGGACGCATCCCTGATTCTTCTCTTCTTTCCTTCCTCATCACATGATGATCTGTAGGCGTACTTTCAAAACGTGTGTCAAATATGACCACTTCTCATCACCTCCACTGCTACACCTGTCATTCAAGATACCATCAATCATCTCTCACTAGGATGATTGCAAAGACTCCTAAGCTTCCACTGTTTTTAAAAATTGTAAATTGACAACTTATAATTATATAAATTTGTGAGATACAAAGTTGTGTTATAATTTATGAATATAATGTGGGATAATTAAATTAAGCTAGTTAACATATCCATTACCTCAAATACTTAGCATTTTTTGTAGAGAGAATATTTGAAATTTACTTTCTTATCAACTGTGAAATGTACGATATTCTATTATTAACTACGTTAATCATACTGAGCAATAGAACTCAAAAAAGAAAAACAAAACATATTCCTTCTGTCTGAGATTTTGTACCCTTTGATTCTCATCTCCCCATTCTCCCCATTCCCCAGCCTCTGTAATCACACTTTTCTTTTATGAGTTCTATGATTTCATGTTTCAGCTTTCACATATAAGTGAGAAATTTAAGCTTTCATTCTTGCCGCACTTTCAGTATGATCCTAAGCCAAAGTGATCCTGTCACCTGCTTGCTCAAAACCCTTACATCACTTTCTGTTACATATAGAGTCATGTTTGCAAGGTCCCTATGACCTTTTAAGGCTCATTTTCCACTATTCTTTCCCTCATTCATGCTGCTCCAGCTACACTGTTTCAAACATTTCAAGATTTTCCCATCTCAGGTTGTGTTTCTTCTTTTGGGCACGTTCTTCTCTTGGGCATGCTTCTTTTCTTGTTGGTCCTTCCCTCACACCTTTGCCTGACTTCCTCCCTCTCACTTCGCTTGGGTCTCAGCTCAAATGTCTTCACTCTTTCAGAAATGTCTTCATAACCACATTGCCATAAATAGATATGCTGTAAAAACTTGTTTATATTTTGTTTTCCCCATGGAAATAAGTCCCAAGAAGTCAAGAACCTTGTTTGCCTTGCTCATTAGTAACCCCAACACCTAGAACAGTGCCTGGAACATATTATGCTTAAAAAATATTGGATGGATGAATCAATTCATTTATATATACTAAAGTAAGAACTAAACTGAAGTGAATTAAAGCAGCAAAGCTCTCAAGCTTGGGTTGAATCAATGTTTGGAGAATAGGAGAATGAATAAGGAAGAAGACAATTTCATCAGCTCAGGTAGCTACTTTCTAACCTTTCCCATCTTTTAATTGAAAGGCTGACCCTACAATATAATAGCACTTATTGATACCTTATTATATCCAAAGCATGGAAGTGGGGAACACAGAATTGCATCAGACCTGATCTCAAACTTTGTGTGTATGTGTGCGTGTATACAATAGGGACAGGTTTAATCAAAGAGGAGTAAGAAAACTTCTGATACAAACTATAGGTACTCACTGCTCTATAATTAGATCTAATTCATAAAAACCTATAAGATATTTTGTGGTGAGCAGTATAGCTTTAGGAGAGAGCTTCTCAATGAGTTTGCTAGTTGCAAGTTTGCCTCATAAGTAGCCGCCTTCTTTTACTAAAATTTACACAAACATATTAAAACTAAAACGGAACACTGCACATAAAAAGAGTGGGAAGCAATGCAGCTTCAGAGGAGAAAGAGTTCTGCTTGGGCATTGGCTAAGGTAATCTTTCTGGGACCTTATAGAGCTACTTCAGGCATCTATGGCATTCAAACTCTACCATGGCTTTTGCTGCTCCCTGTTTTAGGAGAAAATAGTGCCTCAGTGATGCTATCTTAAATTTCTTTCTTGCTTGCTTGCTTTTTTTTTTTTGAGGAAGGTCTCACTCTGTTACCCAGGCAGGAGAGTGATGTTATCAATATCAGGTATCTACTCATGACATAGCAGAGGCTACCTCCTGTCAGAGGAAATTCACCAACCTGAGTCTCGGGCTTTTTGTAGCATTTTTCTGTTGTTCTTGGAGATGCTGTCTAGCAGTTGAAAATACAGTAGAGTGAATGCAACTCTCTCCAGCCATTCTAAAGGCACAAACTTTTCTCTCTTTTTTTGAAAGAATTACACAGGGGATTAGGAGTTATATGAATTTTGTTGTTTAACAAGAAGCCCTTCCCTTTCTCTCCTTTCAGATTTCTCCTCTTAAATTTCTTTATTTTTCTTCCTTCTCCTTTATGTTTGCCTTTTCTCTCTTCCTCCTGCTCTTCCTGTCTTCTTTTCATCCTCCTCACCTCTGTCTGCCTTTTTCCCAACTCTCCTTGGAGGTGGTGGTTCATGATGGTCAGTGAGTAATAGGCAGTCAGAGAGATGGATTCCAAAATCAACAGTGGCAAAGCAACCCACACACCACACTGATGCTTTTCCTTCCTTTCTCCTCGCTCTTCTCCCCTGGATAAACCAAGGACTTGGGTTTTTCTGCCAGTGCTCTATGATGGAGTACAATAGTAAATAGGAAAGAAATGGGGCTTGATTTAATCACACCAGGGGTTCATCTGTCAGAATATCAAGCTGATTTATAGCATTGTGACATGGAACATCATATTTCAGAACACAGAATTAAAATCAGTAGGATCTCATGGTTGTCCAGGTAGGGTCTTTCTGAGGAGGGGACCTGAGGGGGCCATTGCCACCACGCATCTGTATTGTTGCCAGAAAAATGGCTGTTTACCAGATTTCTAAGGCTGAATTTGTTTTGGTTGAATTCCACATAGCTGGTAAATGTACTGGTCTGGCCTGGTTGTCCCAAGGGAGGACAGAGCACACTCCATAAGCTGTGACTCTAGAGGGAACTGGGCTGGTTTCAAGAAAGTCCTGGGCCTGACCAGTGAGGGAGATTTAGTGTTTTCTTCCATGTCCTTCCTTGCCCTCCAAAGTTCAGGTAAGTGACTAGATTCACAAACTTATTTCAGAATGCCAGGGGGAGACACATGGAATCATAGAAACTTAGGACTGGAAGGGACTTTAAAGATCACAGACCCCACTGCTGACTTATGTTCCATCTTTCTTCTCTACTTCTGGCCTCTACTTCAACAGTGACAGGGAACTTCCAAGTTCCTGAGATAGCACATCTGATATTTAAAATTTTAGAGACAGCTCTGACAATTGGAAAGCTCTTCTTCATATTGAGTCAGTGTTTCTCTGGGCTATAGTTTTTCCCACTGGTCTCTCTCAGAGCTCTTCTGGCACCCTGTGAAACAAGTCCTGGGTCTGTCTAAAAAGAAACAGGGTCTCTAAACCTTCCAAAGAAATTAATTTTCTTTCTTTTTTTAATTTAACTTTTATTTTAAGTTTGGGGTACATGTGCAAGTTTGTTATATAGGTAAACTTGTGTCATGGGAGTTTGTTGTACAGATTATTTTGTCAGCCAGGTATTAAGCCTAGTACCCAACAATTATTTTTTCTGATCCTCTCCTTCCTCCCATCCTCCACCCTCTGATAAGCCCCAATGTGTATTGTTTCCCTCTTTGCATTCATGTGTTCTCATCATTTAGCTTCCACTTATAAATGAGAACATGTGGTATTTGGTTTTCTGCTTCCGTGTTAGTTTGCCAAGGATGATGGCCTCCAGCTCCAGCCATGTTCCTGCAAAGGACACGATCTTGTTCTTTTTTAAGGCTGCGTAGTATTCCACAGTGTATGTGTACCACATTTCCTTTATTCTAAATACCCATTGATGGGTATTTAGGTTGATTCAATGTCTTTACTCTTGTGAATAGTGAACATATGCATGCCTGTGTCTTTATAATAGAGTGATTTATCTTCCTCTGCATATATACCCAGTCAGGGCATTGCTGGGTTGAATGGTATTTCTGTCTTTTGGTCTTTGAGGAATCGCCACACTGTCTTCCACAATGGTTGAATTAATTTACATTCCCACCAACAGTGTATAAGCATAAGCATTCTTTTTCTCTGCAACCTTGCCAACATCCATTATTTTTTGACTTTTTAATAATAGCCGTTCAAAGAAATTAATTTTCTAAGGTCCTCTCTAGAAACAACCTTAGATCTTGAAACTGACATTAAACAAAATAGTGGAAGCCAGGTGTACTCAGTGAGTTTAATTAGAATGGCATGATTCTCTTTCTTGAATATTCTCATTATTTTCTAGAAGATGGCATGAAGGCACTCATTATTATTATTATTGGTTTAAAACTAAAGGCCCCAAAATAGATTCAACAGAGAAAAAAAATTGTAAGATTCTCCAGATGATAATCTTTTTCTGGGCTCCTTTCTGATATGATTTTGGGGCATTGATTTAAAAAGGTCATGGAAATAAGACACTGCTCTACTTAAGCCAGGAGCAGAAAGTCATACATTTTGTATGTTAAAGGCATTGGGTGTGAGAGGATTAAATTCCTTCAGTTACTGGATCAAACTGGAGAGGAGAGCTCTAAACACCTTTCAGGTGTGAGCATGAAATTCTGCAAGTTCTCTTAGGTAAGGAGGAACTTTCTACTTTATTTCTCGTCATTTATTTGTTCAACAAATATTTGTTAGGCACCAATCACATGCTGGACTCTGTGCTCCATATATGGAATGGGGGCGTGAGGGGGCCCATGTTCTCCTTTTACCTTCTGAGGCTTAACTTGAAACCAGTTTTGTCAATTCTGCTGATAGGTTTGGATGAGATTCACTGTTTACTAATGGTTTTCCTCTTATCACGATGAAAATGCAGCCGGAGCCAGAGTTTCACTGGCTTACTTTCAACGATGGCATTATTTTTTGATTCATCAAATGGAGCCCCTAAATCCAATTATCCATCTGGCTTAACTTAATTGTTCATCAACTTAAGTGTGAATTCCTTTTTTTAAACTAATATTCTTTATTTTATTTTTTTTAATTTAAGCTTTCATTTTAGGTTCAAGGGTACATGATTAGGTTTTTTTATATACGTGTGAATATACCTGCTTATAATTACTTATCTGTAGTATATGTTCATAAAACCATCTTTAATGCTTCAATACTCCTTGAATTCTATGACTGAAAAAGAAAATATGTTATTAATCTTGGGTATTGTTACAAAAATAAATGTTGAGCCTTGACAATCCTTGGAGCGTCAAAGCAGTGAGTTTCTGTACACATTGATGTTGCCTAGGGAAACAGAGTATCTGGAAACAGAAATTTGGGTTTGGCTGAAGGTGGAATGGGGGAGGTAGCAACTGGGTTCTGGGGAGAACCAAGAGCCATATGTTAAGATGTGGTTAGGGAAACAGATGCCCTTCTCATAAATGGAGATGGTCTGCAAGTTGCCTTCCTCTGGGGACCAAGGTTTGGTTTCAGCCAGAAATAGTGGTATGTAAATAGCCTGATTCCCTCTTGTGCAGAGACAGAACTGAGCCAGTAAATACAGAGCCTTTTTTTAGTCAGCAGAAGGCAAATGAAGGCTCAACTGAATGTGTTACCTAAATGGAAAGGTGAATTCAGTTTGCAAAATGCTATAATTGTGCTGCCATTCAGCGTGACAAGCAGAAAAGATGATTTAAAAAATGAAATCCTTTGCTTTATTCCATCAAGGCATCCAACTAGCAAACTCTTCATTTAAGTATGCAGGGATGAAAATGGGAGAAGTGCAGGTGAAAGTGCTTGGGATTTGTGACCTGAATTCACCTTTGGCAGCTTGCGGTCCTTCAGTTTGCCAAGTGTTCTGGGACCACTATCTCTCTATGGCCTCCCTTCCCCTTTCCATCAGCTTTCCACATTTTTCTTATGCTTTTCTTCTATGCACTCAAAGGTCTGGAATCTGGGGATGTTTGTAGAAGAAGAGTTATGGAACAACCAGGTATGCTGGGGAAGAAATAGTTTGCTATCTGAAAGACCCTGCCTCAAATTGTTCTTGCATTATTTTCATTATTCATTGTTAGGACATGAGAATATCCTGTGCTGTTCAATACAGTAGCCACTAGCCCCATGTGGCTGTTTATATTTAATTTTAAAATAATTCAAATCAAATTAAAATCTCAGTGCTTTGGCCACATTAGCTACAATTCAAATATTAAATTGCCACATGGATGGTGAATATTTAGAACATTTCCAACATCACAGAATGTTCTGTGGCACAGCACTGGTAGACTGGGCCTACTGGTTTGCTGCCAACCTCTTCCAATGACTAACATTTGTTATGTGTGTAACTTAAACATGTATTCCTAATAACAAACATCTTACTCATTTTAACGACATGTAAACTATATCAGTGGTAGGTTTTGTCCTACTTCTTTAGAGTACGGGCCTGAAGGAACTAATTCAATGCATTTCTCTGGTTCTGCTGACCTGCTGACCTCTTCTGATGGTCCAAGGTGATCTCTCATAAAGTCTTCATTTTCTCTCTCTGACATAGCCTTTGTCATTTTTACCTTTAATGACATTTAATGTCATTTTAACCTTTACTTATTTACTGTTTTTTTACACTATTTGTTCTTTCCTCTATTTGTTCTTTTTCATCAGCTTTTTAGGCCTTTCCTCTCTTCTGGGTATTCTTGTGTATATTTTTACACGTAAGAAATATTTCTGTCTGCTCATGGCAGCTCACACCTGTAATCCCAGCACTTTGGAAGGCTGAGGTGGCAGGATCACTTGATTCCAGGAGTTCAAGGCTAGCCTGAGTAACATAGGGAGATCCCATTTCTACTAAAAAAAAAAAAAAAAAAAAAAAAAAAATTAAGGTGAGCACAGTGACTCACACCTGTAATCCCAGGATTTTGGGAGGCCAAGGAGGGTGGATCACTTGAGGTCAGGAGTTTGAGACCAGCCTGGCCAACATGGTAAAGCACCATTTCTACTAAAAATACAAAAATGTTTAGTAGAGGTGTGGTGGTGCACACCTGTAATCCCAGGTATTGGGACTACAGTGAGCCATGATCATACCACTGCACTCCAACGTGGATGACAGAGCAAAAAACCCTCTCAAAAAAACAATTTTCTTTCAGAAAAGTTTAAGAACTTTAAATATATAAAAAGGGTATATATAATGTGTATCTATATGTAATTTAAGAAAATAATATAAAGTATACTTACATTCTTATCAGCTAGCTAAAGACCTAGAAGACTACTCCTATATTACATGTTTTCTGTATGTCTCTCCTTCTGTAGTCCCTTCTTACCAAGGGGTAACCATTATTCTAAATTTCATGTTAACATTTCCTTTGATCTTTAATAATTTTATTACATATATGTTTATCTCTAAATAATACAACACAATTTTTGCCCATTCTTGAACTTTATATATGTGGAATCATGCTGTGTACATTTTTCTATGACTTGCATTTTTGGCTCAACATTACATTTGGGGGATTCTTTCACTTGTGGTTTTATTCTATGAGGCTTAGTTCTTTCACTCAAGATTATGTTTTTGAGAATAATTCATGTTAATATGTGCACCTGTAACTCATCATTTTTGTATCTGTATAATAATCAATTTTTTGAGTATATACACCAATTTATTTACTGGTTTTACTCTTAATGGGCATTTGGGTTCTCTGCATTATTGCTCTCACTATTATGACCTGAGGTACTATGGACACACTTTCTTTTTTTCAATCAGCTTCCTCAGGTTAAAGGACATTCTTATACATCTCTTGATGTACATGTGCAAGAGATTCCTAAAATATTTACCCAAGGGTAGACCTGCTTCACACTTTCTTTGATCTTTTTTCTATGCTTATTTCACCTTCATTTCTCCCCTCATCTCTATACTGCATAATACTCTCCATTTGCTCATTCGCTAAATAAAAGGAAGAATTATTTTATCCTCAGAAAAGTGTCATTTTGGATGAAAAGGACTGGTATATTAGGGTTCTCTAGTGGGACAGAACTAATAGGATGTGTGTGTGTGTGTGTGTGTATATATATATATCTCCTATATATGTATCCTCTCTCTATATATGTCCTATATCTATATCTATATATAAAGGGAAGTTTATTAAATATTAACTCACATGATCACAAGGTCCCGCAATAGGCCATCTGCAGGCTGAGGAGCAAGGAGAGCCAGTCCAAGTCCCAAAACTGAAGAACTTGGAGTCCGATGTTTGAGGTCAGGAAGCATCCAGCACAGGAGAAGATGTTGGCTGGGAAGCTAGGCTTTATATTCTAGCCAACCTGGCAGCTGATTAGATGGTGCCCACTCAGGTTAAGGGTGGGTCTGCCTTTCCCAGCCCACTGACTTGAATGTTAATCTCCTTTGGCAACACCCTTACAGACACACCCAGGATCAATACTTTGCATCCTTCAATCCAGTCAAGTTGACGCTGAGTATTAACCATCACAACTGGCTTCCTGGAAGTACTAGCGAGTGATGAAAAGACAGACCTGGTTTTGAAATCCAGCTCTCCTCCTGTTAGATGTCTCTGGTCATTGGCTAGTCGTTAGTTAATCTCGTTGAGCTTCACTTCCTTCATCAGTAAAATGAAGGGTTCTAAAATGTTTTTTCAGAGAGTAGCGTGAGAATTAAATGAAATAACACATGTAAAGCTTTCAGCACTTGGCATGGCACATAGTAGGCACTCAATATGTCTTGGCTTTTTCTCTTCATCTTTGTTAGAAATAAAATATTTCATTATCTACACTACACCTTACAAGCAAAAGGCCAGACTCCCTGTCTACTTCATTGATTAGTAGCCAGTAAAGAGATAGATGGAAATGTTTTAGGACTTCTATTCATTCTCTCTCAATGCCTCTCATTGGCCCTCTACTCCATGCCCTTGCTCTTGTCACCAGTGGGCTGGAAGCACGTAATCAGGGTCATCAGTATGTGATGCAGGAGCATCAGTAGCCACCAGTCTAGTCTAGCATACATGAGTGATGAGGCAGTGAGGTGAACAAAACAATGTCATACAGTCTTGGATGTTTGTTCAGCCCTATCGTAATTCAAGATATATGTGTATTTGGAGTAGATTATGATTGGGGAGTTCCTTTCAGGAGAGATGACCTCTAAAAGGTCTATGTTGGTCATCAGGGCTTGAAAACAGCCAATGTGAGGGTCACTGACAAGGGTTTGCATTTGTTGAAGGAGCTTTGCCTCTACAGACTTGATAACCTTTCTATCATCCTGGAAATGAGCTTACGGCTGTGGCTCTTCAAAGGCTTGGTATTATGAGGATATGGTAGCTCTGGATAGAGGGGTGCTGGCTCTACACTGGGAAGCACTGCCTCATAGGCATGCTGTGACGAAGGAACCTGGTCACAGGATTAGAGTGTGGATGCTTTCATTGGAAGAAAGTAGAGAGTTGGGGCAAACAAAATGAGCTGTGTGGGATACACAGCATAAGAATATGCTAGTAAAATCTATGATAATTTTTGAGTAAGGAAGAAAGAAGATGCTTGAATAGGATAGATACAAGAGAGAATGCAGTAAAGAATGACCTGTCCTTCCAGTGTGCAATCAACAAAGAATTCTGGGTAAGTTAGTTAACAATTGGGGTTGATAGAATCGGGTAATTATTATGAAAATGTATGTTGGAGTTGGTTTAAAGTAAAATAGAAAGAAAGAAATATTGTAAGTATTAACACCTGGAGACAAAATAGAAATGCTAAAATAAATTAGTGACAAAGTCAGGAGAATAAATGTTATAATGCTACATTTAATAGATTAAGAAGAAACTAGAAAAGAAGCAAATCTATGCCAATTAAGGAAAGAGGATTGTAAATAATTTACCGTCATTATTTCTTATATTTGTGAAGGAAAATTTGATGATCAGTGTTACCGAAAAGATTCACATGTACTATGAGTTCATTTTGTGTATCATTTAAAAATGAAAAAAAAAAAGAAAAAAAATCATTCATAATTTCTTTTATTCTTGTAAGTTACCAAAGCGACAATATGGCCTAAATTTTCAAACTGTGGGTTGCAACCCACCTAGTGGGTCACAAAATCAATTTAGTGGGTCACAATGAGCATTTTGTGATATTTGTTTTTATTTATATTATGGTGTGTGTGTGTGAATTTGTGTACAATGGGTCTAACATTGAAAAAGTTTGAAAGCCACCAATCCAGATAATTTCCCAGGGACCCTTCTAATTCTGGTGTATAATAATTCTGTACGTTAAACAATTTGAGATGAAAATAATTTTGTAGGAGTTCACATGGTTCTTTTGTCTGTGAATAGCACTAGTTTCTGCTGAGTGGAATTTGAATTAAGCTGTCTCTGTTTTGGACTGCAAAAAAGAGCAGTTAATGATTAAAAAAACAAATAAAGAAGAAACATCAGTGGTCTCATCTTTAAGACAGTCCAAAGGTGTGGAGCTGGCAGCCACAATTAAGGGGAAGCTCCACATTATGAAAATTTTATTCTTTCTTCCTTTTTAAGATATAGGCTCTTGTTCTGTTACCCAGGCTGGAGTGCAGTGGCACCAGTATAGCTCACTGCAGCCTTGAACTCCTGGGTTCAAGTGCTCCTCCCCGCTCAGTTTCCTGAGTAGCTGGGACTACAGGTGCTGCACCATGCCCACCTAATTATTATTTTTGTTTTTTTAGAGATGGGGTTTCACTCTCTCACCCAGGCTGGTCTTGAACTCCTGGGTTCAAGTGATCCTTCCACCTCAGCCTCCTAAAGAGTTGGGATTACAGGCATGAGCCACTACACCTAGTGAAAGTTTTCCCCTATATTTCTGTTTTATTATTTTTTGTTGTATGAATTTATCAGAATAGCCCAATTAACTGGGAGCGCTCTAAGTGCATACATTAGAATAAATGTCTGTAATTTTTTGAAAAAAATCCATTTGATATGACAGCTATTGCAAACATTTCTTTGCGTTGCTTGGTAATATATGTATGCATACACTGCAAGTCATTATTCTTTATAGAGCAGACCGTACCAAATTACAAGAATACACATGATTGCTGCTGGCTTTTCATACATGAATTTAATAAAAAGGAGCTCAGTCTGTTCTTCCTTATTATGTTGTTTTGCTATTATACATAAAAGCCCAGTTTTGGATTTGTGGGAATGCTGATGCACTGCATCACCAGACCAACTCTGTGGCATAGAATTCCACAGGGTGCCACCAAGGAGGCTGTTGTGATGGGAAGTGAGTTGGGTTTCCATATTCCCTGTATTGCTCATGCATTAGTTAGAGGTTTTGGTGAACCTCAGAAAGGTTTTTTTATACCTTATCACAGTCTGGTGAGGTAAATAAGTTTTTTATTGGTTTGCAGCCTTAACAAAAATTTTATTTTGATGATGCTTCACTCTGTGCACTTATATGCACACCTCAGGCACACATGTTATGCTTTTGATAAGTTCTTATAGTTCGGCTATTCTACACTCACAAATTTTACAAATAAAAATCGCAGGACTTTAACTACAATTGGCTCTGATACAATTAAACTTATTGGTATAAAGACAGTAAAATTATACCTTGAGAGAAGTTGGCTTATGTCCAAACAAGTGCATGCACACACACACACACACACACACACACACATTGTGATTCTGTAGGCAGCTTATATAGAAATACCATATCAAAAGAGATGTAACAGGGGATGAGGAAGAAAAAAAGATATATAACAGCCCTTGAAACAATTTGAGACTTACAGTGAAGCCATCTTTGCTACCACTACTATTTTCTTCTCGATTTCTTGCATTTCATCAGCAGTAGTTTTTGGCCTCATTTCAACAATGCTGAGGTGACAATTCTTTTCTGCTCTGAACTCTTAACAGCTTTAATTAATAGCACTTATTCAGCTCATGCTTAGCAGTTTTGTTTTTACAAAGTGATTTATGATCATTTTTATTAGTTATTCTACATTGAGATTTAGAATGGCATGTCATAAGGAAAATGTTTCATGTTTGCGAAAGGAGATTATTCCTACCCAGCATTTGTCTAAATAGCCTAATTATGGCTGGATTACTCATAGATGGTTTAATTATTTATTCCTTAATCTGTAAATGTAAATACACGACTCCAACCTGCAATTATGGAAGGTCTGCAAACCTGAGTTGTGAAGTTCAACTGATAGCTGTAAGAATTCTTGAGGCAAAATTGAGTGTGCGTCACTATTAAAGAAAAAGGAAATTGGAATAATGATATAAATTATTAGGCACTAATGTAATCCAAAGTTAATAGTGTGTGTAATAAAGCCATGCCACTTAGAAATCAACTATCAGAATAATGCTATCATTTTTATTCATATAAAAGTAATACATATTAATACAATATATATTAATGTGCTTGTAACAAGAGCAAACTGGTAACTGGAAAATCTTTTCACCTGATATGAATAAAAATTGTCATTAAAATATATATTTCTGAATCAAATTTTAAGATTTTTTATGTGTAGATCTTTTGCATACCCAAATGATAAAAATTAGCATAAGCAATATTTTATCATGGGCTTTGCACTTACTACTTTTGAATACATTATACTATGTAATGTACAAATTCATAGCTCTGAAATTAGGAAATTTGAAAGGACGTTTAATATTCTAATTACATTAACTTAGTACATAATTTTCAACCAGTTTTTGATTATTCAAAGACCTTCTGATCTTTGGATGATGTGTACCTTAGTTTGCCTTTGGTGTCTGCCTTTTGGATATTACACTACACATGTAAGAATCTTTGTAAGAAGAGGCCTTGAGAAAGGAGAAATGATGAAACAGCTACCAGTTTCTTTGCTCGCTGGCATCTCTAACAAGGAAAACAACAGTGGGAAGAGGAAAATAAAACCAAGTAAGAAACTCTATAGACCGGGGAAATTAACACCCACCTGCCTTAAAGCCATATTTTCAGTTAAAATTTCCAGACTATCAAATGATGAAAAATGAATTTCATGAGATATTCCCTGTTTGCTGTGGTGTTTATAAGAAGAAACTATGAACAACAACTGAAGTTTATGGGAAAAGATCCAATTAAAAAATGAGAATGTCAGGCAAACACATCCTTGACTCAGTGTGTGTGTGTGTGTGTGTCTCTCTCTTTTTCTCTCTCTCTTTTTTTAGGAACGAGTAATATAAACATGCAGCCACACAGCATCTGCATAAATATTAAATATGATAAAAAGATTTACGAATGTACAACTGTGACCTGAATGAAAGGGCATGTCCGAACACAACAAATCCAATTTTCTGCTTACACTGGCAAAGAAACCAACTACTGTGCCTAAAAAAAACAGTTTATTTTATCAGCTAAATAAACAGACTAATCAACATCACTGATCCTCTGCTCCCACTTACCCAAAGCTTTTTGAAAAGCTGGAATGTTTCTCAAAGGCAAACTATGGATTTCAGATGCTGAAATGAGGTTTTAAATACCCCCCAAATTCAAGTGATGGTTTCTATGGTGACTTTCCCTCAGCCACATAGAATGGCAAAGTGCCTCCCTTTGAAACATCAAATTCCCAAGTCCCTTTAGCCTTGTAGCAACGAGCCGAAACAGGAATGACTGATTTTGAGCAGGGCATTTGGTGTTGGCAGGCACTTCTTACATCAATATAAATTTTGATTTCCCATCAGACTGGTTTCTGGATATTCTACTAGGACTTCATCTCTCTTTGCCAGTCATTGTGTTCGTGTTCTGGGTCAGGGCAGAGGAGAGTACGGGTAAAGTATGTGTGGGCCACCAGCAAGAGATGATTTAGCTTGTGTGTGCTTTTCAGAGTGCAAATACTCCACGGAGAATGGGATGTGAATTAGAGAAGACTGTTGAAGTGGCATGTCCCGTTATTTTCACCTGGGACACTTTAAGGGTCCAGTCTTTTTGTTCATGAAACACCTGAGTGGATTTCACAGTACTTCACTTGTGTTTTATTAAAAATATATGTTGTTTATTAAAAAATAATGAAATGAAAAGGAAGAATTATAATTATAAAAGAAAAATAGAGATACAAATTTGTGTGTGTTCATATATGTGTATATGTGTATAGCTACATATCTATATCTAGATAATGAAAATGGTTTCATGCCTTGCATATAGTGTTCTTCTGCAACTTACCCACTTTTTCCTAACATTGCATTGTGGATAGCTGAATGGATAGACCATAGAGTTTTAACCAGTTTTCAGGGGGTTTTCAATTTTTTAATCTTACAACTTCAAACGATGATGCAGACAATATGTTTGTATAAATTTTTCTTTCTCTCTCTTTCTGTTTTTATTGACTTGAGTAAATTTTTTTTATTTTTGTCTTATTGAGACAGAATCTTGCTCTGTCACCCAGGCTGGAGTATAGTGGCGCGATCTCGGCTCACTGCAACCTCTGCCTCCTGGTTCTCTCACCTTGGCTTCCCAAGTAGCTGGGATTACAGGCGTGTGCCACCACGCCTGGCTAATTTTTGTATTTTTAGTAGAGGTGGAGTTTCACCATGTTGGCCAGGCTGGTCTTGATCGCCTGACCTCAAGTGATCCGCCCTCCTTGGCTTCTCAAAGTGCTGGGATTACAGGTATGAGCCACAGTGCCCAGCTGACTTGGGTAGATACTTTCTAGGAGACATTCCTAAAAATGGAATTGCTGGGCCAAAAGTATTGCTTTTATTATTATTGTTTTCATTAAATGTGAAGATACAATACTTTTTGTAGAGTCCTGTATTGTTCAGTGATTATCAACTAGCCTGTATAAAAATCTGAGCATAGTTTCCAATGCATTTGGTTTGATTTTTCTATAGTATTATAAAGTTCTATTCTATAGTTCTATAGTATTCTATAGTTCTATTCTATAGTTTGATTTTTCTATAGTATTTATCTATAGTATAGTTCAGAAAAGAAAGATGTGTATTTCTGCAATTTGGAATCTGTCATAATGATATCTAACATTTATTGAATGCTTACTATGCCAGACTTTCCAAGCACTTTACACCTATTTAATTCATGTACTTTTTACATCACCTTGATGAAGCAGAGACTTTTTGCTCATGTGAAAACTCAGCCTTAGAGAAGTTAGGTAACATCAACCAAAGATATGCAGCTGGTAAATGAATGTGCCAGGATTAAAATCCATGTAGTCTGATTCTACAGTTAGTAATCTTACTCATGACCCAATACTATCCTTTTCTTGTTGACAATCTCTGTTTAGGAGGAACTAAATACATTCCCTATTGTTTTATCTTATTTATATGTCTTGGTAAGTGTTAACTTTAGGCTTTTTTTTTTTTTTTTCAAGAACACAGGACAGCCATTATAAATGCCAAATTTTGTTCAATGCCATTTGGGTACTTGATAAAATTGTAATTCTTCTATAATACATTGAGCTAGTCTCATGTGGAACTTTTTCATTTCTATAATAGTTTAGTAGGAATCAAAGGAACGCTCACCTTACAGATTCAGGAACCAGCTTAAATAATGAGAAGAAAACAGAAATAAGGGGAAATGTGGACAGAGGGAAAGGGGCAGTAATGTCATGGAGTTGAGGAGGGTATTATGAGATGGGAGATGGACTAGATGAGGGATGAGGAAAGGTAGGAGCTGAGAAAAAAAAAAGGAATGATAAAATAAAAGCAAGCAAGCAAACATTAGTCTAAAGAAAGCAAATAAATGAAGAGGACTTGACTAAAAATATCTCTGCCGAATACAGTCAAAACATCATCACTACCACCACCAACCACCACTTTATAATTAAAAACAAAAGGCTTTGCACTAATTCCTCTTTACTGGCACACATTCCTTTCATATATGGACTAGATTATAAAAATGAGGCTTCGATAAATTCTGAAGGAAGATCTATGTGTTGGAGAAGTAGGTTACCTTCAATAATAAATATTTATCCTCCAGATAAATATAAAAATCTTCAAGATGAAAAACATTGCAAAGAAACTGTATTTTCACAGTACTGATTAGGGCTCTATGCCTGGGGGCCGGTGTATGTCTGCTGAGGGCCAGAGGGTGGAGAAACTTCCAGTGTTTCCAACTTGACTTTCCCTTAAGAAGATAGGTTACGAGTGAGCCCATATGAGATGAGATATGGATTCTGATAGAGACATTAACCTGAACCCTTCTCCACAAAGCAAACAGGCCTCTCACTGTGCACCAAGTAAATAACTGGTGCGATTTCCCTAAAGGGAAGTACAGTGTTATGGAGTCAGAAAAGGTGTCATGTGGCAATATGATTATTTCATTAATTCTACAAGAACATTTATTGCCCTAGCCAAGCATCATCATCCATATCCCATTGTTGTGTTTTACTGAGGGGATGTTGTCAGTGACAGGGAATGTGGAGACAGGAAAGTTGTCTCCAGTTGCCATCCATTAGGTATAGAGTTGATGGTTCACCAGACTTCCATAGGGCAGGTCTCCATCTATTCTCTTTTAATGATGACTGTTGGCTAACCTTATTTGTAACTAATGAATTGCCTGTGTGTGTATTCACACACACAGAAGAGTTCCTCTTCAGTAAGCTTCATGAAGACAAAGATTATATCATGTTTTGTGAACTGCTGTTTATTTCCACTACTGAGCAGTGTTTGACACATAATATGCTATTAACTGTTGAATGAATGAATGAATGCTGCAAAACAGTGTAGGAGCCTGGCAGGTGATAAAAGACAACTAAAGGCTCTAGGTCTAACATTGTGTGCCAGGATAACTTTGTCAAGACCTTTTAAGAGACGAAAGAATGACAACATGATGCTGACAGGGAACAATGTATACCTACATGGATTATTTAATCTGGTCTCTGAGTTTATGAAAGGAATAAAATGGTGTAGAAATGGATGTATTCCTCTCCTCTCTAATTCTGACCATACTCCTATCCCAATCTACTAATTCGGTATAGGATTACAGTGAGTTTTCCAATTCCATAAGAAATAATAAGATGAGTGTGCTTATTTTCATGCCAAGCAGTGACCTCAATTCAATCAACATCACTTTGAAGAGGTCATATTCTTGCTCACCCCAGTTGAAGATAGAATATAGACTGAGGCATTCAATATGTTTGGTGGACTGAGAGGGCTATTTACTATTATTTCGGTGCTGTAAATCGTGTCTTTGCATGGTCACTGAACTACTAGTAATACCCTCACTCCCCCCAGCAGCGCCAACATTGCCACCACTGCCATAATAAGATCAGTTACTGGATAATAAGTAGGAGAGCCACGCTTTGAATCCAAGGTGGTCTGACTCCAAAGCGTATGCCCTTTCTGTTGTGCTCTTGCTTCAAAGTATAATCTTCACAGGCAAATCCTCCTACAGGGAGTAGTACAGTTACATCCTGTTTGATGGCACCACTGTCAGGTACTCTTAATCAGACAATTCTAAGGTTTTTGTGGTCTCAGTTCAAGCCTAAGCAGCAGAAATCCTGAGTTCAGTCTCTGCTAACCTTTCCCTGATCTCTTATTGCTCCTTGTCCTTATCTTTTAAATGGATTCATAATTCGTGAGAAAGGGGTGTGAATCACTAATGAATACAGATAACAGGGGAGAGTGGATTAAAGAGATTAGCTCAGGAAAGAATGACATATTATCTCTATGAAAGAACATTTTATCTTTGTGTTTGATTTTGGGTCTAGGTGTATTAAAACTCAGAAGAAGAAAAAATAAGTATGATAATTCTTCATGGCTACCATGTGTGGTCAAACTTTTATCATGTAAGGTTAGAGAAACAAGACACTTAAGGACCCATGGAACACATTTATTTGCTATTTCAATTCTATTTATTTTTCGCCTGCTCTATTGCTCTTGATTTTGTTGTATATCCCATGTTTGGGAACATTCTTTTTCACTAAAACCATGTTCCTAAAGTTGTACTATGGTTCGTCATGAGGAGTAACTCAATCTTTGACAGAGACTGGGGGGCAGGGAGCTAGAAATCAGAATCATACAGGTAGAAAGGAAAGAGCTTTTCAGAAAGTGATTGGTTGCACAAGCTGGCAAGAAAACAATTTGAGGCCAGGTTGGTAACATCAGATGCATTATTTGGCCACAGGAGTAGACAGGCTGTTAATACTTTTTAATGAAGTTAATCTTCACTGTTACTTCATAGTGAGAGTAGTTAGAGTGTGGGCTTTATTTTTGTCATTCTAGTTTTATTAGATTGTCTACTGTAAGTGAAATGGGAGTGTGCACTTCATGCTGTGTGGCATTAGTGCTTCCAAGGAGTGTGCCTCAAATCAGCCACATTTTAATTTAGATGTATCTGTACAAAGTAATAGACTGCTTTGCTAGATATTCTAGTCCTAGTATTTCTATACTTCCCTTTAACTCCAAAATACCAGATATAGTCTTTGGTCTGTTTTTTTCTGCTGTGATGTCGCAGAGCAGTTTTGTTGCATTCCAATCATTGATGTAATGTGATAAGTGATTTAGTTGGCTTCAACACAGAAGTTTGGGCTGAATGAGGAGGCATGGTATAGACTACAGTAAAACAAAACAGTAGGTATATAGACTTACTAAGAAGACCTAAAAGAGATATTTTCATAAATAAATGTGATTCTGCTACAATATATTTTTATTAATGTAGTCTGCCTTTAGTCTAAACCAGGAGTTGGCAAAGTGTGGCCCTCTGTGGCCAAATCTGGCCACATCCATTATTTGCGTATCACCTATAGCTGCTTTCTCACAACAGTGGCAGAACTGAGTAGTTGAGACAAAGAACATATGGCTGGCAAAGCCCAAAACATTTACTATCTGACTCTTTTGGCAACCTCTGGTTTAAACTAATTTCTTATCCTATTTTATAACAAGCCCCTACATTCAAATTCTTCAGGAAAAAGGAAAAGCAGGCAGTGTGTGGTGGCTTACGCCTGTAATCCCAGCGCTTTGGGAGGCTGAAGTGGGTGGATCACTCCCATCAGGAGGTCAGGAGTTTGAGATCAGCCTGGCCAACGTAGTGAAACCCCATCTCTACTAAAAATACAAAAATAAGCTGGGCATGGTGATGCATGCCTGTAATGCGTTACTCAAGAGGCTGAGGCAGGAGAATCGCTTGAACCCAGGAGATGGAGGTCGCAGTGAGCCAAGATTGTGCCATTGCACCCCAGCCTGGGGGACAGAGGGAGACTCTGTCTCAAAAAAAAAAACAAAACAAAACATATTTTGAAATTCCTTTTGTTATAGTATATCATTAAAACATGACACAGTAAGTTCCAACATAAAAATTTCTATATAGCAGCTGGGACATTCTAAGACTTTAAATACTAAGTGTGTTAGTTTACTTTGTGGAAAGAAATGAAAAAACAAAACAAACAAACAAACAAACAAAAAACCCATAAGACCTAAAACCATAAAAAACCCAGAAGAAAACCTAGGCAATACCACTCAGGACATAGGCATGGGCAAAGACTTCATGACTAAAACACCAAAAGCAATGGCAACAAAAACCAAAATTGACAAATGGGATCTAATTAAACTAAAGAACTTCTACACAGCAAAAGAAACTATCATCAGAGTGAGCAGGCAACCTACAGAATTGGAGAAAGTTTTTGCAATCTATCCATCTGTCAAAGGGCTAATATCCAGAATCTACAAAGAACTCAAACAAATTTGCAAGAAAAAAACAAAAAAATCCATCAAAAAGTGGGCAAAAGATATGAACAGACACTTCTAAAAGAATACATTTATGTGGACAAACATACAAAAAAAAAAAAGCTCATCATCACTGGTCATTAGAGAAATGCAAATCAAAACCGCAATGAGATACCATCTCAAGCCAGTTAGAATGGTGATCATTTAAAAAGTCAGGAAACAACAGATGCTGGAGAGGATGTGGAGGAAAAGAAACACTTTTTCACTGTTGGTGGGAGTGTAAATTAGTTCAACCATTGTAGAAGACAGTGTGGAGATTCCTCAAGGATCTAAAACCAGAAATACCATTTGATCCAGCAATCCCATTACTGGGTATATACCCAAAGGATCATAAATCATTCTACTACAAAGAAACTTGCACACATATGTTTATTGCAGCACCATTCACAAAGCAAAGACTTGGAACCAACCCAAATGCCCATCAATGATAGACTGGATAAAGAAAATGTGCATATATACACCATGGGAATACTATGCAGCCATAAAAAAGAATGAATTCATGTCCTTTGCAGGGACATGGATGAAGCTGGAAACCATCATTCTCAGCAAACTAATAGAGGAACAGAAAACCAAACACCACGTGTTCTCACTCATAAGTGGGAGTTGAACAAAGGGAACACATGGACACAGGGAGGGGAACTTCACACACGGGCCTGTCATGGAGTGGGGGGCTAGGGGAGGGATAGCATTAGGAGAAATACCTAATGTAGATGATGGGTTGACGGGTGCAGCAAACCACCATGGCACATGTATAGCTATGTAACAAACCTGCACGTTCTGCACATGTATCCCAGAAGTTAAAGTATAATGATAATGAAAAAATAATAATTTAACTAATAAAAAGCATTATTTTGAAGTTCTTCTTGTTACAATACATCATTAAAACATGACCCAATGAGTCCCAAAACAAAAATTTCTATATGGTAGCTGGAACATTCTAAGGCTTTAAATACTAAGTGCGTTAGTTTACTTTTTGGAAAGAAAGGAATAAATAAATAAATAAATAAATAATGTGAGCACACGTAGTTACTGTTTTTTAGGAGCTTCCGGAATCTTAACATTTCGAGCAAGTACCAATATTGGTATTATCCACAAAGCATAATAGTGAAAGCAGAAGTAAAGCCAAGAGCCTTGAGTCCAGTTGTTTTGTCCATAAAAATAAAAGTTTCCTATTGATAATGGATCTGCAAGGGTAATAAGATCTTATTGGTTTACTAAGGAGTGAAATGTTATTAAATAGCAGCACTGTTAGAGCCAGGAGGCAGTGGCTAAAAAAACTTCTATCTTGGGAAATATTGTTTATTGTTAACATTTGCTGTACTCACCCATATGAAGGAGTGATCAGTCACTAAATATTTTTGATTGTTGTAGAGGCAAAACAAATTGACTTTATTCACTCAAAGGATAGCAGGGTCCTAATTCCTAGGAAAATAATATACTTTTAAAATTTAGTATATTGCGTTAAAACAGTTTTCAAATCAAGGTATTCTTTTGCAAGAAATATCCTAATAACAAAGTCCAAATTCTCCTAGTTCACAAGTCTCGTAAGAAAGGTGAAGAGAAAATATTGGGTGTTAAGAAAATAAAAAATACAGAGGATTGTTTTTGTAAACAAAGTAACTTTGTGTTCCAATGCCCTGTTTGGCATACATAATAATTTTATCCGTAAGCAGTCTATTTTATTTCTAGCTCCACTTATGTGAACTTAGAGTTATCTTCAGGAAAACTGCTTATGGAATGTAAATGAAATCATGAGATTTGAAATATGCATCAGGGTTTTTAAATTGTCTTCCTTTGACTCTAGCTTTTATGAAATTTGAATACACAGTACTATCAAACTTAATTTTTCCAAGAAGAATTAGGTGCCCAATTTATGTCTGAGCTTCAGATTCCTTGTCTATCTCATAGTTACCACTAACACAGTTATTTAAACTTCATTTGGGTAAGTGAAATGACATTTAGTTTAAACATTTTGTTTGGAGATTGCATGCTCCTCTAGAATGTAGGATTGAACAGTACAGGCAGATAGGATTATAGTTCAGATGTATTTTTTCCTTGAATGTTTGAGTAACTGGCTGATCTGAATACCACTGCTGCTTGATGAATATATTACAAAACTTAGTAGCTTACAACAACAAGCATTTTATTATGTTCCCAGATTCTGTGGGTTAGGACAGGGCACAGCAAAATGGCTTGCCTCTTCTTCATAGTGGTTAAGATTCCAGCTGAAGAGATTTGAGGGCTGGAGTGATTTGATGGCAGGGAGTCAGAATCATTTGGAGGTTCCTTGACTCACATGTCTGGTGCCTGTGTTGGGAAGACTTGAAGACTACAGCTGCTAACCAGACTACCTACAGATAGGTGTCTTCTCCATGTGGTCACTCCAAGCAGTTTGGCTTAGAGCCAAGCAAGGCAGCATTAGGACAATTGAGTTTCTTATACAGCAGCTCAAGGCTCCAAGCATGGCTATTCTGGCAAACAAAGTAGTAGCTGCATCATCTATGCCACATAGCCTTATTCCATTGTGCTGTATTGGTCAAAACGGTCCCAAGTACATCCAGATTTAAGGAGAAGAGAATTAGACTCTGCCTTTTGAAAGTGGAGTCGTGAGGTCACACCAGAGAAGAGGATGTGGAAGTGGAGACGTTAGGGAGACCCTCTTTGGGAAATATAATCTGCCACATTGACCAAATAAAAAGTGAGTATACTATCAGGAGAATGTAAGTTAAAAGTGAAATGTTAACATTTTTGTGATGTTGATTATTTATTAGAATTGGATATCTAATAGACATCTCAAACTTATTATGTTCAAAATAGTGTTTTTTCTGTCTTTCCCCAAAAATCAAAATAGTGATTTCTATCTTCCCCACAGTTGATCTTCAAGTTTTTCCATCTTAGAAAATGGCACCATTTCCAAAACAAAATGTAGGAGTCACCTTTGATTTTTCTTGTTCTTTCAACTCTTATATCTAATGTGTCAACAAGTTCATTTAGTTCTACCTCCAAAATGTCTTTCAAATTTATTCACTTTTCTCCATCTTCAGTCCTCACCCCTGCCTTAGTCTGTTTTGTGCTGCTAAAATAGAATACCTAAAGCTGGGTAATGTCTTTTTTAATTTTTAAAAATTATCTGTTTTTAAATTTTAAAATAATTTTTGTGAATACATAGCAGGTGTATATATTTATAGGTTACATAAAATATTTTGATACAGGCATGCAATGTGTAATAATCACACAAGGGTAAATGGAGCATCTATTACCTCAAACATTTATCCTTTGTGTTACAAACAATCCAATTATACTCTCTCTCTCTCTCTCTTTTTTTTTTTTTTTTTTGAAATGGGGTCTCATTCTGTCACTCAGGCTGGAGTACAGTGGTGCAATCTTGGTTCACTGTAACCTCTGCGTCCTGGGTTCAAGCGATTCTCCTGCCTCAGCCTCCCAAGTAGCTGGAATTAGAGGCACACGCCACCGCACCCGGCTAATTTTTTGTATTTTTTTTTTTTTATTATACTTTAAGTTCTAGGGTACATGTGCATAACGTGCAGGTTTGTTACATATGTATACTTATGCCATGTTGGTGTGCTGCACCCATCAACTCGTCAGCACCCATCAATTCATCATTTATATCATGTATAACTCCCCAATGCAATCCCTCCCTCCTCCCCCCTCCCCCCTCCCCATGATAGGCCCCAGTGCGTGATGTTCCCCTTCCCGAGTCCAAGTGATCTCATTGTTCAGTTCCCACCTATGAGTGAGAACATGCGGTGTTTGGTTTTCTGTTCTTGTGATAGTTTGCTAAGAATGATGGTTTCCAGCTGCATCCATGTCCCTACAAAGGACGCAAACTCATCCTTTTTTATGGCTGCATAGTATTCCATGGTGTATATGTGCCACATTTTCTTAATCCAGTCTGTCACAGATGGACATTTGGGTTGATTCCAAGTCTTTGCTATTGTGAATAGTGCCGCAATAAACATACGTGTACATGTGTCTTTGTAGTAGAGTAATTTATAATCCTTTGGGTATATACCCAGTAGTGGGATGGCTGGGTCATATGGTACATCTAGTTCTAGATCCTTGAGGAATTGCCATACTGTTTTCCATAATGGTTGAACTAGTTTACAATCCCACCAACAGTGTAAAAGTGTTCCTATTTCTCCACATCCTCTCCAACACCTGTTGTTTCCTGACTTCTTAATGATTGCCATTCTAACTGGTGTGAGATGGTATCTCATTGTGGTTTTGATTTGCATTTCTCTGATGGCGAGTGATGATGAGCATTTTTTCATGTGTCTGTTGGCTGTATGAATATCTTCTTTTGAGAAATATCTGTTCATATCCTTTCCCCACTTTTTGATGGGGTTGTTTGTTTTTTTCTCGTATATTTGTTTGAGTTCTTTGTAGATTCTGGATATTAGCCCTTTGTCAGATGAGTAGGTTGCAAAAATTTTCTCCCATTCTGTAGGTTGCCTGTTCACTCTGATGGTAGTTTCTTTTGCTGTGCAAAAGAAATTTAGTTTAATTAGATCCCATTTGTCAATTTTTGCTTTTGCTGCCGTTGCTTTTGGTGTTTTAGACATGAAGTCCTTGCCCATGCCTATGTCCTGAATGGTACTACCTAGATTTTCTTCTAGGGTTTTTATGGTATTAGGTCTAACATTTAAGTCTCTAATCCATCTTGAATTAATCTTCGTATAAGGGGTAAGGAAAGGCTCCAGTTTCAGCTTTCTACTTATGGCTAGCCAATTTTCCCAGCACCATTTATTAAATAGGGAATCCTTTCCCCATTTCTTGTTTCTCTCAGGTTTGTCAAAGATCAGATGGCTGTAGATGTGCGGTATTATTTCTGAGGACTCTGTTCTGTTCCATTGGTCTATATCTCTGTTTTGGTACCAGTACCATGCTGTTTTGGTTACTGTAGCCTTGTAGTACAGTTTGAAGTCAGGTAGGGTGACGCCTCCAGCTTTGTCCTTTTGACTTAGGATTGTCTTGGCAATGCGGGCTCTTTTTGGTTCCATATGAACTTTAAAGCAGTTTTTTCCAATTCTGTGAAGAAACTCATTGGTAGCTTGATGGGGATGGCATTGAATCTATAAATAACCTTGGGGAGTAGGGCCATTTTCACGATATTGATTCTTCCTATCCATGAGCATGGTATGTTCTTCCATTTGTTTGTGTCCTCTTTGATTTCACTGAGCAGTGGTTTGTAGTTCTCCTTGAAGAGGTCCTTTACATCCCTTGTAAGCTGGATTCCTAGGTATTTTATTCTCTTTGAAGCAATTGTGACTGGAAGTTCATTCCTGATTTGGCTCTCTGCTTGTCTGTTACTGGTGTATAAGAATGCTTGTGATTTTTGCACATTAATTTTGTATCCTGAGACTTTGCTGAAGTTGCTTATCAGCTTAAGGAGATTTTGGGCTGAGACGATGGGGTTTTCTAAATATACAATCATGTCATCTGCAAACAGGGACAATTTGACTTCTTCTTTTCCTAACTGGATACCCTTGATTTCTTTCTGTTGCCTGATTGCCCTAGCCAGAACTTCCAACACTATGTTGAATAGGAGTGGTGAGAGAGGGCATCCCTGTCTTGTGCCAGTTTTCAAAGGGAATTTTTCCAGTTTTTGCCCATTCAGTATGATATTAGCTGTGGGTTTGTCATAAATAGCTCTTATTATTTTGAGGTACGTTCCATCAATACCAAATTTATTGAGCGTTTTTAGCATGAAGGGCTGTTGAATTTTGTCAAAAGCCTTTTCTGCATCTATTGAGACAATCATGTGGTTCTTGTCTTTGGTTCTGTTTATATGCTGGATTACGTTTATTGATTTGCGAATGTTGAACCAGCCTTGCATCCCAGGGATGAAGCCCACTTGATCATGGTGGATAAGCTTTTTGATGTGCTGCTGAATCCGGTTTGCCAGTATTTTATTGAGAATTTTTGCATCAATGTTCATCAGGGATATTGGTCTAAAATTCTCTTTTTTTTGTTGTGTCTCTGCCAGGCTTTGGTATCAGGATGATGTTGGCCTCATAAAATGAGTTAGGGAGGATTCCCTCTTTTTCTATTGGTTGGAATAGTTTCAGAAGGAATGGTACCAGCTCCTCCTTGTACCTCTGGTAGAATTCAGCTGTGAATCCATCTGATCCTGGACTTTTTTTGGTGGGTAGGCTATTAATTGTTGCCTCCATTTCAGAGCCTGCTATTGGTCTATTCAGGGATTCAACTTCTTCCTGGTTTAGCCTTGGGAGAGTGTAAGTGTCCAGGAAATTATCCATTTCTTCTAGATTTTCTAGTTGATTTGCGTAGAGGCGTTTATAGTATTCTCTGATGGTAGTTTGTATTTCTGTGGGGTCAGTGGTGATATCCCCTTTATCATTTTTTATTGCATCTATTTGATTCCTCTCTCTTTTCTTCTTTATTAGCCTTGCTAGTGGTCTGTCAATTTTGTTGATCTTTTCAAAAAACCAACTCCTGGATTCATTGATTTTTTGGAGGGTTTTTTGTGTCTCTATCTCCTTCAGTTCGGCTCTGACCTTAGTTATTTCTTGCCTTCTGCTAGCTTTTGAATGTGTTTGCTCTTGCCTCTCTAGTTCTTTTAATTGTGATGTTAGAGTGTCCATTTTAGATCTTTCCTGCTTTCTCTTGTGGGCATTTAGTGCTATAAATTTCCCTCTACACACTGCTTTAAATGTGTCGCAGAGATTCTGGTATGTTGTATCTTTGTTCTCATTGGTTTCAAAGAACATCTTTATTTCCACTTTCATTTCGTTATGTACCCAGTAGTCATTCAGGAGCAGGTTGTTCAGTTTCCATGTAGTTGAGCGGTTTTGATTGAGTTTCTTAGTCCTGAGTTCTAGTTTGATTGCACTGTGGTCTGAGAGACAGTTTGTTATAATTTCTGTTCTTTTACATTTGCTGAGGAGTGCTTTACTTCCAATTATGTGGTCAATTTTGGAATAAGTGCGATGTGGTGCTGAGAAGAATGTATATTCTGTTGATTTGGGGTGGAGAGTTCTATAGATGTCTATTAGGTCCGTTTGGTGCAGAGATGAGTTCAATTCCTGGATATCCTTGTTAACTTTCTGTCTCGTTGATCTGTCTAATGTTGACAGCGGAGTGTTGAAGTCTCCCATTATTATTGTATGGGAGTCTAAGTCTCTTTGTAAGTCTCTAAGGACTTGCTTTATGAATCTGGGTGCTCTTGTATTGGGTGCATATATATTTAGGAGAGTTAGCTCTTCCTGTTGAATTGATCCCTTTACCATTATGTAATGGCCTTCTTTGTCTCTTTTGATCTTTGATGGTTTAAAGTCTGTTTTATCAGAGACAAGGATTGCAACCCCTGCTTTTTTTTGTTCTCCATTTGCTTGGTAGATCTTCCTCCATCCCTTTATTTTGAGCCTATGTATGTCTCTGCATGTGAGATGGGTCTCCTGAATACAGCAGACTGATGGGTCTTGACTCTTTATCCAGTTTGCCAGTCTGTGTCTTTTAATTGGAGCATTTAGTCCATTAACATTTAAGGTTAATATTGTTATGTGTGAACTTGATCCTGCCATTATGATATTAACTGGTTATTTTGCTCATTAGTTGATGCAGTTTCTTCCTAGCCTCGATGGTCTTTACATTTTGGCATGTTTTTGCGATGGCTGGTACCGGTTGTTCCTTTCCATGTTTAGGGCTTCCTTCAGGGTCTCTTGTAAGGCAGGCCTGGTGGTGACAAAATCTCTAAGCATTTGCTTATCTGTAAAGGATTTTATTTCTCCTTCACTTATGAAACTTAGTTTGGCTGGATATGAAATTCTGGGTTTAAAATTCTTTTCTTTAAGAATGTTGAATATTGGCCCCCACTCTCTTCTGGCTTGTAGAGTTTCTGCCGAGAGATCTGCTGTTAGTCTGATGGGCTTCCCTTTGTGGGTAACCCGACCTTTCTCTCTGGCTGCCCTTAAGATTTTTTCCTTCATTTCAACTTTGGTGAATCTGGCAATTATGTGTCTTGGAGTTGCTCTTCTGGAGGAGTATCTTTGTGGCGTTCTCTGTATTTCCTGAATTTGAATGTTGGCCTGCCCTACTAGGTTGGGGAAGTTCTCCTGGATGATATCCTGAAGAGTGTTTTCCAACTTGGTTCCATTTTCCCCCTCACTTTCAGGCACCCCAATCAGACGTAGATTTGGTCTTTTTACGTAATCCCATACTTCTTGCAGGCTTTGCTCATTTCTTTTTCTTCTTTTTTCTTTTGGTTTCTCTTCTCGCTTCATTTCATTCATTTGATCTTCAATCGCTGATACTCTTTCTTCCAGTTGATCGAGTCGGTTACTGAAGCTTGTGCATTTGTCACGTATTTCTCGTGTCATGGTTTTCATCTCTGTCATTTCGTTTATGATCTTCTCTGCATTAATTAGTCTAGCTGTCAATTCTTCCACTCTTTTTTTCAAGATTTTTAGTTTCTTTGTGCTGGGTACGTAATTCCTCCTTTAGCTCTGATAAGTTTGATGGACTGAAGCCTTCTTCTCTCCTCTCGTCCAAGTCATTCTCTGACCAGCTTTGATCCGTTGCTGGCGATGGGCTGCGCTCCTTTGCAGGGGGAGATGCGCTCTTATTTTTTGAATTTCCAGCTTTTCTGCCCTGCTTCTTCCCCATCTTTGTGGTTTTATCTGTCTCTGGTCTTTGATGGTGGTGACGTACTGATGGGGTTTTGGTATAGGTGTCCTTCCTGTTTGATAGTTTTCCTTCTGACAGTCAGAAGGACTGTCTGTTGGTCTGTTGGAGATTGCTTGAGGTCCACTCCAGACCCTGTTTGCCTGGGTATCAGCAGCAGAGGTTGCCGAAGATAGAATATTGCTGAACAGCGAGTGTACCTGTCTGATTCTTCCTTTGGAAGTTTCCTCTCAGGGGTGTACTCCACCCTGTGAGGTGTGGGGTGTCAGACTGCCCCTAGTGAGGGATTTCTCCCAGCTAGGCTACTCAGGGGTCAGGGACACACCTGAGCAGGCAGTCTGTCCGTTCTCAGATCTCATCCTCCGCGTTGGGAGATCCACGGCTCTCCCCAAAGCTGTCAGACAGAGTCGTTCGCGTCTGCACCGGCTCCCGCTACTTCCCCTGTTGGTCTTCAGCTGTGCGCTGTCCCCAGAGGTGGAGACTACAGAGACAGGCAGGCTTCCTTGAGCTGCTGTGAGCTCCACCCAGTTCGAGCTTCCCAGCGGCTTTGTTTACCTACTTAAGCCTCAGCAATGGCCGGCGCCCCTCCCCCAGCCTCGCTGCTGCCTCGCGGATAGATCGCGGCAGACTGCTGTGTTAGCAGTGAGGGAGGCTTCGTGGGCGTGGGACCCTCCCGGCCAGGTGTGGGATATATTCTCCTGGTGTGCCTGTATGCTTACAGCGCAGTATTGGGGTGGGAGTTACCCGATTTTCCAGGTGTTGTGTGTCTCAGTTCCCCTGGCTAGGAAAACGGATCCCCTTCCCCCTTGCGCTTCCAGGTGAGGCGATGCCTCGCCCTGCTTCAGCTCTCGCTGGTCAGGCTGCAGCAGCTGACCAGCACCGATTGTCCGGCACTCCCTAGTGAGATGACCCCAGTACCTCAGTTGAAAATGCAGAAATCACCGGTCTTCTGTGTCGCTCGCGCTGGGAGTTGGAGACTGGAGCTGTTCCTATTCGGCCATCTAATTTTTTGTATTTTTAGTAGAGATTGGGTTTCACCATGTTGGCCAGGCTGGTCTCGACCTCCTGACCTCGGGTGATCCACCCGCCTCGGCCTCCCAAAGTGCTGGGATTACAGGCGTGAGCCACCACTTCTGGCCTCTTTTAAATGTATAATTAAATTATTTTTGACTATAGTCACCCTGTTGTGCTAGCAAATATCAGGTCTTATTCATTCTTTCTAATTTTTTGTACCTATTAGCCCTCCCCACTTTTTCCCCACCACTCCCATGACCATTTCCATCGTCTGGTAACCATCCTTCTACTATTTCTGTGAGTTCAATTGTTTTGATTTTTAGCTCACACAAATAAGTCAGAACATGTGAAATTTGCCTTTCGGTGCCTGGCTCATTTCACTTCACATAATGACCTCCAGTTTCATCCATATTGTTGCAAATGACAGGATCTCATTCTTTTTTAAGGCTGAATAGTACTCCACTGTGTGTATGCACCACATTTTCTTTATGCATTCACCTGCTGATGGACGCTTAGTTTGCTTCCAAATCTCGGCTATTATGACCACTGCTGCAATACCCATGGGCATGCAGATATCTCTTTGATATATTGATTTCCTTTTTTTTTTTTTTTTTTTTTTTGAGTATATACCTAGGAGTGGGATTGCTGAATCATAAGGCAGCTCTGTTTTTATTTATTTATTTATATTTATTTTTTGAGATGGAGTTGTGCTGTTGTTGCCCAGGCTGGAGAGAAATGGCACAATCTCGACTCACTGCAACCTCCGCCTCCCAGATTCTCCTGCCTCAGCCTCCCCGTAGCTGAGATTACAGGCATGCGCCACCACACCTGGCTATTTTTTTTTTTTTTTTTTTTTTTTTTTTTTTTTTTTTTTAGTAGAGATGGGATTTCACCATGTTGGTCAGGCTATTCGTGAACTCCTGACCTCCGGTGATCTACCTGCCTTGGCCTCTCAAAATGCTGGCATTATAGATGTGAGCCCCATGCCAGCCTCTATATTTATTTTTTTGAGGAGCCTCTAAACTGTTCTCCGTAGTGGTTTTACTAATTTACATTACACAAAAGCCATTTTAATTGGCGTGAGCTGATATCTCATTGTGGTTCTCATTTGCATTTCTCTGATGATCAATGATGTGGAGCACCTTTTCATATACCTTTCATATACCTTCTTTTGAGAAATGTCTATTCAGATCCTTTGCCCATTTTTAAATTGGATTACTTGAGTTTTTTCCTTATAGCGTTGTTTGAGCTCCTTATATATTCTGGTTATTAATCCCTTGTCAGATGGGTAGTTTGCAAATATTTTCTTCCATTCTGTGGGTTGTCTCTTCACTTTGTCAATGAGACTGGGTAATTTATAATGAACCAAAATATATTGTCTCATAGATCTGGAGGCTGGGAAATCCAAGATCAAGGTGTTGGCATGTGGCAAGGGCCTTCTTGCCAGTTCATCTAAGAATGAACTTTCCGGATTCTAAATTTGATCATGTGACACCCTTGTTTATAAATCTTCAGTAGTTTCTGATTGCACTTGGAATAAGATCTTAATTCCTTCCTAGACTTATGAAACCCTGCAAGATTTGTCTCTTGCCTCCTTCTAGAAACCTCATTTCGTCACTACTCTCTCTGCTTATTCATTGTGCTCTACCGTCACTGATCTCCTTTCATTCCTCAACCCTCAAGTGCCTTCGAACCTGCTGTTTTCTCTGCCTAGAGCACATTCCCCAACATGCTGGCTGGATCCTTTGAGGTGAGCTGTTGCCTCCTTAGGCCTTCCCTGACCAGCCAATCTATATATTCTACCTCATCACTCTCTCCTTTATCATCCTTTTTATTTCTATAGTATAAATTATTATTTTATAGTTTGTTTACTTATTTACTGCCTCTCTTTTCAACTAGCATTTAAGCTTCCTGATGACAGTGGCCTTGTCTATCTTGCTCATCCCTGTTTCTTCAGTACTTTGCTGAATCTTGTGTATAATAGGCATTTCACAAATAGTTTTTGAATGAATAAATGAAAGATGGTTTAAAACAGAAGAAAATTACATGTTTAAGTCTAATTTCTCATGAAAACTTACCCATATTTTACTCAAGCCAATAACTGAATATAAAAGATGACTTTTACATGACTAGCCACAGAAGAATTAAAACTTACAAGTGTTTTGGTCTCAATATTACCTATCAAGGGGGCCTTTACTATAATTGAACTTGTAAACATCATTAAGTTCATTTATTAATTGTTTTATTTATTCATTCAGCTTTTAGTGAGAGCCTACTATACGCATAGGACTGTACTAGAGGAGACAATGTAAAAATGTATAAGACACATTTCTTACTTTCACAGAGCTTAAAATTTAGTGGGGGATATAAGAAACATATATCAAAAGCCTCAATACTGGTGATGGTGTTGGTGACATGTAAGTGGCACGGTCTCAATGCTATCAGTACGGAAGAGAGAGGTCTTTAGGGCTGAACTAATCAGAGAATATGGATTAAGCCAGCATTTAAATTGGATATTTTAAAATAAGGCTTTTAATAGGTAGAGATGAATATTGAGGAAATAAAGACATTCCTGGTAAAATAAATGGCATGAGCAAGGGACTGGGATCAAGAAAATATAATACTTGTTTAGAAAATGGTGAGAAATCTAGATTGAGTGGAGCATCAAACTGTGTATGGCATCAGTAGCAAATACAGCTGGTTGAAGCTAAGTCACGAAATGCTACTAACTCCAAGCTAAATAACATGGATTTCATTCAATAGTTAATGAAGAACTACTGAAAAGTTTTTGTTTTTGTTTTGTTTTGTTTTGAAGAACAGTGGGAGGTTCATCAAAAACAGTGCTTTAGGAAAATTAACGTGACTTTGTGAGCAGGCTAGACTGCAAATGGAGAGTGTGGGAAGGATAGTGTGGATGTTGGGAGGCCATACTTTACCCACCAAGGACTAAGTGGTGCCAACTTTCTTTATGTACCTCCTACGGGTAGATTGAGAAGGCACAGTATAGTAAAAAGAGCATGGACCTAGGCCTAGTTACAGAACCCTGGCTTCGTAACTTTGGTACTTGTGTGACTTGAGGTCAGTCACTTGATGTTTCGGAGCCTCTGTTCCCTCAATTGTAGAACAGGAGTAATTTTTATTCTGTTGTCTAGTTTCCATGGGGATTAGGACATACTTGACAACAGTAGCTACACAGTATTATTAATGATTGAATGCAGTATTGAATTCATTTGCTTAAACTTTTTTAGTATTACGTGGGGCGACTTCCATTTGCTTTGACTGGTGGTCTATGCTAAAGCAAGATTATGAAAGCAGTTTATTAGTACAGCACCACTATACCTAGTATGTAAATTTTCTTTTGTATTCTCTGAAAAATCACCTCCATCTACTTGATTACTCTGGTCTTTATTCCAAATAGTAACTGCAATGTCAGCAGAAGCTTTTGAATAGTTGTTTCTCTAAATGGAATGTCTTTTACTCTTGCCAGGATAGGCAAAGTGTTAAATAAATACTCAATACTTTCTGTATTTTAATTTAATCAAAGAAGCAGTAATGGAATTTGACGGCTACTGGTGGAGGCAGAGAGAGTTGTCTAGAACTCTTCTACTTTGTTCTGTTTGTCTCTTATTCTTTCTTCCTTATTAGAATTTATTTTAAATAACTTCCCTGGACTAGGATGCCAGGCTATTGGTTCCAAGACATCACCACACCTATGAAAAAATTTGAGTATTGAGAAGTAATTTGGGGTTACTTTCCTTGGATCAAAGTTACTTAAACACTTAGATGAAAGTTTGAGACAAAAGGAATTTACCTAACAATAATTCGAAAACAATCTCCCTCTTCCAATTCCTGCTTTGCCATTACATATTCTAGCACAGGTATTTTCCCTCTTTCTTTCTTTCTCTCTCTCTCTCTCTCTCTCTTTCTTTCCTTTCTTTCTTTCCTTCCTTCTTTCTTTTTTCCTTTCCTTTCCTTTCCTTCCTTCCTTCCTTCCTTCCTTCCTTCCTTCCTTCCTTCCTTCCTTCCTTCCTTCCTTCCTTCCTTCCTTCCTTCCTTCCTTCCTTCCTTCCTTCCTTCCTTTTCTTTCTTTCCTTTCTCTCTCCTCTCTCTCTCTCTCTCTCTCTCTCTCTCTCTCTCTCTCTCTCTCTCTCTCTCTCTCTCTCCTCTCTCTCTCTCTCTGTCGCCAGGTTGGAGTGCAGTGGTGTGATCTTGGCTCACTGCAACCTCTGCCTCCTGGGTTCAAGCGATTCTCCTGCCTCAGCCCCCTGAGTAGCTGGGATTACAGGCACATGCCACCATGCCTGGCTAATTTTTGTGTTCTTAGTAGAGATGGGGTTTCACCATGTTGGCCAGGATGGTCTCGGTATCTTGACTTTGTGATCCTCCCGCCTCAGCCTCCCAAAGTGCTGGGATTACAGGCGTGAGCCACCGCACCTGGCCTAGAACAGATATTTTCTGACAGATGTTTGCAGAATATGAATCTTCTTTAAGTTTAAGCAAGTAAAAATTGCTGAATGAAAAGAGATATGTTGGCCTTTGCCACTAATTTCTGTGTAATTCTGAGTAAAATGTTAGTTTTTTTGTAAACAGAGATAAAAGTCTCAAAATTTAATTTAGGAATGAAGATTACTAGCATCAGGCTCAATGCCTAGATACCAAACACCAGCACCACCATCAGAACACCAAGAAACAGATTTCCCTACTCCGCTTATTTTATAATGAAAAATCAAGAAATTAAGGTCACAGTATCAGTAGTCCTCCCCTTACCCACAATGGATACAAGATCCCTAGTGAAGGTTTGAAACTGTGGATAGTACTGAGCCTTATATATACTATGTAGTACTGTCTGTACTATGTTTTTCTATATAGTACGTTATAAACAAATACCATGGTGTTACCAGTGCCTGGGAAATTATTAATGACTTTCAAACCTATATGTTGAATTTCTACTGTGCACCCCATAGGAAGGACTGCAGATAGAAAGCACATACCTGTGACTGAAGGTAGAAAAAAACACCATTGAAACTCTCATGTGAGGTAGCAGTGGCAAAATGTAGTCAAGATGAAAAAGAAATAAAATCAAAGTCTAGTATTTTCAAATTCCAAAATTCTGTTTTTGGATAGCTGATATCTCAGAAGTATATGTGGGTATTGATATCAGTATATATATGCTCTGTCAGGTTCAGTTGAAATGAGAGAAGTAGATGTAATTTAGGTGATCTACTATGTGGATGTCCCCAACAATTATCTTTCATTATTAATTAATTAATTTATTTATTTTGAAACGGAGTCTCCCTCTGTCGCCCAGGCTGGTGTGCAGTGGTGTGATCTTGGCTCACTGCAACCTTTGCCCCCCAGGTTTAAGTGATTCTCCTGCCTCAACCTCCTAAGTAGCTGGGCTTACAGGCACGTGCCACCATGCCAGGCTAATTTTTGTATTTTTAGTAGAGACAGGATTTCACCGTGTTAGCCAGGTCTCAATCTCCTGACCTCGTGATCTGCCTGCCTCGGCCTCCCAAAGTGGTGGGATTACAGGCATGAGCCACTGTGCCTTGCTATCCCCAACAATTATCTAACCCTTCTGGACCAGATGTTTAAATTGACAGAGAAAGACCAACCCAACTCAACTCCAAACTTCCTCAAATTTTGTGTAAATCTGAAACAGTTGACCATGTATAAAAATGCAGGGAGTTCTGATAGACATATAGCTTCTTGTGAAGATGAAAGTGATACCACCAAAAAATAAATAAATAAAACAACAACAAGAAAGAAAGTGATACCTCTACTAACAACGGGGTTTTAAAATCAAGATTAAATGAGTTAATTTACTAGAACAGATCCTAAAACATGGTAATGGCTATGTAGGTGCTGGCCATATTATTATTATTACTGTTGTTAGTGAGGCTATCAGTATTTTAATTGCCAGATAGCAGAAACTGTCAATAGACAACTTATTCCCTTGGAATTTTCATAAACAGAAGGGAAATTCTGGAACTGTGTTTAGATAAGAGTACAACAGCTATGAACTGGGTTTGACAAGATTTTTTTTTTTTTCCTAGCCACATCTCTTAAAATTTGTGTTTTATGACAAAAGAGATTGTCCTTACTCAAAATTAGGTTTGATGACCATACACCTTTTTTTTTTTTTGAGACAGAGTCTTAATCTGTTGCCTCTGAGCACAGAGATATGATCTTGGCTCACTGTGGTCTCTGCTTCCTGGGTTCAAGCAATTCTCATGCCTCAGCCTCCCAAGTAGCTGGAATATATTAGGTGTGCACCACCATGCCCAGCTAACTGTATTTTTAGTAGAGACAAGGTTTCAGGATGTTGGCCAGGCTGGTCTCAAACTCCTGGCCTCAAGTAATCCACACGCTTCGGCCTGCTAAAGTGCCGGTATTACAGGGGTGAGCCACTGCTCCTGGCCCACACACCATTTTTTAATACAGTATGGTCAATCAACTGGAAACCACAAATCTAAATTATGCAAAGGAAATATGTAAAAATATGAAAGTCTTCTCTGAGACTTTTTTTTATTGCCACTCCACCTATTTTTCTCTATTTATGATGATTTAATAGTAAAACTACATTGCTTTTATAATGAAAAAAGCAACACATTTTCTTTTATTTGTTTTTGAGACAGGGTCTTGTTTTGCCCAGGCTGGAGTGCAGTGGCATGATTATGGCTTACTGTAGCCCAGGCTCAAGCAATCCTCCTGCTTCAACCTCCCCAGATTTTGAGATTACAGGCCTGAGCCACTACACGTGGCCCAATTTCATTTTTGAAAACTAACCCTTCTAATCAAAGTTACAGCAAGATGGCTGATAAAATGTTTTTTAAAATTTTTTTACTTTTTTTTTTTTTTTTTTAAATTTCCCAAGGTGCAAGAAAAGCAGCAATTTCCTTTCGAAAATCTTTTTGTACTTTTTGGACACTGATTTAAATGGAGCCCAGGTGGGAAGTGAGCAAATACTTTTGGCACTGAACAACATCGAATAACTATGAAAGGGGTTAGACTTTCTAGTCTTGTCACTGGTGTCTCAGTAGCCACTGTGTCATAGTTTGTAAAAGTATTAATCTATCAGGTAGGCGTCTGTTTAAATTATATACTTATTCATATGGAAAATTATAGGCAGATAAATGGAATTATTTATATATTTTAAATCCAAATTTCATTTAAAAATAAGCAATCTATGTGCAGAGCTCAATTTTTAAAAAGTATGAATGATTAGGTGAAAAGTCTTCCTCCCTATGCCTGCTCTAGTTCCCCTTCCTGGAAGCAAATAGTGCTTTTAATTGCTGATATATCCTTCAAGAGATGCTTTATGCACAGGCAAATAAATACACAGATATAGTCCCAATGTTATTGTGTAAGAAGAATGATGTTATAAGTAATTTGTAAAGCCTGAAATCTGTCTTAATAGAAATATATTCTGGGTAAGTAAGCTTCTCTATTTTTAATGTTCCAAAAAAGAAGGAATGTCATCAATCATTCTGTAATTACTGAGTTCCTACTATGTGTAAGGCACCATGCCAGATGCTGTTTGTACTGTCAAGTTGCCTTTAAAATTTTTCATATTTATGTCTTGTCGATTCAGATCTCTCCTCAAACATTCCTATCACAGAAAGGCCTTCCTTGACCCCCCAACTTGAAAGCAGCTCTCCCTTGCCTCGTCAACTCTATCACATCTCTATGCTTTATTTCTTCTAGGGCTAAGGGGATTCTACAATTTCTCACTACGTCTTCCTTTTGAGGTGAAAGGGAGTGCTGTAATGACAGAAGGATAACTGGGGTAAATTGGCAATGTAACCTGGGATAGTTGGTCACCCTCTTCATAGCATTTATCATTTCATTGCATTTAGCATTCCAAGATAATAGACATTATTTTGTCCACTTATTTGTTTACTTGTAAGTTCTATGAAGCAGGAACTTTTCTTTTTCTAGGAATCCATCACCCAGAAGATTCTTGACACAAAATAAGTAGGTTCTTAATAAATATTGGCTGACTGAATGGATGACTCAAGCATTCCCCATATTCTGTGTAGAACTGAGCATCTTTGGTTGGTACTGGGAAATTGAAAAGCCATGAAGGCACATTTGCTCAGAGTGCTCTTTCCCTAAGCAGAGGGGAAAAGGAGCCAACTTTTAATATTCAGATTTTGATTTGCAGTGTTTTCTGTGAAGACATGAATCTGGTAGATGAGTACTAGCAACATCAACTGTTTTGTTACTTGCAAGGAGACTGAGGTGCTGTGGTCTCCAAGACAGGCCTGGTCTGAAGAGCAGACCAGTGGGATGTGAATGGTTATAGCCCAGTTGGATCTAGTGGTCGGTTAGTCCATGGGGAAACCTGTCTCCAAGCAATGGAACAGCTGAATCCACATGACTTAGTCCATAGGCCAAAAAGGAGGAGCAGCTTTTAAGTGGCCTGCCATGTAGGCCCATTCATTTCCCAAGGAGGCGGGAAGCCAGTGGAATACAAAGGAAAAAGCACCTTTCTGTGTCTGGGAAGTGGCTGGTGTGATCACGCACATGTACATTTCACACACACACACATGCGCACAAACACACACTCACACTCACATTATCAGAGTCCAAGGGCCCCAAGAGTCTGCTCTGGTAGGGAAGTCTAACATAATTCTCTACCATCGCACCTAAAACCAGACCAATCTTTTAAATCAGGGGCCTGGGTTTTAGTGGCTTAGTAACTCATTTTAAGTTTTCCTTCTCCTTCCAAACGGAGAGGCCTGTGTCCTGTGTTATGCTGATCTATGGGAGAATTCCTGCAGGAGGAAGGGGCTGAAACATTGGCCTAAGGTTATTAAACAGAGCTTTCATAATAAATATGTTGATACCATTTTTGAAAGATTTGCATATTTCTCTATCACATATTGTTCAATTTTATTAGAGGAAATCATTCTGGTATCCTATTGGAATTGTTGAATTTTGGGGTATTATTTTAAGCTCCTTGATTTTAATGCTGTGGGAACTGAGACTCAGATTGAATAACTTGCTTTCCTTGACATTAACTGAGATAAATTCCTGTTTTCAGAAGTTAGAACCTCTCCTGATATTTGACTTTAGGCATGTGTTTTAAAAATGACAGTTGGATACGGTTGAGAGCTCAGTTGCTAAAGCTGTGAAGCAACTTGGGACACATGTTTAACCAAATAAAATTATTTTCCCCAGCTCATGCTGTATTGACAGCTTCCAAAAACTGTGTTTACCTTCATTCTCTCCTCATAAAAAGGGGCTACAGGTATTTTAAAACCTGGGGTTTGAGGAAGAGAATGTTAATGATAAATCTAGGTTAGGTGAATTTATTCAAGAATTTGTCAGACTGAATATGAATACTCGTGGATTGTAAGTGAAACAAAAATGAGGCCTTTGGTGATCTATCTGTTATCTATTGATCTTCCTTCCTTCCTTCCTTCCTTCCTTCCTTCCTTCCTTCCTTCCTTCCTTCCTTCCTTCCTTCCTTCCTTCCTTCCTTCCTTCCTCTCTCTTTCTCTCTTTCTCTCTCTCTCTCTCTCTCTTCTCTCTTCTCTCTCTCTCTCTCTCTCTCTCTTTCTTTCTTCCTAGATTGGTTTTAGAATGAGAAGGAAAAAAGTGCTTTTTCTCATTTCTTACTCTTACACCATGAAGAGGTTAACTAAATTGATACAGAGTGGTAACTTTAAATGATCATTCTGTTGCAAACAACTACAAGTCCAAACAAATATCAGCACAAAGAAAATCTCTATTCTGTGTAGCAAAATGTTGGTCAGACTTTCACCAATGAGCCACCTATTTTAAAAGGACTTGATATTGACAAACATCTCTGATCAGTCTTTGACATTTGTAGTTACAAGCTATAACGTTATCTCCTACCACCTTTCTGTTTAGGCCACAATATGAAATGCGTATGAATGTTATAATTTTGTTTAACTCCAGGAGAAACATCCAACAATATTTTTCACTTTTTCTTCCTAATACTGAAAAAATCCAACTATAATAGTTAATTTAAGGATTCTGCCCTTTGTTGAACACAGTGCTTTACAGATAACATCTGGTGACAAGCCATCACTCTTCCTATTTTATGTAATGAGGAAACTTAAACACAGGGTCTTTAAGGACCTATTCAGTCACACAAATACTGAGAAAATTCTATGCTAATAATCCTATCTGCAGGTCACATCTGCACCTTACTTTCAACAGTCAACATAAGGCCGATCAATTGCATTGTTCTACTACATACAACTTCTTGTTTTAGAATCAAAGAATGTCATGCCTATATGCCACCAGGAATGCCTGGACTACCTATTCAAAAACTTCATCTTCATTTTTCTTAGACATTATGTCGTCATCACTTGCTGCCACTAGATGGTGCTTGTCATCGAAACAAAGGTCCTTTCTATTTTCTTTAGATGCCTATTAGGACCTTGGATGACATGAAAGAAACTTGATTAATAAGCTAAGCACTGGGCAGGTATTCTAAGAAGTCATTTAGTACAGAGAGTTATTGATTAAAAAGTAAACAAATCATTATCAGTAAAGCTTACTTACACCATTTTTCTAATTCCATCAGTTTTTCTGCTCATTCTTCTTGTCACCAAGCCGTGTGAACCTCAAGACAAAAAGAACTAATAAATCTTTCTTTGGGCTTATGAGAATCAAGAGACATAGCATAAGTTTTAGGAGAGGTGAACAAAAATCTCAGGATTCATTGTTATCACCCGGAAAAGCAATCGAAAGTGATCACATGCAGAGTTTATAAGAAAAATTAATCAATGACCTTTCAAAGGAAAACACACAGTATATCTCAACTACTGGACACTAATCAATAGGAAAGGAAATAGAACACGTTCTTTTATTTGTGGGACAGCAAACATCAAGTAATGAAAATGATAACAGAGATTGTCAACGCTTTGCCAAAGACAACTCTTTTTCTCATTAATTTAAGACACACACCAAATTTGTCTCCCTGCCTCCCACCCCACACACCAACTTTATGCTCCTTTTAGGGTAAATTCTTGCCAATCTTTGTACTGAAATGCCTTCAGGAGTTACCTATTCAACTTACGTGAAGGAGAGTTTGATCTATTTTGCAGCAGAATGCTTGAAAAATGTGTTTCTTGGACTTTTTCTTTCTTATTCACCAACACTGACTGTTCATGGCTGCTTCACCATTATAATGAGAAATTGCCAGCTATGTTGAAATACATAATCCACAGTGTGAAAAACTGTTGAACAGCAGTGGCAAATTTTTAATACAAAAGTGACTTCCCTTTGCCTGTTAGCTTACTTTGTGGTTGCTGATTCTTGCTCACTGCCTGCTCAGGGAGTGAAAGTTAATTTTAACATTCGTCTAGAAACAGAATATAATCATTCAGGTGAAAACTTTAAAGCTAAATTTTTGTTTTACCTTTGGTTTTGAGTTTCCCATTAGAAATTCTCAGTGATACTCTGATGAATATCACTGCGGTGGGTTATGTAGAATGTGTGAACATGTATGTGAGCCAGATGTGACAAGAGACACATGACAGTACATTTTCATTTCATACGTCAGACTGATTGGGGTGGTTCCTTGTGCCTTCTGAGCATTAACTAAGGATTTTAAAGGTACAAGCTATTTAAAAGACACAAGCTCCATACCTGCTTTCCAAGCACTGGTGAGGCACCATGGATCTCTGGATCTCTTCCAGTTTTGAACACTAGAAAGAAAAGCCTCTGTCCTCAAATTATTTCCTCCCTACCCTTATTTTTTTTTCCCCTTGGAGGTCCTATTAGCTATAGCTTTGTATTGAAGAAAGACTGGGAACCAGGAGCAGTTGGTATGTGAAATTATTTCTCTTGAGCTTTATGCGTTTTGGTGGCTACTGTTGAAAACACAGTTTGGTCAGTGATGTCCACATATACATTACAAATAATATATATTACTGGAAAGTGATATACACTTGCATGATACACCATGTGGTTGAAATCCATTAAGTGACTATTCTCTAGCAGCACCCAGAACAATATATGGTGTGTCTGTGCTGACAGTCTGTTCATACTTAATGTTTTACTTATGATTCAATGGTTTACCGATGGCAATGGTGCTGGGTCATTGATATATTATTTGCTTGGCAAACAGTACTTGAACCTCATTAATTACACTTAGGAACAGAATAAATGCAAATAATCACTTTGCTAAGGCTGTTTTCCTAACTCCCAAGGAAGACAGAAAGGCATCAGTGACATAAGTGAAGGACACAATTGACAACCACATTATCTTCAGACATTTTTTGTTAAAGGTGAACAATGACTTAACACTGTGTTACGGCAGCACTCTATACGCCCCAAGTTTTATAAAGTAGAGTCAGGAGTGATCTGAGCTGGGAAACGCATGCAATTTTAGGTCTGCATGGAAGCACAGGCTCTCCCCATGGGGAACTCTTCTGAGTAGGACAAAAAGCTGGACCTAGGACCCAGCCCAGGGCGTGAGAAAGAAGGAACCCGGGAGGCAAGAGCGGCTGGTCCGGAGCCGGGTCCTCAGCCAGCTCCGGGCGGGCGCTGAGCGCAGAGCTCAAGCCCCTGGTGGAGGCGGCGCGGCTCGAGGCCCCTCCCCGCCGCGGATGCCCGGGCGGCTGACGCCGAGCGGCGGCACCGAGCGGTGGGGGCCGGGCGGGCGGGCGCGAGCGAGGGCAGGGCAGTGGGCCGGCCGAAGCCGCTTACGGCTTTAAATATGGATCGCAGGCTCGCGCTCGCTCAGCCGCGGCCGCCTTCCCTGAGCCCCCGCACCCTGGCTTGCTCCCGAGGGGCGCCCGGGTTGGGCTCCACTGCTGCAGCGTTAGTTACTGGCAGGAACATCAGAGATCCCCATAAATATGCAGGAGCTGCAGGAGGCAAACTAGAGTAGACGCCCGCGCTCTTACACACTCGCTCGCCGAGCACCACGCGGGCCGTGTAGATATCCCCCCTGCGCCACCTTTCTCCCTCGCGGGCCCTTCAGGTTCCAGTCCTGCCTGTTCCGAAGACCCTCCCGCCCCAGCGCCTTTGCCCCGCTCTCTCGCGCTCGCCTCTCTCCGGAGCGCGCACCCACCCAGGCGGCAAAGTTGTGACTACTTGGGCGCGGGTGACTGGCGCCCCGCTCGCTCCGCGCCCCGCGCAGACAACTTCCCGCGGCTCGGCCCCGCCGCGTCCCGGGCTCGCGCCTCCAGGGATTCCGCGGTCCCCCAGCCTCCAACCCCGGCGGCGCGCCGGGCAGCGCTTCGGTGGCGGCGGCGGCCGCGGTGGCAGCGAAGGCGGCGGCGGCGGCGGCAGTGGCCGCTGCAGCCCCACACTCCGCCGCCAAACTGGAGGAGCGACGGAAGCTGGACCCCAGGAGGTGAGCGCCTGGCCCCGGCAGCTGCCGGGAGGGTCGATGGGGTCCCTGGCTACACGGCTGGGGCGGGCGCGAGCTCAGGGGCCGATCCAGTGGGGCGCGCAGGCGGCCTCAGCGCGCTCCTGGGAGGGAGAGAGAGGTCAATTGCGGGCCGGGCATCCCCTGAGCTGGGCGCGGGCGGTGTGTGGAGGCTGCTTCCGCGGAAAAGTACTTTTTTTTTTCCTTCTTAGGGTTTAGAGGAAAAGTTTGGGTGGTCCTGCTTCTCCCTCACTGCTAAGTCCCTTGCGCGCAACTGGGCGTCTTTACGAGGACTGCGGGGCCAGTGTCTGCGGCGGGCTGGGCTCGGGCTCAGTGACACGTGTGTTGCTGTGAGCCTGGGTGGTCGCCCTGTGACCAGGCACCTACTTGAGAGGAACACATCCCCAAACCCATCACAGGGGGAGATTTGGGGACTCTCAGTGCTACCGAGGCCGCGGCCCCCACTTCACTGCCCGCTCCAGGACGGAGCATTTACATCTCTCCCTGGCACGCCGAAGGCGGGGGGTGAGTCAGGCAGATTCTCTGCAAGTGGCACACACACATTTATTTGCAATGGATTTGGATAGGAGAGGCAGAGGTTAAACTGGAATTTCTTTTGGCCAGCGACAGCGGAGCTCTTCCTCAGGTACTGGGCAGCATGTGCGTCTTGGCAAGGAGAGGTGATTTCTTTTTTCTTAAGTGCATTTTACTCAGCCGTTGCCAGTCCGTTAATAAGTCACCAAAGGAAGGCAGGAGTTGGGAACTACATCAGCAAACCGCAGCAAGCACCATAAAGACAAAAGTTCTTACAGAACAAAAAGAAAAACTTGAATTGACGTGAAAGATGGAGAAGGAAGCAGTTCTACCTCTGTCCTGTCACTTTTTTCAGCGCCCTGTAAAACTGTTTTTTCTACCCTTCCTTCCCTCTCAAGGCCCTACCTTCTCAGCATAATTGATCGCAGCAAGCTCTTTCCAACTTGACACTGAAGAGCAGCGACCCCTTTGGCTTACCCTCCCCATTTCTTTTCCTAGTTTGCTTCAGTGCCGTGGAAAGTTGCTCCTAATGAGAAATCAAGAACAGCTGGGCTGTACTAAACGCTCATTGTCTCAAATCCTGGAACAGTTCCTTTCCTAAGAGACACTGTATTGTACTGTAGTTCTCTTTTTTCTTGTATCTTGGGACTTGGAGTTGTAATATTACCTGAATTAAATTAATTAAAGTGTACATTGGTCATTTGGGCTTATTTTTTTTCATTGTGATTTGAGTAGATTCGTCAATGGCATTAGAACAATATTCAGTACCTTTTTATAGCCAATGTAATGTCTTTTGAAAACGTCTCTGACTACAACTGTCTTTCTTGTGTCTATCATATTAGCATGTAAATAATTTATATGGTCATTTTAGTACTTAGACTGCAAATATTAGTATAACTTCATTCAAAGGAAGTTTGCCCGTTTGTTTTTCTATAGCTTTTATAGCTGAGAAAAAACTTTTACTTTCATTTTAAAGTTAAAAGTACTGATAGGATTCTGGTCTTTGTGGTAGATCTTGAAATTGAATGATTTGTTTTAACTGTATCCCACACTGTCAAGTAAGATGACACAGAAACTCTCCTGTATGTAGATGGAGACATGAAGGCAGTACCACTGCATTATGAGCTGTTGAGGCAGAGAGCATTTGTAGGAGTGGGGGTGACGAGAACAAGATGGGATATTTTGATAGTCCCAGCCATGTTTAAAAGAACTGAAAACTAAGAAACTCCCAACATTTTGGATTTAACTGTTCTTCAGAATCAGGGTTTTGGTGCCATTTGCTCTTTTGGGGTCATTTCTGGAGACTTACAAACATACATTAGACATCTTACCCAATGAGACTGGCAGAATGTACTCTCAGTTTAGATTAATGTATTTCTTTTAGTTCACTGTAGTCAATATTAAATAACTTTAGATATTTGAATGTTAGTGCTATGATTTCAGTCTCTTAAATGATTAAGAGACATTTTGGATTTACAAAAATGTTGTGTGAAAGAAATAAAGGCAATCAGATTTAGAGGAATAATGCGATAGAAATCGGGTAACCTTTGGGACAACTTCCAGTAGGCCCTGATGGTAATCTCATTTTTCGCTGAGTGCTGGCAGGTACAGTTTTGAGATTCTGATCCCTTGTTCTGATAAAAGTGATATCTGGCCATAGCTTACATCTTAAAGGAAAAGACAACACTTAAAGAAATGCACACTAGCTGGTGAATCATGTAAATAAACAGGATTCCTTGCCTGCCTCTGAGAGTGCTGTAGACCACGAGGACTGCTATTGTTAGGGAAGAAGAGTCCTGAGATACTCTGCTGGACTTAAGTGTGGTGAGATACATATGTGTTTCTTGGAGTTTCTTTGTGTTTATTTAAAATAATATGAATGAAATCTAAGACTGGGGTTGATAGAGAAGATTGGGAGTGGAAAGAACAAACTGAGAAGAGGAAAATCTAATGATGATTAAAATTTCTAAGCAGTTTTTTCTTGATTGCTAAATGGAAGGAATCAGAATGCATGATTTGATGGGACAAGGGAAGCTATAAGCAGAACATGGATCTCAGTTGATGCTGTTTCCAAGGACAACCTGTGATTTATGAAATTTATGTATTTTTAGGGAGTCATTTGGCAAAATGGATAAAGAACATCCAGGAAGCTAGTAAGACTTTACAAAACTGGATCTTACTACTTTTATATAATGTAGGAATCTTAGCGAAAAGGAGGATAAAGTTTTAAGGTCAGCTAAGTTGTATTCCAAATACATTTTGCCTTTCTCCCAATATTTAAGCTGTTGATACATTTGGGTCACAAAAATGGAAAATATGCTTCTGTTCTTCTGACATGAAGATGATCTTTTTATCCTCAGTAGTGCACACCTTTGGTTATTTTTCCAGCAATAGGGATGGATTCCCCTTTACTCAGTTCTGCCTAATACATGTTTACACACACACACACACACACACACACACACACACACACACACACACAAATCATTTGTAGAGGCTGATTTAATTTTGTCAGAAGCCATATTAACTACTTTCATTTTTATTTTTTATTTTTATTTATTTAGTTTTTTGAGACGGAGTCTCGCTCTGTCGCCCAGGCTGGAGTGCAGTGGTGTGATGTCAGCTCACTGCAAGCTCCGCCTCCTGGGTTCACACCATTCTCCTGCCTCAGCCTCCGAGTAGCTGGGACTACAGGCACGCACCACTACGCCCGGCTAATTTTTTGTATTTTTAGTAGAGACGGGGTTTCACCGTGTTATCCAGGATGGTCTCGATCTCCTGACCTTGTGATCCGCCTGCCTTGGCCTCCCAAAGTGCTTGGATTACAGGCGTGAGCCACCGCCCCCGGCCACTTTCATAATACTTCTGTGGCAATGGCTTTTATTGTATTTGGTAGTCTCAGCAGTGCAATGACATTTCTAACAAGACATTGAAAATACAATGAGAGCCAGGTGCAGTGGTCGCAGATACTCTGGAGGCTGAGTTGGGAGGATCACTTAAGCATGGGAGTTCGAGGCTGTCATGTGCTATAAAATTGTGCCTATAAAATTGCTATGAAATTGTGTCTGTGAATAGCCACTGCACCTCAACCTGGGCAACATAGGGAGATCCTGTCTCTAAAAAATGAACAACTGTATAAATGCTAATGGCTTTATTTACTTGCTGTGGCAAAAGCGAGATAAAACTTTTTCTTCCAATCTTCCTAATGATGCCAATAATTTTATTCCTTAATGATAATGTCTTACTTGACACTGAATATAGATGGTTCCAGACTTACTATGTTCGAGTTAAAATTTTTCAGAATTACAATGGTGTGAAAGCATTCACATTCAGTAGGGTCTATACTTCAAGTACTGATAACAACATTCTGTTTTTCACTTTCAGTACAGTATTCAATAAATTACATGAGATATCCAATAGTTTATTTGTAAAATAGGTTAGGCTTTGTGTTAGATGATTTTGCCTAGTAGGTGAATGTAAATATTCTGAACACATTTAAGGTAGATTAGGCTAAGCTATGATGTTTGGTAGGTTAGGTGTATTTGACACATTTTTGACTTGCAATATTTTCAATTTATGATGGGCTTATCAGGACATAACCCACCGTAAGTTTAGGAGCCTCTGTATTGGAAAAAGATAGTGGTAGAAACAGTAATGTTGAAACTATGTGCCTCTGTAGTTGTTTGCGTAAACCAAAACATCATCTTGTTCTTCTTTCTTGAAAACTAAGTAAATGTAAGGGATTGTCATGCTTACTGAGAAGAAGAGGAAACTATGTCAGAGAACCCTATGCTTTTCTTAAACTTAACTGCAAATTATTGGTGGAGGTAGAAATGAATATTTTATCTTTTGACTGGTGATACATGTTTGTCGAATCACTGTCAGTGAATGGGTGAATGTCCTTTTAGTCACAGCAGAAGATACTAAAGCAGATAAAAGTTTATCCTGTTTTAAAGTGATGGTTTCCATTTTCTGTTGGTAATTCCGCTCAGTAGCAGTGCCCACTTGCCGCAACTTTATTTCAGGTTCTGCAATCCAGGGAGTGTTTCATGAGAGAAGAATTTTCAGTTTGGGTGTGCCAGTTTTAGCTACCATCTTGAGAGCTAACTTTTGTTTTTCATGTAGAATGAACACAGAAAGAAATTAAGTGAAATTAGGATGTTAAAAGAAATAAACAACCACCAACTGATATTTTGGAGTTTTGTATTTTTACTTTGTGGATAATTGTGTGCAAAAGGTTTACTCCTTGACTTGAATTTAACTCGAATTTCTGTATTAGAAACCTTAAGAAAATTTTAAATAATACTCCTAGTATGCTTTTTTGGGAGATTAAAAACATCAATATGAATAAAAATACAAAATGAGAAAGGAGTATGTTATGTTTAACACTGCTATAATAGTCTATGAGTGACACAACTAGAAAAATCTACTCTTAATATTTTGAAGATACCTTCTTATTTAAGGAGAAGTTGGTGATTTTTTTTTTAAGTATATTCACTGGTTAATATTATTCTTAAAACTATTTTCAAGTAAATAAGCTTGTGGGATATGGACTTCTGTGTTAGTTAATTCTAGCTTTGGCCTGGAGATCTAATATTCACTGATAAGATCTAGTAACAACTTCATCTATTTGAAACTCCTACATTTGGCATGTTCCCCAGCAAAAAAAAGCCTCTGAGCAGGCAAAATAGAGGGTAAAACAAGAAATACATTAAAAAGAATTCACTTTACTCCTAGGACATCCCTCAGAGTCAGTTTACTTTTAATACACATACTGTTCTATGATTGATTATAAAATTTCTAATCCCATAGCAAACAGTAAACTACAAAGTAGAAGACTAAAATGGGCTTCATTGGCAAATACATGGAAAACATTGAAAAGTACCTGAAAACAGCGTGGTAGTAACGGAAGAGGGAGACAGAGGTAAGAACTAAAGCAAGCGCAGTGGTTGAGGACTATTTAGGTGTGGACTCTGCCTCACTTCATTACACCCCCTTCTCCCTCCCTCACTTTCTCCTTTCTTCCTTCTTTTCTCTTCCCCTCTTCCTTCTGTTAAGTTTTATTGAAATACATTGGTCAGAAAATTGTATGTCATCATACCATCAGTAGACAGCTCAGCGATTTACCTAAGTGAACACATGCATGTAACCAGTGCCAAGACCACAATATAGACCATTGCTGGCATCCAGAAGCCTCTTCTAACTCCCTCTTCAAGTCATTACTTCCCCCCAAGGTAACTGCTCTCCTAATTTCTGAGACAGTAGGTTACTTTCACCTATCGTTGAACTTTCTGTCAGTGAATTACATGGTATGTATTCTTGTGTGTGGCTTCTTTTGCTCCACATTATGTTGTGAGATTCATTCTTGTTTTGTGTGAAGCATCAGTTTATTCTCATTGCTGCATAGTGTTCTACTTTATAAGAACGCCACAGTACATTTATCCATTTTGTTCTTGATTTACTCATTTTGTTTGGGTTGTTTCTAGTTTTTGGCTATTATGAATCATGCTGCTATGACCATTCTTGTGTATGTCTTTTGGTGAGCATGTGGGAATTTCAGTTGTGTGTTTTGCCAGTTTAATTGATGGGACGGTTTTAGTAGATAGTGCCTTCCTTTAGAATTGGTACTAATCCACATTTCTACCAGCATTGTGTTAGAGTATTGTCTACACCACATCCTTACAAAAGGGGTTTTGTATATCTTTTTTTTTTTTTTTTGAGACGGAGTCTTGCTCTGCCGCCCAGGCTGGAGTGCAGTGGCCGGATCTCAGCTCATTGCAAGCTCCGCCTCCCGGGTTGACGCCATTCTCCTGTCTCAGCCTCCCGAGTAGCTGGGACTACAGGCGCCCGCCTCGTCGCCCTGCTGGTTTTTTGTATTTTTTAGTAGAGACGGGGTTTCACCGTATTAACCAGGATGGTCTCGATTTCCTGACCTCGTGATCCACCCGTCTCGGCCTCCCAAAGTGCTGGGATTACAGGCTTGAGCCACCGCGCCCGGCCTTTGTATGTCTTTTTTTTAAAGCCATTCTATTGGATGTATAGTTGTATCACATTGTAGTTTTAATTTGCATTTCTCAGAGTACCTTGTCTATCTTTTCATATGATTATTGTCTGTACTTTTTTTGTAAAGTACTCTTTCATGCTTTTTGCTCATGAAGTTTTTATCCAGTATCTTTTCCCAAGTAAGGATGATTTTAATACTTGGGGAGTTAACTTCTTTTATTTGTTTAGAAGACTCAGCTAACCAGGCAAACTCATTCACCAATGCTTCCATCTAATAAGTAAATTCATGGGATAAAGAGATTACAAACATTTTGAACTTGTAAAGATGATAGTCTGAATCTTTGAAACTTTATCCCTAAAAAACAAAAAACCTAAACCAAAACAATATTAAATAACTTTAATACAGCACTCAGAAACATGCAGAACTTGTCCTCAATGTTTACATAAAAGCAGAGCATCTTGTAATTTTGTATTGCCCAATGACCGATACAGATTTGTATTTGGAAGGTATGAGTTGAACATCCGGCTTTCTTGCTTATATTTGTTTGATTTTGAGAATTTAAAAAATCATCTGTGTCTTTTTTCCTTATTAAAATAATTATAAAACCTCATTCACAGAGGAGTTATGAGGAACAGATAAAGTGATCTTTATGAAATCTTGTTCAGCAGTGTAAATGGCCATATATGTTAGTTATTATTATTGTTATTGTATTCTTCAACATTCCTTATTCTTGAGTTGAATTGTGCCAGCACTGAGAACAGTTCCTGGCGTATTAATAAATGTTTGTTGGCTGAATGAATGAACAACACATTTAAGCACTTTTCTTAAGCTGTTACTCTGAGTGACTCAAGCTGTGCTTTACATATTTTTTTTCTCTAGGACTTTTACTTTTTATTGCTAAAGCTGAGTTGGAACCAAGGTTCATCAAGCATCATATTGAAAAATTGAGTCTAATAGCCAGCAGTTTGAGATCAACCATTTCACTATATAGTTCGTATTAAATTTATGCCCCCAAGTAACACACACGATTTGGAGAACCCTTGAAAATGATTACACTGCTCTTCACTCCATGAGTGATCCCCAAAGCTTACACACTGAATATTTTTAGCTTCTATAATTAGAATGGCCACAAATTTCCAGATTTAAATTATTACAGTGGTTTCTCCAGTGCTACTACTTTGGAAGCCATGTTTTGTGTAAAATTGAACATTTAAGGATGAACAATAGCTGAAAACTGGAGCTTTTATAGTCCCTTTTCAGCTTAATATGAATAAGGTGTTTCACAGATATGTTGATTACAATGTGAAAGCAAACAGCATACACCTTATACACATTTGTGTAAAGCAACAATTCTTAACCCTTTGATAGGTCTGATTTTCAGCTGTTGACTTGATGTTGTAACTATTCAAAAAGTAGTTTAGAGGCATATTTTTATTTTTAGATTAAATAGATTTAAAATTTGTATGATTTTTGTTTTGGGGAATTACATGATCTTCCTTTAAATAATAGTAGGTATCGCTTTGAAAAATCAGACTTGCAGCAGAAGAAACTTGAATATCTATATAGAAATCTAGTTAGATTTTCTTACCCAAAGACTGATGTTCTTTGCCTTTTTTCCTGAATTTGAGGTTTTTTTTTTTTTTTTTTTTTTTTTAAGAGCTTATGGTGTTCTTAGTTGTTTGCTGCCATCATTTAAGTATAGCTGTTTTGTGGTACTCAGAATACTGAGCATGTAACGTTTTACTTCAGAATAACATAAGTCAGTGTACATTTTATAAGGACGTTTACATATTAGGTAGTATACCGCATTGTGCTTGACGCAAATGTGGCCAATTTAGGGTGATTTAGTGGAAAATTGAATCATCTGGTATAGTAAACAGCTTTTGTTTTCTGTTGCAGACATAATGCTATGGAAAATTGAAATAAATGCAAGGGGTAGTTATGGTGAACCCTGTTAAACTACTGTTTTAAAAATAGTGAATTTCAGAAAAGTCTCATCTTCTGAGTGATTTCATTCCTTTGAGAAGTTAAGCTGGCTTTTTAAAAAAACAAATGCATCCAGGCGTGCCTGGTTATTGCTGTATTTAAAGCTGGAAGCAAGGCTCCTCCTTTCGGTTCTCACTTGACACGTGGGATTTAAAAAAACAAGGGTATACTATGGATTTAGGGAAGGATACTTGTTTAACAAATAGGATTATGACAGTTAAGGTAGCTAAACTGATTTCCCAAGGGAATGGGATTAGCTCTTCCATTTTTTGTGCTCTTCAGCATGGAAATCTGTTAGCCTTATTGAAATATTCCTAACGTCTCTAATACAAACCAGGCTTTTGCACCTTCTACCCCAGAAGGATCAGGAATGAGGTCCTGAAAGTGAGACTTGGTGAAATATGTTTTGTTCTGAGTGAGGAATCAGTGGGACCATCAGTTAGGCTGAAAGTTTCATGGGATCTTGAGTGTTGATGGCTGCACTCCTGAAACTCTCTCCTTGTGTATTGCATGACCACAGCTGTAGTGAGACATCACAGTTGAACTGCTTCACAAATTCCTTCGATTCCTTTGACCTCTGGAGACTCTGTCCTTAGGAATGTGAGATGAGCACTCACGATGTTAGCAGAAGGTAGGGCCTCATGGTAGGGAGTTTGCTAGAGTACTGATTACAATCGCCTTTGGAAAATGGCTGAGCATTAGCAGATTAAGCAGAAACATGCAGCTCACACATTTGCACTTTTACAAGTTGCCAGGGAAAGGGAGAAGGTGGATAGGAAATGTCTCAAAAGATTTAGATAAACTAGATCAGATAATTTCCCTGGAAAATATATTAAGAAATGAAATAAAAACACCACTCCAAAAGCGTCAGAAGAAAATAGAGTTCAAACACTTACATCTTTTTATTGGCAAAACCTTAGGCAGTGAATTCCGCACTTTAATTGATCACTTTATTGCTTACTGCTTTGCACTGCCCTTTAATTGTTTCATATGTATTCATGTTGTCTACACAGTATACTTCCCCATGGTCCTCATAGTGGCCAGAAAATGCTTATTTAATGGAAGGATACTTGCTATTTTAAAAATATGTACTGGGCGGGTGCGGTGGCTCACACCTGTAATCCTAGCACTTTGGGAGGCCGAGGAGGGCAGATCACCTGAGATCAGGAGTTCGAGACCAGCCTGGCCAACATGGTGAAACCCCATCTCTACTAAAAATACAAAAATTAGCCGGGTGTGGTGGCTGGTGCCTGTAATCCCAGCTACTTGGGAGGCTGAGGCAGGAGAATTGCTGGAACCTGGGAGGCAGAGGCTGCAGTGAGCCGAGATTGTACCACTGCACTCCAGCCTGGGCAACAGAGCAAGACTCTGTCTCAAAAAAAAAGAAAAAATGTGGACAGACCAGAGATCCCAAATCATCTTATCCAACTTTATTTAAACTGTATTTCTGGCTGGGCACAGTGGCTTACGCCCGTAATCCCAGCACTTTGGGAGGCCGAGGTGGGTGGATTGTTTGAGGTCAGGAGTTCAAGGCCAGTATGACCAACATGGCGAAACTCCATCTCTACTAAAAATATAAAAATTACCCAGGCATGGTGGCTGGTGTCTGTAATCCCAGCTTCTTGGGAGGCTGAGGTGGAAGAATTGTTTGAAGCTGGTAGGCGGGGGTTGCGGTGAGCCGAAGTTGCACCACTGCACTCCAGCCTGGACGACGGAGCGAGATTCCGTCTCAAGCAAACAAAAACAAAAACAAGAACAAAAAAACACTGTATTTCTTCTGGAGATATTCCTTCAATGCAGTAGCTGTGATCATTGCTATTAGGCTTTTTACATACTTTTTGTGAAATTTATTGTAATGAGGTTTGGAGCCCAGAGCTTTGGGGATGAACATTTGTTATTATGGTTTGTGATGTGTTATAGTTTCTTGGAAAAATTAATTAACTTATTTTGATTTGACTGTATTTGATCTGTTCTTTGAGTTGGATACAATTTTAGTTACTGATTATTTGAGATTAAAAATAAATTGTTGGCACTTTCATAAATAACTTTTTGTTTTTAAATACAGGCTCACTAGAGTTGCAAAAATATAGTGCAGAGAGTTTTTCTGTATGCTTTTACTCATCTTCCCTCAACGAACACAACTTTAAAGATGCCTGAAAAGGCCTTTACCTAAAAAGATTTATAAGGAATTACAATTTTTATGCTTGCTCTGAAGAAAAAAAAGTATTTTACTGATTATATGTATAACCACAGATTATAAGAAATAGAGACACCTTCTAACTCTCTATTTTTGGGGGTTGTGGGTTTCTGTTGGAAAAGGTGCTCATGTGGCAGGCAAGAAGGAAGAGTCATTTGTTCACTTATTTATTCATATCTCTGTGAATTTGGTGTTTGCCTCATTCAAATCATTTAAAAAATATTGATCATATTGATTACATTGAACTAAGAGTTTGAAGTCTAAATGTTGTTCCTATAAAATCTTTCGAAAATATAATGCAAATAAAAGTGAATGAGAGTAGAACTTCTTTTTTTAATTTTTGTTATACTTTTAAGTTCTAGGGTACATGTGCACAATGTGCAAGTTTGTTACATAGCTATACATGTGCCATGTTGGTGTGCTGCAACCATTAACTCATCATGTACATTAGAACATGAACTCATCTTTTTTAAAAAAAGTATTTGTTTATTTATTTTTTATTATACTTTAAATTCTAGGGTACACGTGCACAATGTTCAGGTTCGTTACATGTGTATACATGTGCCATGCTGGTGTGCTGCACCCATTAACTCGTCATTAACATTAGGTATATCTCCTAATGCTATCCCTCCCCCCTCCCCCCATCCCACAATATGCCCGGTGTGTGATGTTCCCCTTCCTGTGTCCAAGTGTTCTCATTGTTCAATTCCCACCTATGAGTGAGAACATGAGGTGTTTGGTTTTCTGTTCCTGTGATAGTTTGCTGAGAATGATGGTTTCCAGCTGCATCCATGTCCCTACAAAGGACGTGAACTCATCCTTTTCTATGGCTGCATAATGTTCCATGGTGTATATATGCCACATTTTCTTAATCCAGTCTGTCATTGATGGACATTTGGGTTGGTTCCAAGTCTTTGCTATTGTCAATAGTGCCGCAATAAATATATGTGTGCATATGTCTTTATAGCAGCATGATTTATAATCCTTTGGGTATATACCCAGTAATGGGATGGCTGGGTCAAATGGTATTTCTAGTTCTAGATCCTTGAGGAATCGCCACACTGTCTTCCACAATGGTTGAACTAGTTTACAGTCCCACCAACAGTGTAAAAGTGTTCCTATTTCTCCACATCCTCTCCAGCACCTGTTGTTTCCTGACTTTTTAATGATTACCATTCTAACTGATGTGAGATGGCATCTCATTGTGGTTTTGATTTGCATTTCTCTGATGGCCAGTGATGATGAGCATTTTTGCATGTGTCTGTTGGCTGTATAAATGCCTTCTTTTGAGAAGTGTCTATTCATATCCTTTGCCCACTTTTTGATGAGGTTGTTTTTTTTTCTTGTAAATTTGTTTGAGTTCTTTGTAGATTCTGGATATTAGCCCTTTGTCAGATTAGTAGATTGCAAAAATTTTCTCCCATTCTGTAGGTTGCCTTTTCACTCTGATGGTAGTTTCTTTTTCTGTGCAGAAGCTCTTAAGTTTAATTAGATCCCGTTTGTCAATTTTGGCTTTTGTTGCCATTGCTTTTGGTGTTTTAGACATGAAGTCCTTGCCCATGCCTATGTCCTGAATGGTATTGCCTAGGTTTTCTTCTAGGGTTTTTATGGTTTTAGGTCTAACATTTAAGTCTCTAATCCATCTTGAATTAATTTTTGTATACAGTGTAAGGAAGGGATCCAGTTTCAGCTTTCTTCATATGGCTAGCCAATTTTCCCAGCACTATTTATTAAATGGGGAATCTTTTCCCCATTTCTTGTTTTTGTCAGGTTTGTCAAAGATCAGATGGCTGTAGATGTGTTGTATTATTTCTGAGGGCTCTGTTCTGTTCCATTGGTCTATAGCTCTGTTTTGGTACCAGTACCATGCTGTTTTGGTTACTGTGGCCTTGTAGTATAATTTGAAGTCAGGTAGCGTGATGTCTCCAGCTTTGATCTTTTGACTTCGGATTATCTTGGCAATGCGGGCTCTTTTTTGGTTCCATATGAACTTTAAAGCAGTTTTTTCCAATTCTGTGAAGAAAGTCGTTGGTAGCTTGATGGGGATGGCATTGAATCTATAAATTACCTTGGGCAGTATGGCCATTTTCACTATGTTGGTTCTTCCTATTCATGAGCATGGAATGTTCTTCCAGTTGTTTGTGTCCTCTTTTATTTCATTGAGAAGTGGCTTGTAGTTCTCCTTAAAGAAGTCCTTCACATCCCTTGTAAGTTGGATTCCTAGGTATTTTATTCTCTTTGAAGCAATTGTGAATGGGAGTTCACTCATGGTGTGGCTCTCTGTTTGTCTGTTACTGGTGTATAAGAATGCTTGTGATTTTTGCACATTAATTTTGTATCCTGAGACTTTGCTGAAGTTGCTTATCAGCTTAAGGAGATTTTGGGCCGAGACGATGGGGTTTTCTAAATATACAATCATGTCATCTGTAAACAGGGACAATTTGACTTCCTCTTTTCCTAATTGAATACTCTCTATTTCTTTCTCCTGCCTGATTGCCCTGGCGAGAACTTTCAACACTATGTTGAATAGGAGTGGTGAGAGTGGGCATCCCTGTCTTGTGCCAGTTTTCAAGGGGAATGCTTCCAGTTTTTGGCCATTCAGTATGATATTGGCTGTGGGTTTGTCATAAATAGCTCTTACTATTTTGAGATACGTTCCATCAATACCGAATTTATTGAGAGTTTTTAGCATGAAGAGCTGTTGAATTTTGTCAAAGGCCTTTTCTGCATCTATTGAGATAATCATATGGTTTTTGTCTTTGGTTTTGCTTATATGCTGGATTACGTTTATTGCCTATGTTGAACCAGCCTTGCATCCCAGGGATGAAGCCCACTTGATCATGGTGGATAAGCTTTTTGATGTGCTGCTGGATTCGGTTTGCCAGTATTTTATTGAGGATTTTTGCATCGATGTTCATCAGGGATATTGGTCTAAAATTCTCTTTTTTTGTTGTGTCTCTGGCAGGCTTTGGTATCAGGATGATGTTGGCCTCATGGAATGAGTTAGGGAGGATTCCCTCTTTTTCTATTGATTGGAATAGTTTCAGAAGGAATGGTACCAGCTCCTCCTTGTACCTCTGGTAGAATTCGGCTGTGAATCCATCTGGTCCTGGACTTTTTTTGGTTGGTTTTGTGGGCATTTAGGCTATTAATTATTGCCTCAATTTCAGAGCCTGTTATTGGTCTACTCAGGGATTCAACTTCTTCCTGGTTTAGTCTTGGGAGAGTGTATGTGTCCAGGAATTTATCCATTTCTTCTAGGTTTTCTAGTTTATTTGTGTAGAGTATTTATAGTATTCTTTGATGGTAGTGTGTATTTCTGTGGGATCGGTGGTGATATCCCCTTTATCATTTTTTATTGTGTCTATTTGATTCTTCTTTCTTTTCTTCTTTATTAGTCTTGCTAGCGGTCTATCAATTTTGTTGATCTTTTAAAAAAAACCAGCCCCTGGATTCATTGATTTTTTGAAGGGTTTTTTGTGTCTCTGTCTCCTTGAGTTCTGCTCTGATCTTAGTTATTTCTTGCTTTCTGCCAGCTTTCGAATGTGTTTGCTCTTGCCTCTCTAGTTCTTTTAATTGTGATGTTAGGGTGTCAGTTTTAGATCTTTCCTGGTTTCTCTTGTGGGCATTTAGTGCTATAAATTTCTGTCTACACAGTGCTTTAAATGTGTCCCAGAGATTCTGGTATGTTGTATCTTTGTTCTCATTGGTTTCAAAGAACATCTTTATTTCTGCCTTCATTTCATTATGGACCCACTCGTCATCAGGAGCAGGTTGTTTAGTTTCCATGTAGTTGAGCGGTTTTGAGTTTCTTAATCCTGAGTTCTAGTTTGACTGCACTGTGGTCTGAGAGACAGTTTGTTATAATTTCTGTTCTTTTACATTTGCTGCGGAGTGCTTTACTTCCAACTATGTGGTCAATTTTGGAATAAGTGCGATGTGGTGCTGAGAAGAATGTATATTCTGTTGATTTGGGGTGGAGAGTTCTGTACATGTCTATTAGGTCCACTTGGTGCAGAGCTGAGTTCAATTACTGGATATCCTTGTTGGCTTTCTGTGTCATTGATCTGTCTAATGTTGACAGTGGGGTGTTAAAGTCTCCCATTATTATTGTGTGGGAGTCTAAGTGAGAGTGGAACTTCTTTATGGTACAGATATTAGGGCAGCATGATAACACTGGATTTTATGTAAAGATGAGAGAATATCATTGTTCTGTATATCTCTATATGTAAGGTGCATGTTATTACCATACAGTATGTGTGAATGCACAATATATTGAGACGCTTTAGAACAGATGTTTCATTTATTACATATGCATAATATTTCCAGTGAAATTTCAGTATTTCACTACTCCTTAATATATTGATAAATATTACACTTGAAGATGCATTTGAATTCAATTATGTCTTAATAGGAATCTTCTCTCTCTCTCTCTTTTTTTTTTTTTGAGACGGAGTCTCACTCTGTCACCCAGGCTGGAGTGCAGTGGTGTGGTCTCGGTTCTCTGCAAGCTCCGCCTCCTGGGTTGCCGCCATTCTCCTGCCTCAGCCTCCCGAGTAGCTGGGACTACAGGCGCCTGCCACCACACCCGGCTAATTTTTTGTATTTTTAGTAGAGACGGGGTCACTGTGTTAGCCAGGATGGTCTCCGTCTCCTGACCTCGTGATCCACCCACCTTGGCCTCCTAAAGTGCTGGGATAATAGGAATCTTTAAATGCTGTATTTCTATGTTTGTCCATGTGTCTGAACTTTATGCAATCTTATCTAGAATATTCCTTTGAGGGTTTGGTGTTGCACCTCAGGGCAGATGTAACTGGGAAAGGTCTAGAGAAACACACTGCATATCATGAGAATGGAGGAGTTTTTTTTAGAGAACACACAGAAAGTTATTTGCATGCTTATGGTCCTGAACAATGAAGTGTGAAGTCTGAAAGGAGTTCTCACCAAAGCCTGTAATGTCATGAACACTTCCCCCAAATCCAAGAATATCAGAACTAGTAGCACCACATATAACAGAGAAATAGGCTGAGTGGCTCATGCCTGTAGTCCTTGTGCTTTAGGAGACTGAGGCAGGAGGATTGCTTGAGGCCAGGAGTTTGAGACAGCCTTGGCAGCATAGTGAGACCCTGTCTCTACAAAATACAAAATAATAAAAAAAATACATAACTGAGAGAAATAGGCTTAGCTTAAATTTTTAAAAAGTTGAAGTTTATGCAGTGGGTATTTATGTGAGCAGATTTTTTTACCACAAGAGGAGAAACTGGATACTCTAATAGGAGAAGGTCCAGAGCAAATCATTGGGTGGATTAAGTATTTATACAATTTGAAAGAGAAGATGGACATTTGGTAAATAGACCTAATCTTTTGGGTGGTTATTCTCTCTTTATCCAGGACTTTACCCAGGATTATCCTCTTTTCACAGAACTTTCTTCAAGTCACTTATGATTTTGTAGAATAATTTCCTGTTCTTTGATGTCGTCGGGTATCACTGAAACTTGGAGAGGATTGTGGGTGTGACCACATATGACAGTTCCTATAAAGTTTACTGGCCTCAGCATGTCTTATCTCAGCTCTTGACCTTGACCAGAAAGCACTAGTATAAATGCACTGTTACATTTGAGGTTATGAAATAAGCACTTAGACTTCCTTATAAAATTTCTATGAATCAAATCCACATCTTGCTACTGATAACATGAAATTGGATGTTATTTCTGAATTGAAACCAACATTTTTGGTTTGGGGTTTATTTGGTATTATCTCACTAATCTGAAATAGTTTATTTTTCCAAATAAATGCAGTATATTTTATTTTGGGCAAGTTTAAAAATCATCCTCTTGGATAGCTTTTTAAAAGGTAATGCTATGTATGCAAATTAAAGAGCTTGGAAAGTCTGGTGCCATGTATTCCTGTTCGGCCTGCAGCTTTTAGCTTCTGTGATAAATGTACTCTACCACATGGGCTTGAACAACACAGTGTCCTTTTTTTATTTTTATTTTTTGAGACGGAGTCTCGTTTTGTTGCTCAGACTGGAGTGCAGTGGCGAGATCTTGGCTCACTACAACCTCCTCCTCCTAGGTTCAGGCAGTTCTCCTGCCTCAGCCTCCTGAGTAGCTGGGACTACAGGAGCACGCCACCATGCCCGGCTAAGTTTTGAGTTTTTAGTAGAGGTGGAGTTTCACCATGTTGGCCGGGCTGGTCTCGAACCCCTGACTTCAGGTGATCCGCCTGCCTCAGCTTCCGAAAGTGCTGGGATTACAGGTGTGAAACACTGTGCCTGGCTCACAGTGTCTTTTATGTAAAAACCAGAATAGCAGAAAAAAGTAGGTTAGAGCATGTGGCCCAGGCTACTACTTGAGTTGACAGCTGATGGACTAACTTCTTAGTCCTGTAGAGAAAGTGAGGATTTAGTCTTTAGGTGAATGTCTGGGGATGTGGGATCGGACAGAACCCCTATGGCTTGGGGAGCAGTGGTGGGATGATGTGAAATCCTTAGTAGGTACTATGCAGGGTCTGTGGAATCAAAGAAGAGGAAATCATGTTTTGAGGAGGCTGATTGTGAGAAACTGTAAATCTGTCTGCTTAAATTACAAGAGTGGTCTGTTTATCTGCTGTCAACAAAGATGAAGTAGTCACTTTAATTGAATTTTATGATAATTGAAGCTTACTTAATTGTCTAAACTAAAATTGTCTGAAAATATTTTCTGATGTACATCATTTTAAAATGAATTGCACACATTTACATTCTGCCTCAACATATTGAATATATTTTTCCCTCTTGTTCATCTGTTGATATTCATTATATAATTCAGATGTGGTCTCAAGTCTGGAGACATGTGGAGTTACTGCTCCTACACTGAGTGTTTCCATGTCATTATGCCTTAATCCTTGTTTAGACACAGCTGTGACACCCTCTTTACAACATAAAGAATAAGCAAAAGGTTCTATAAATGTATCCTGGGCTAGAAAGTGGCATTATTGACTGGCCACTGGCCATCAGCAAAGGGGCCTGAGTGGAAGGATATGAAAGGATGGGTGTAATGTAGATGACGGGTTGATGGGTACAGCAAACCACCGTGGCAGGTGTATACCTATGTAACAAACCTGCACATTCTATGCACGTATCCCAGAACTTAAAGTACAGTTAAAAAAAAAAAAAAGAAGAAGAAAGGATGGGTGGTGAGCACAGCTGACACAGCCCACGAATACCTGGGGGCTTTGAGAAGGTTGCTGAGATCCAGCAATCATGTGGCAAATTTCAGTTATTTTTATTGAGACCTCAATAGGCTGTTGAGGTCATTGTAAACTCCTATCAAAGTTGTTTTCTGAATCCTCTGTGACTGTCAGGGTTTCCCTATGCGAGTTAAGCTCTGGAGCCAGAGAGCCCGGGCTTGAATCCTGTCTCTACCATTGTCTTAGGCTGAGTTCCGTGTGAAACAATTTCTGAGATTGTGCAAGAAGTTTACTGGGACTTGTACTGAGGGACGCTACCTGTTGGGGGAGTTAAGGAAGTTGGACTGTGAAGAGGGAGGAACTGAAGAGCAAGGCAGTAACAGAGGCCTCCGCGGATCCCATCAGGAGCTCTGGAGCTGGGGAGAGAGACCTTTAGAGTTGCCCCACCTTCAGATAAGGAAGCCAAGCCTTCTTCTCCCACATCAACTGGTCGTGATACATGGGCAGCCTCTGGAGAGGGCTGTGACCTTGGGTCAGATGGCTCTTTTTGGCTAAGGTAATTTCTAGAACAAGGTTGAACTGAGTGTCATCAACCAACACTCTACCAGCTGGGGAAGCACCTCTGTTCTGAAGGGGAGATCTGGGCCGCACAGCACAGCACCAAAGACTTTGTGTCTTATGACGGGGGACTCTGTGCTTCCAAGTTCTTTATCCCAATCTTCTTTAATTCCTAGGGTTTAAGTAAATTAATGAATGTGAAATGCTTAGAAAAATCCATAGCACGTAGTCAGTATGGTTTAAGTGTTCGTTATTATGATCATACCTGACTTTATCAGCCCTACCTCTTTCTTGTACCATGGTTCTTCTAACATGCTGAGTCTGAAAGCTGCTAATACTCTCCTTACTAATTATTTAAAAATTTTCTTTGTAAGAGGAAAACAACTGACAATATTTTAGTAAGAAATGATTTATGTATAATGTGTTTTAGTACCATTTGTGTTTTTCATTTTTACCATAAGAAAGATGCAAAAGAAGTAATTACTGATGATGACATTTGAAGGATTTGGACATATGGTGGATAAAAATTTTAGGAGTATGTGTGTATTAATTGTTGGCCTCTCTCAAAGTAACTTAGATAAGCAATTTCTGAGTTAGCAGAGAATTCACTGCTGTTGAGTTGGAGACTGATGTGATAAGAGCAGTTCATAATCAGGGGATAGTGTCCAGCTGAGAAGCTCCTTGAAGTGTTGGTCTTCTATCCCATCACCGTAGGCCTATAAACATTAAAATGTACAGCCAATACATATAGCATTGACAGTTAAATTGCTTTATTTCTTAAACATTTCAGAATCATTCGTTTCAGTATTTAAATTCCATAAATATAGAGCAGATCACCTGGAATGCTTTAGAAATTTGGTTTTGATTCAAAGTAATGTTCTCATGGAGATTCAGTCTCTGCCAATTCATTTCTCATTCACTTTAGGACATGGCTAATTCCCTTGGACAGTCTTTATCTCCTTCATATTCATATGGGTGGAGAACATTTTATTTGAAATGACTCACCCTTCCCCCACCTCCCCAAATATGGTAACTATGTTGTATTGTTTATTTTTAAGGGACTTTCTGATTGCACTGTGAACATTAAAGCAGGGATAGTTAAAAATATATGCCACAAAACACTTTTAAAATATCAAATGTGAACATTTCTTCTGTTTGTACCAGTAATCCATTATTTGTACACCCTAATAAAGTTAGCAGAGTGGAGGAGGAAATAATAAAACACCTTGTTTGAAATTTTTTTTTTAAAAAGAAGGCTTCCTTGAATCCATTTTCCTCCCCAGTTTTAATTTAAATTACTTGTACTTATTCTCCATTTCTTTTACAGAAATGAGATTGTTAGAAATGAATCATGGAAAATAATTTATCTACATATTTATTATATGATGATCTGTAGAAAATGAGGATTACATGGAATATATAGTAAGCATCAAGCTGTCAACAAGAAATTTTGTTTTAACTTAACTTTCTTAGACATTAACCTTGTTTCTGAGTTGAGCAATCTGTTGTGGGTTCTATGCAGAATTCCATGGTTACTTTTGTTATGTGAGCCAGGAACCTAATGGAAATCTTCTCACTTCAGCAACCAGCTAACTTTTTTTTTCCTATTGAGACTAAGAATGTCTAACACGTTTAAGATTTTACTTCCACATTTTGGTGGGGGGGTGGTATTTGGGAAGAGTGAATATGGATAAAAGATTTGAGGTAGACTAATAGATGTGTAAAAATGTATTAATGTTTATATATGATGAGTGGTAAAAATGTATTGCATAACAAGTCCTTTCTCCTTTTAGAAAGATGACTTTTAAAACTGTGTATTTTGGGGATTAAAATACATAAACCCTCTTTTTAGAGAAACATTGTTGAGCTTGATTTAATGGGAAACAACTCTATATCCAAGACGATAATGCTAGTGTAGCTTTTAATTCTCAAAAACATGAAATTATGACATTGGTGTGTATGATCTTTCACTACTTAAGAGACAGTGAAGTAAAAATAGTATGGACAAAATTATGTATTGTGTCCAAAATGGGTGTAGGTGAAACTTCTACTATTGTATATTTAATCCCAAGCCAATCACAGTTACTGTGTGATGGCTTTGCAGAGGGTCCTGCTCATAACTCCCAATTAAAAAAACCAGTTAATGCCCTCTTTTTTGTTAGCATGCATGTAGGTAGGTTTTTATGTGGATTTTAGTTATACCTTGGTGAAAAACATGCATTTCTCAATCTTGGGCCATTGACCTGAGTTTTTTAACTGAATAGATGCAAACCAGAATATATTGTAAGAAGGAAAATCTGTTGATCCAAAACACTTGTTTATTTAAATAGAATGGCTTAGTACTTTCATTTAGAGTATAAAGGTTAATCAAGTCTTGGGATTGTTCATCTTAATATATAAATGTAATGTTGTCAAGGACACCTAAATAAATGTTTGCTTAAATGATAACTAGTTAGTAGAAGTATATTAAACTTGATTTTAATCACTCACAAAGTTTTACAAATGAAATGTGTAGTAAACTCACTGTATATTATGTAATTTAAATAAAAGGCAGAAGAGGAAAAATACCTAATAAGCAAAACACTATAAATTCCAGAAAAACCATGTTATTGGAATTTATATTTTCTCTGAAAATCAAGTAGTTTTTCACCCACAGGCCACTTGAAGGTTTATCAAAAGGAGAGGAAGATTCCATGTGGTGTTGGCTATTTGATCTAATGGTCTAAATGAAATGGAAAAAGAAAACATGGCCTTATACTAATGGTTCAGTTTCCAACAATAAACCTGGTGGGTTCACTTTAAGTGTGGTTTCCTGAAAATTGATGATGATTTTTAGCACTTAGCTTCTTGTCTTCAAAGCACTTTCCAAATGTTAAATAATTAATTGCCACAACCCCCATGTGGGGGTAGAATAGCAAGCATGACTTTCCGTTTACCAGGAAGCCATTATGACAGAGTCTGGAAATGTTGATTTTTATTTTTAGAGGTGTCTTTGCTTTCCAAGGTGACCAGCATCTTAAATGATGTCCTGGTTTCCAATCACAGGGTCATGGGAAAAGTAACCAAGGATATTGAGTACTCGAAAACTTTTTCTTCTTCTTGTTTCCATACAGATTTCACTTTTCATCTTACTTTTACCTGTTCATTTTGCAATACTATTTTTTAAAATGGAATATTAAATATTAGCAAGTTTAGTCTTTGCCGTTAGTATAGTCTCTTTGTACCTAGTAAATCCAGCATGTAGAAAAGCTGGTGGAACTAAGAGGGATAAAGATAACTTTAAGTGAAAAAAAAATCACATTTCAAAAACAACTTTAATATATTAAATAAATGAATCATTTTAAACAATAGTTTTCTAGCTTAACTTAACCTTGGAGTCTGAGGAATAATGAATATAGACCATGTATATGCCTAACAGTGTATTATAGACAGTTGCACTGTGTGACATATATTGAGGATGAACTCATATAAAACAACTAGAGAACAAGAAAGACAATGAGAGAGGCTAATGTAGACAAAATAAATATGGAATAAGATGGCTAACACAGGAGTTAACGCATACATCTTAACACCGGATTTAATGCATACATCTTGAGGAGACCAAGGTCGTGGGTGATGGTGTGACAGGACCTTTAGGAAGGAGGTGGGTTAGAATTTACAAGATATGTGGTGACTGTCCTAGCAGACAATACCTACATTAGCCAGACTAATTCCCGGCTTGTTTGTGTTGCCAGCATCAGGATCTCTACTGATTAGCTCTCTGGAGGGATGCAGGATGGAGTCACTGTGGCAGATGCAGAAGGCTCCCCATCCCTCAGCTTCTCAACCTTTGAAATAGAAAAGAGCCAGGACCTTACTTTGAGAGCAGTTAATCCTTTTATGCTTTGAGAAACCCACCAGATAACAAAGAGAATGCTGTGGTGATTATTTCTGATGAATTTGTTTCTTTGCATACGATTAACATCTTTAAAGGCAGAGCAGAGTCAGATTTTTTCCATGTCATTTTAAGGAGGTAAGGCCCTCCGATTCCCCAAATCAGAAGTGTCAGCTCACACTTGTCTATTGAATGCAGGTATATCTTCTTCATCGTAAACTTTGAGACCCACAGCTGGGCTTCAGCGAAACCCCTCAATATTGTTGTGTACAGAATTTGTGTGTGTGTGTATGTGTGTGTGTGTGTGTGTATATATATTTCTGGAGAAGTATGTCCAACATATTTATGACATTACTGAAACTGGGGCATACACAAAAATATTTAATATTTAATACTGACTAGGGTCCCTTATGGACCACAAAACAAAATATCAGTTTCTAGCTATCCACTCCTCCAAAATTTGAATGAAAATAGAATGAGAGCCTGTCAGCTGCAAGACATCACCTCCAAAAAATCTACTGTTTTGTATTATCGGAAAGATCAGAAAGTGCAATGATGCAGTCAAAACCAGTGAACATGGCTGTTTAACTATAGTACATTAAATTTGGAAAGGTAATGATCAAGATTATTTTATCTACCATCAGTCATGGGACTTTCTTACTATCAGATCTGAAGAGGGTATGCCCATAAGGATAAGGCAGCTTTAATTGTGCATTTGTAATTTAGCTCACATTCAAACATGAGTACTCTGATAGCCTTTTTGTGGGAAATTGCTCATTGACTATGTTGTAGAACTCACTTGGGAAGTAGGATAATTCTTTGCCTCTCTGTAGTTCTTTCTGTAAGCAAAGTAGTTATTTTCCTGTAAGTTTGTATACTAATTTAAACTTTGTAAATAAGACCACATTTTCTGTGAAATTTTGCAAATAAGATCATGATTATAACTCATTGGGGAAGCTTGATATTTAAAGGAGTATTGGAATATAAGAGAATCATTAAATATGGAAAACAAGACTAAAAGACTAGGGCATTTTAATTGAAGTTCATTGTTGCTCTTTGAGGTGTGAGTGTTCAATAACTTCATGAAATTATAGCCACGTTTAAATTATATATTCATATATCCATTTTATTTTTAGGTTACAATTCACAGTTTTCATCAGATTTCCAAAACGCTCATGGCCCCCAAAATGTGAAGAATTATTAGCTTATAATGTAAGAATTTTGTAAGTGTTTATCTAGGAAGAAGCCTTCCATGATTTTGAGAATTTTGCTCAACTTCAGTAATTTGAAAACAGGTCATTGATAAATAATAAAATAGTACGATACAGTGGAGTTCAACACTGTTTAGTTCTGAGTATAATGCTTTATGAATATATATTAGACTTGGCAAATGTGTAAGAACATAAGCAAGAAAGATCAAAGTATTAACTCTGAATTATAACTGAGGGCCTGGGACTGAATATATGGGTTGAAATCTGTCAATAATTTGTGAATCTCATTAAAACCTGTAGTTGGAACCATTTCACTCATGAAATTCACATTTATTTTGATGATGATGATGATGATGATGATGATGATTTTAGAAGGAGAGGTTTCTGACCCTAGTGATTGGTTTGGGTTTCATTTCCTCTCCATAATCATCTGCTGCAGGCAAATCATGCAGTGGTTAAGTATTCAGGCTCTGGAATCAGCTTGGACGATCATATTACTTTGCCACTATGACTGTGGTCTTGGGGAATTCACTTGGCATCCATGTGCCCGTCTTCTGTAAAATAAGCATAATGGTATTAGTAATCTCATAAGGTAGTAATGGAAAATCAAATGCTGTAGTGTGTATTGAGAACTGTAGCACCTGTCTCAACTGAATAATTTTAATTTTGTCATCATTTCTGAAGTGATGCCTGCTCATAAGATAGATAAGATACTAGCAGCTGAAAGGACAATAAGAAGAAATGAGATGTTGGCTGTATTCCAAACACTATGGTCCCTTGAATAAATGAGAATTGACGATTTGTTTTATTGACACTAGTCTGAAGTCTCCTGGAAATGTTTCATCTGATTTAGTATGTCTAGACAGATGGTCCTCCTGCATGGAATATTTCTACGTTTATTAATTCAGAATTAGAAAAATTTAAAAATCTGTAAGCATGTGTGAGGATAAATTTATAGCATGTGCTTCCGTATCCTTAAAGCAAAGTATATCTATAGGTACAAATTACTGTTGATCTTACAACTATGATTTCTCAACATTTGGTGAGTATTTAACTTTCTTTTGTTTACAAAACAACTAAATGAAGTCACTGACTATGAAATACACTTTAAAATACTGAAATCAGATAATCTTAGATGATAATTTTTCTGCAGTGGTAAAGGAAGTATTGGAAGTGATGGAAAATTTGCTATTTCACATTCTCCTCCATCAATTACTTCATGGTCTTTCAAGTTAATTTGTATTTCTAAGAACTGCACGAAAGCTTATTTTCTTTGTGTAGAAAAATATTAATACTTGAATTCTATTTTTTCTCTTTATTTTCATTTGAGTTTAGGAAATTTTTGGAAGACTTCCCTCCTTTTTTTTCGGGGAGACCGGGGCTCCATTGCCCAGGTCGGAGTGCAGTAGTGAAATCATAGCTTACTGCAGTCTCGACCTCTTAGGCTCAAGTGATCCTCCCACCTCAGCCTCCTGAGTAGCTGGGACTATAGGCTCGTGCCACCTTGCCCAGCTAATTTTAGTCTCTATAAGAGACAGGGTCTTGTTTGTTGCCCAGGCTGGTCTCAAACTTCTGGGCTCAAACCATTCCTCTGCCTTGGCCTCCCAAAGTGCTGGGATTACAGATCTGAGCCACTGTGCCTGGCTGCTTTCCTCCTTTGACAAATTATAATAATATAACAATGTTACTCTTACAGGTATCCAGATATATTATTGGCTAATCATCTCTCTAAAATGAAAAAATTATTGGAAACAGAATGTGGTATTACACACTTTATTACATTATATTAAAAGGGGCCTACATTAGAATGTGTAGAAACAAGCCTGTGTTTTTTTGGTATTAAAATCTCATAATTTCATTTAATGGTTTATTAATTATGATTTTCTTTCCCATTATGGCCTTTGCTTTTATTGTTGTCGTCTGGACTCTTCTATTTTAAATCACCTTCCTTTTTATGATTGTATGAAAAGCGAGTTAACCTAATTAAGTTGGGTTCTAAGATGCCTGAATCAGTGTCCCGCACCATTTATACCATCTCTTGAGGACGTTAGATGACATTCAGATGACCCTCACTTGAGTGTAATTCTTGAGCCAGGACCATAGGTTTGATATGAGATGAATATTTCTCAGTTTTTTTTTCTCTTGGGTTTCCAGACTTGAAGTTGGCTAGCAGTTAGCTGGAATATTTGGTTAAGAGAGACAAATTTGGTAACACTAGAAACCTGATCTTTAGAATGGCTTTATGCTCTTTATGCAATGCTGAAAGTTTTCAGAAAGTTCGTGTCAAATATTCTTTCCTTTTTAGTTTATTCTGCATGATCAGAATAAGTATGGCATAAGTTACTTTATATGACAAGGGCACATGTTTTTTTTTTTTTCCCCAATGCTCAATATAATATGCAAATCAAAAGGACCCTCATACTCTCTGTGCTGTTGGCTACAGTGTGTTATGTCTAACTTTTGAAATGAACAGTGGCATTTTTATTTAATATTCATCTATTGTTTTGAGCACTCTATTAGGATCTTGGGAAAAAGAAGCTGCAGGGCACATTCCTCCCTAATGTGTAACAGTCTACTGGGGGAGACAGGGCAGACACATTTAGAAACAGAATTCTACAAGGATGTTGCAAGAACAGGGCCAAGTGAAGGGTGTCTGAGGTTCACAGGTGCTGAGGCAGTTGAAATCTTCCTTTTCTTCTTCTTCTTTTGAATACGACACTTAGATCACATTGTTGCAGCTAATAAAGACGTATCATAAAATATGAGTATCAGTAGCTACCTGTAATGCATTTTGGAGATTTTCATTTTATTGTATCTTTCCTCAGAAAATTATGAGCATTTCAGTCTGTTAGTACTCTGCAGCTGCATGTCAATTGGACTCAGATTGCTCAGTCTCTGATTTTCAGACCTATTTATTTTTTCCTTCTTGAGTATTGTGAGAAACCTAGGTTTTAAAGGTAGCTGACTTTGCTATTGTGGTGAGTTATGCTTGAAAATTGGAAAAATAAATTTTGATGTATTCTTGGATTAACTATTATTTACAGTTTTCAGGAGATTTCAGCACTGTATTTTATTTCATCATTATTATTTTTATTTGGTCGTATGTTATTTGGAGGCACTGTTCCAGTGCTTTTTGTGGTCTATCCATGAAAGTCTCTGAGAATTGAACATTTATACATTTTTGTGGAGAACCCTGTGACCATGTTTATCTCTTTTTTCCTTTTGCTTTTCATCTTAGTTGCCTGTCTTTTGAAGCCTGCCATGCTGGCAATGATATCACATATTTCTGGTGCTTTTTGTAACTACCAGTGTGGACACCAATTGGGTACCCATCTGAGTAGCCCTGGGTGCTGCCCTGAGCTCACCTGCATGTTGGCCTGAGCACTGCTGGTATTGTAGGGAAAGTCACTGTTTGCTTCGTTTGGGCAAGCAGGTGCCGCAAACCTGAAAATACATGATTTTCTAGATAGTAAGCAAGGGTGTACTTAGCATTATCCTTCTTGACTGTTTAATAACCATTATCTAATTTAAGGAGAAATCACAGCATCTATGCAATTTGTTAAAAAACATAATGACTTAAGCATACTTAATATATTTCTAGAACCAAAGTAACAGTTGCCAGAAATATTGAAGAAGTTAAATGTCTTCTCTGAGAAACTTTAGTTTGTGGGCAGTGCATTGTGTGTGTTAAAATGCATAATCTTTGGTAATTTTTCAGGAAACATTTTCTTTTTGACTATTTCTCACAAAAGATCATGTTACTTGTGATTTCTGTTTCTCCATCTCTCCTTCCATTCCCCACACTTACCCCAAGGAAAATCTTAGGGAAATTAACACAACTAAGGAGAAAGCTTTATTCTTGTTACTGGGAACACTGTGTAAACAAAATGATCAGAAGAATTGAAAAAGTGTATTTCTTGGAGCTTGAAGCTATGTAGTTATGTTTATATACTTTTCTACCTCAGTAGTCTATAATCTCCTGAATGGAGTGTCTGTATCTTATTCATTTTATATGTCATCAGTCTCTAGTATGGACTGATGCAGAGTAGGTACTCAATAAGGAGTTGTCCAAGAGAGCTGAACTGGAGACATACAGTTGCAGTTATAAAGATGAAAAGTAATAGAGAAAAAATGTTTGCTACTCAGAATTTCCAAAGAATTGTCTGAAAAATGTGAAAAGACTTTGAGCCAAAATATGACAAAGAAAACTCACATTCAGAATGTTTTTCTTTGTAGTTTGTCTTGGCAACATTTATTCATTTGCACACATCCATGTGGTTGTTAGATTGCTTTCAAATAATATCTTTGTGTGACAGGGTGACTGAATATACTTTTACCACAAAATATCTTCACAAAACAGTTTATCTTTTTATAATTACCTTCCATCTTTTCCTTTACTTACTCCTACAGATTTTAGGCTTTGGGCAGTGATTCAGAAAAGATTTATCTTTTATTTGCTTTTAACAATATAAAGACATAGTGATTCTCCTATGATTCTGTATTGTGTAAATTTAGATCTGTCATCACCATGCTTTGTTTAACATAGAGAAGTTTTTTGTATATTATCTGTGAAACTCCAAATAATTTGCAAAATTAAAATATCAAAATGGTATATGATAACTCATATCATGAGTTTGTTTTTACCAGGAGGTAGAAGGATACTTTGGGTCTGTAACACAAACTACTAACAATAAATTTCTGTCCATCTTAATTGAGAATATACCAGGTTTTAGCAGTGATCTTAATGTTGCTGCATCCTGAAGTTTTAAAAATGTTTAACAGCTCCCCAACGAATCTGAGCAAAAACCAGAAGAGTTGGAGCTCTGCCCTAATTTGGTGGACAGATTTTTCACAAATCTCTATTGCTAAGAATATGGAACATTTGGCAATTTAAAGTCATGTCCCCCATAAGTTGAGAGTAAACACATTAGTAATAGTGTCACTTGAATTTATCTGTTTTTTTTTTTTTTTTTTTTTTTGTGAAGAGCTTATAATGCTTTATGGACCTTATCAGAGCCACATGGTGATGACTCTCAGACCTGGAGTTGTGCAAAAATGAGCTTTGGCTCTTGCAGCTAAGGAGATGTAGACACTAAAAACCAGGAACTTGTTTTAGAGTTACCTAAGAATTTGTAAGATTTACAACCAAATTCATGGATGCGATGATTGCAGTGCTCCCTCACCAAGGAAGCCAGCCAACTGTCAGGATGTCTTATTGGTTGTGTATGAAGACAACTTAGATGCCGTCTAAGAAAATCTAACCTTCCAGCCTTTGCTTGTCCAAGTGTGTCTGCCCTCAAAGAGTCATTCTAGCTTTCTGTCTTCTGTCTGAAAGAATAATTTAGGTCTAATTTTAAAATTATCTAATTTTCCCCTAAAATTTTGAGTTCTTTATCTCTATTGTTACTATTTTGGGGTTTGGAACCCTCTGGCTTTTTTCTTTAATGGGCTGTGCACTGAGCTTAGGTTTCTCACTTGGTTAGATTTGGGGTTAGTTTTAATATAGTCACCATCCTGTGTTGAATCCTCAGGATCAGGAATGGATGTAGGCAGAATTATGTCTGACTGGGAGAGTAGCCAGGAAGAGGCCCAGTCCTCCGGAGCTGGGCAGAAGGTGGGGGTTGCCCTTGCTGGGAGCAGAGGTTGAATACCAGTGCTGACCTGCTGTCAGAGGGGCTCACCAGAAATGAGAAAAGCCAGATGGTCACTAAGACCAGAGTTGGAATCTACAGGACAGAGGCACAATGGGGTTTGGCGAACCATGGGACATGAAAGTGTAAGGCAGAGGTTGAGACTAGATGAATGAGACTAGATGAATGAGACGAGGTGGCCCATATTCCACAATGGCAATGACATTTCCTGTGTGCTCGCATTTGTATCTGTGCATGTGTGTGTGTGAATAGGATAATAGGTGTAGTTTTGGGTAGGCCAGGTCACATTAAATAAACTGGGATGCGGTAGGTACTAGGGAGCTGAGCAGAGTGATATCATGAGGCTGAAGCTCCTCTGGTGCTGGGGGAAAGTGTCCAAAGGAGAGAAGTAAATACAGTCATGCCTTGCATAACGACATTTTGGTCAGTGACAGACTACATATATGACAGCGGTACCATAAATTTATATTACTGTATTTTTACTGTACATTTTCTATGTTTAAATACACAAGTACTTACTATTGTATTATAATTGCCTACAGTATTCAGTACAGTAATGTGCTGTACGGGTTTGCAGTTTAGGAGCAATAGGTCATACCACATAGGTGTGTAATAGGCTGTACCATCTAGGTTTGTGTGAGAACCTCTCTGATATTCGCACAATGACAAAATTGACAAACGATGCATTTCTTGAAATGTTTCCTGTCATTTACCAACGCATGACTGCATAAGACCTGATGATAACTCATCAATACTAATTCTGTATTTTCCTGCATACAGGGTGTTGCTGATTTGCATCTGTTTGTCCCTTCCTTTATTGTCATTACTAGAAGTAATCCTGGATTTTACCTCATAAAGTATTGGCTTGTGAGTGCCACTCTTGACATGTTACAAGGAGCTGGTAAAGCAGATATAGGGAAACCTCTGTTCTTGTTTTTGGGACTAAAACACAAGAAAGAAAGCTCTGCTTCCAGGCCAGTGGGCTTGAAAGCAGGGGCCTCTTTTGTCACCACACAATTTGGTCTTACTGGAGTACTGAGTTTTCATGGCATACTAATTGCTCTTTATTAAGAGTCATTTCTGTGGCTGTCGTTATGATTGTGCACCTTACTGTATTGAGTAAAAGATGGAAAGGTGAGAAGAAAATCTCCCTGAAACGGATTGAATATCTGTATCCACCCCGACCCCCACCCAGAGTCATAAGTTGAAGCCCTAATTTCCAATATGATAATTTTTGGAAGTAAGACCTTCAGGAGGTAATTAGATTATGAGGGTGGAGCTCTCATCAATGGAATTAGTGCCCCTATAAGAAGAGACATGAGAGAGATGATCTCTCTTTTGGCCATGGGAGGACATGGTAAGAAGGTGGCTTTCCGCAAACCAGGAAGGAAGGTCTCACCAGGAATTGAATCAGCTAGCACCTGGATCTTGGACTTCCAAGTCTTCAGAATTGTGAGAAATAAATGTCTGTTCTTTAAGCCACCTAGTCTGTGGTGTTCTGTTATAGCAGCCTGAGCTGACAAGACACTCCCTCATCTCTACGCCCCACTCAGGCTGCTCCCTCGCAATATTTTGTGCTGGCCACTTAGTATCTCAATCATTTTTCTTGACATGACCCCTAGGTACCCATATGTACTGGGGTTTTGTGTGGAGAACTGAACTGTGCACAGACCACACCTTTGGCATGAACTGATCCTGTACCAAGGGGTGTAGAAGTGCTCTCAGCTGTGGCCTCCTAACTTGGTTTACACAGCCCTGTATACAGCACTTCAGAAGTGTGTCATCCTTAGCCTAGGACGATGCTGGCTAATGGCCCCCTAGGGAGGGAAGAGGTTTGAAAGGGAATGATTATTGAAGCAACTTCAGTTACATTGTGGATTTTCTAGGATTTCCAGGTCCATGTTAGCATTTCCTGATCAAGAAAGTTGGTGATCTCAATTCTGTTTTCCATAAACGCATCATCATGGGGAAGGTTGATGGGGCAGAGAGATAGGACATACGACCCTTGTATATAACACAGAAGTCAGGGATGTGGTCCTGCCACCACTTGTACCCTATCCTACGTGCATAAACCTATCCCATATCTTTGCTCTTGTGAGTTTTTGGTTTGGTTTTGTTGAGTTCTGTGTTTATTTTTTGCTGTGTACTGAAATTGATTCAATAAACCACGTGATCTGAGCAAAAAAAGAAAGTTGGTGAAATAATAGATTTATTTACTAATGTTTCTGAATCTTTTTCACATCACACAGTGCTCAGTAAATAATAATATTTGCACGGTACACTAGGTAAACAGTCTAGACATCTTTTGACTGGAGGTAAGTGGCCTGGGGCTTGGGCTCTGCCTGGCCCTGCCTGGCAGCTCCCAGGAGTGAGGGTCATCTCCACCCACTTGAAACTTACTCCAACCCTGGTTTGGAACCATGAGGATTCACAGTTGATGCAGTAGTAGCTTTATGCAGTTATGCAGCTTTATGCATTGTATACTGGAAGCTTGGGTTATGATTTTGCTTTTGCTGTGATTTCCTAATGTGCTTAGGACTTTTTGTCTGAATTATCTGATCTCTAACCCAGAGTCAATATATTACTTATCTTCTTATTAACAACTAGGAATGCAGAGAGAATAAACAAATTGTGTGTAACTCTTAGAGTATCTTCAAAGGAACACCCTATGCTATTACAATGATATCACGTATGTTGGATCACAAATGTCATTTAGTCCATCCTCCTGTCCTCTCCTCAATCTTGTTGGTAGTACAGGGTAGACTAAAACACCACAGCTGTTTTTTTTTTTTTTTCCCTGAATTTATTAATTTGCTCCTGACTGCTTTTTTCTTGTTTTGTTTTACTAAGAACTTTGTGTTCTGGTCCTGTCCAAGGTGCAGATGGTTATGCTTTCAGAATACCTTATTGTCATAATAGCACCCATTTCAAATAATACTCTGCTCTTGGTTTCACCATTTCAAGCACTATTCATTTGATTCTTGAGGAGAAGGTGATGATCTTCCCCGATCTCCAGGAATGGTCTGATCCTCCATCTACCTCATTCCTTTCCCAGGTTTGTAAGGAGGGTGGCAGCGGCAAATGAACCCTGTGCCGGGCACTTTCACGTTCAGTAAGGAGAGCATGGGTTTTAGAGTCAGACAGATCTAAGTGTGAATTTCCATCTCTTCCCTCTTAGACTCTGTAACCTTGGGACATTACCTTTATGGTTATGGAACTGTGTTTCGTCCTATGTAAAGTGGAGCTGCTGGTAACTACTGGGCGTGTGCATTGCTGTGAAGATCACAAGTGAACCGTCCCAAAGGGGCTAGCGAACAGTGGGTGCTCAACAAATGATACGCATAATTATCATTATTGATAATTCTGTAACGCATTGTACAGAGTCAGTTGTTTTACCAAACAAAAGAAATTATTATTGCTTGTCTACCAACTTTGCCATTTCTATTTTTTTTTTTTTTTTTTGAGATGGAATCTTACTCTGTCGCCCAGGTTGGAGTGCAGTGGCGCGATCTTGGCTAATTGCAACCTCCGCCCCCAGCCCTGATTCAAGCAATTCTGCTGCCTCAGCCTCCCAAGTAGCTGGGATTACAGGCGTGCACCACAATGCCTGGCTAACTTTTGTATTTTTAGTAGAGATGGGGTTTCACCATGTTGGCCGGGCTGGTCTTGAACTCCTGGCCTCAAGTGATCCACCCACCTTGGCCTCCCAACGTGCTGGGATTACAGGTGTGAGCCACCACACCCAGCCATCATTTCTGTTTTAAGAAACCATTCATTTCAGAAAATTAGTTCTTACCAAAGATGTGTTAACCGAAATACATTTTTTTTCTTGCTTTCATTCCTCTGTCACTTCTATTTTTAATGTTTCTTTTATTCTGATTTTTTAAAATTGGCATTTGGAGTCATTTTTAAGTTTTATTCTTGTCAAAAACATTACACAAACAGGTCTGTGTTTCCCAGGGTGACCACCTTTTAAAAAATGCCCCGCTGGCCCATTTCCATGCCTCAGCCATGTGCCCAGTTAGTCCTCTGAGTATTATCAACAAGTTGAGAAATTTGACCTCTGATATATCAAGAGGCACATGCTTGATGATTTCTTTCCTTGATTCCCTGCACTTTACATAAGGTTCAAAAGAGGGAAGCTCCACTTATCCTTTATTCTTGGCTTCCACCTTGGGGCTAATAAGCTTAGAAGAGACTTTGGAAGACTATCTGGTTATCCCTCCTGCTCCATGCTGAGGAAGTAGCGTGGCATAGAGCATTGGAGTCAGACAGAGCTGGGTTTGAATTCTCTCTCTGCCAGTTGCTAGTAATGTGACCTTCATGAACTTGTGCCAGGTGGTAGCAATTTGACCTTTATGAACTTGTGCCTGTCTGGGAGAAATTAAGGACTTGGTGCATAACAATACTAGCTATGTGCCTTGTCTACCCGCTTTATGCTAAGTACCTACCACGCAGGGTGCTTTTGTGTCCGTTATCCCATTATCCCATAGCTTCCCCACAACTGAACAATGTGGATATTACTAAGCCCATTTTTCAGATGAGAACATTGAGACTTAGAGAGTTGGTAACTTGAATTATATTCACTTTATAAAAATTCTTTACTAATTTTGTTTTAAAGAAACTGTGTGAGTGGGACAAGATTGGGAGAATAAGAATTGAGCAAGAAATACCACTTTAGATTTGCTTTGACATTAAAGTTTTTTTTTTTTAAGCAATTTAATCCTTAGTGAGACTGAATAATATGTTTCTACTAATGAATGAGCTGTCAGCTCTAATGATAAAACAGTGCAAATCAGCAGTATAATGGAGCAATAAATGATTTGGGTACTAACAAAATGACATTTATGGGCCAGGCGTGGTGGCTCACGCCTGTAATCCCAGCACTTTGGGAGGCTGAGGTGGGCGGATCACCTGAGGTCAGGAGTTCAAGACCAGCCTGGCCAACATGGTGCAACCCTATTTCTACTAAAAATACAAAAAATTAGCCGGGGGGGGGGGGGGTGGTGGCACGTGCCTGTAGTCCCAGCTACTTGGGAGGCTGAGACAGGAGAATTGCTTGAACTTGGGAGGTGGAGGTTGTCATGAGCTGAGATCATGCTACTGCACTCCAGCCTGGGCAACAATGTGAGACTCCATCTCAAAAAACAAAAAAGCAAACCAACAACAAAATGGCATTTATGTAGCTTAGCAAGTAGTTTTTATCTGTAGATGCTTATTATATGGTTGCTTTTCAAAGACCATTGTAAACAAAAATGATTCTGTGACTGTAACAGAAATAGGAAACTCTCAGCTGGTCATCACTTCTATTTGGTATAAGAGTGGCATCATATGTACTTAGCTGGCATTTCCTGATTGGCTGTTGGTTTTTATAGAACTGGAAGCAGAGGCAGGAAGACTTACAAAACAGTCTCTGAGGTCTTCATCAAGGCTGGAATGTGGTAGTGACAGTCTGACATGGACTGCTTTTGGCTTTTCTTCCTTTTTGGCTTTGCCTGAAGCTAGTGAGCTGGGGGGACTGTGAAAGTTAAAACAAATGGAGAGTGTAGGCAAAGTGATCTTAACTTTTCCTAAGAAAATGGGAAATGGGACTTTTCTTGGCAATAGGACTTTTCTTCTGATATTTACAAGAAGGAGTAATTCTTTCTTTTTTACTAGTGGCTTGTAAAGTGATCCAAGTAGGTAATAGTTCATAAGCAAGTCCCAAATCTCCAGAAAGGAGATGTCATGATACTGAACAGCTCCTTAAGAAGTGAGTGATGTTTTACTTTGATCTTTAGGTGTCTGTGTTTATCCAAATAACTGAGTTTTGAGATAATGAGAAAAGCAAACGCAAAAAGTTACCTTAGACAACATGTATATGTAATTTCTTTTTAGAGTTGGTTTGTCTCAACTGGTTATGGTTAATTTTATTTGTGATTACGTATTAGAGGTAATACTGGTATTTATGCTCTAATTTTAGTCATTTGTTTGATGACCTTTCTAAACAAATACATGTGCTGCTTCCAACTTAATTTTGGAATGCCATCTCTTTATATTTATTATTTAGTTGTTTGAAACTCAAAATGTATTTAACTGTAGTAAGCAATATTAGAATGATACTTAGTGTTCCAGACCCACTCAAATCTATACAAGCCTATTTCACCCATAATATACCTAAAACAGTACTATTAGCACTCTAATATTATTAGTAATTTTGGTGTTGTGAGCTAATAATCTATATGGGTTGTATCACTTAGTAGCTGTGTGACCTTGACAACTTGCTTGCGTCTTTAAATCTCAGTTTTATCATCTGTAAAAGGGGGATGATAATAATAGCAGCTATTTCATTGACTGGTAGTCAAGTTTAAATACTTTATATAAAGCCCTTATTATATTAAATTTTATTATTATTTCTATAATTTGGCCCCATTTTCAGCAAATTGAACTTTGTGAGTTGGCCTTGGAACCTAATCAACAAATGTAATATTACTTCCTTGGGAAAAATAGGTATCTTGTGTTTGGCAAGAAGGGAATATGCTGTCACTGGGAACATCCTTCTTCTTTTCCCTTGTATCCCATCAATGTCTAGTAATACAAGGGACTGTATTAGTTTTTGGTGAGTTTTTATTCTTCTAGGATCACAGGGAAGCTCACTTTTCTGCAGAGACATCACAAGAGCCTCTAAGTATTCAAATGAAAGGAAGAGTAACACGTCTCTCACTTTAAGTCAAAAGCTAGAAATGATTAAGGTTAGTGAGGAAGGCATCTCAAAAGCCAAGATAGGTCAAGAGTTAGGCCTCTTGTCCCAATCATTAGTTAAGTGGTGAATGCAAAGGAAAAGTGCTTGAAGAAAATTAGAAGTGCTATTCCAGTGAATACACCAATAATAAGAAAGTGAAAACAACCCTTAAGATTTATGCTAAGAGCAGTGTGAAGAAGAAGAAGTGAGAACGACCCTCGGACCGACCAAAGCCCGCGCGCGCTGCATCCCGCGTCCAGCACCTACGTCCTGCCGCCGTTGCCACCATGCCCAAGAGAAAGGCTGAAGGGGATGCTAAAGGAGATAAAGCCAAGGGGAAGGACGAACCAGAGAGAAGATCCACGAGGTTGTCTGCTAAACCTGCTCCTCCAAAGCCAGAGCCCAAGCCTAAAAAGGCCCCTGCAAAGAAGGGAGAGAAGGTACCCAAAAGGAAAAAGGGAAAAGCTGATGCTGACGAGGAGGGGAATAACCCTGCAGAAAACGGACATGCCAAAACAGACCAGGCACAGAAAGCTGAAGGTGCTGGAGATGCCAAGTGAAGTGTGTGCATTTTTGATAACTGTGTACTTCTGGTGACTGTACAGTTTGAAATACTATTTTTTATCAAGTTTTATAAAAATGCAGAATTTTGTTTTACTTTTTTTTTTTTTAAAGCTATGTTGTTAGCACACAGAACACTTCGTTGTTGTTTTTGGGGGAAGGGGCATATGTCACTAATAGAATATTTCCAAAGCTGGATTGATGTGGGGAAAACACCTTTCCCTTCTAGTTTTGAGAGACTTCCTCTTGGTTCCCAGGAGGAGGGATTCCCTACTTTGACACACATGGCCACCTTGGCACAAAAGCCTTGTGCTATGGAAAAACAAATTTGTTTTTATGTCCTCTTCTCGCTTTCCATCTTTCAGCATAGACTTAACTCCCTTAAGCCCAGACATCTGTTGGGACCTGACCCCTAGTCATTGGTTACCAGTGTGTCAGGTAATCTGGACTTTCCAGTGATGCCACTGAGATGGCACTTGTCAAAAGAGCAGTGGTTCCATTTCTAGATTGTGGATCTTCAGATAAATTCTGTCATTTTCATTTCACTTCCTGAAAGTCAGGGTCGGCTTGTGAAAAGTTGTTAAAAACATACTAAATGTGAAATGTCAACCCTCACTCTAAACTTTCCCTGTGCAGAGCATCACATGAAGACTTCACTGGGTTTTATAGTGGCTTTCTGATTTTTGGTAGTTCATTGAAGAAGGGAGTTTGAAAGTTGTTGTGTACTGTTAATGATTGTCTGCCCATGTCCTGTTTATGGAAAGTATCTTTCCATAAGATACTTTCCATAAACACCATGATTGTTTATGGAAAGTATCTTTAATAAAGCTGGATACAGTTTGAAAAAAAAAAAGATTTTTGCTAAATCTACTCTGCCTGTGCTGTGAAGATGGAACAGCACAGCCTAGATGACAGCACATCTGTTTATAGCATGATTTACTGAATATTTTAAGCTCACCGTTGAGACCTACTTTCAAAATTTTGCTGCTTATTGACAGTGCGCCTGGTTACCCAAAAACTCTGATAAAGAGGTACAAGGAGGTGAATGTAGTGTTTATGTATGCTAAAATAACTTTCATTCTGCAGCTCATGGATCAAGGAGTAATTTCGACTTAAAAGTCTTATTATTTAAAAATACATTTTGTAAAGCAATAGCTGTCGTAAATAGTGATTTCTCTGATGGATCTGGGCAAAGTAAATTGAAAACCTTCTGGAAAGGATTTACCATTCTAGATGCCATTAAAAACATTTATGGTTCATGGGAAGATGACAAAATATCAACAGAAACAGAAGGAAGTTGATTGTAATCCTCATGGGTGATTTTGAGGGTTCAAGACTTCGGTGGAGAAAGTACCTGCAGAGGTGATGGACATAGCAAGAGAACTGGAATTAGAAGTGGAGCCTGAAGAAGTGACTGAATTGTTACAACCTCATGACAAACTTGAATGGATGGGGAGTCACTTCTCCTGGATGAGCAAAGAAAGTGATTTCTTGGGATAGAGTCTGCTCCTGGTGAAGATGCTGTGAACATTGTTGACACGACAACAAAGGATTAGGATTTAGAGTATTACATAAACCTAGTCGATAAAGTAGCAGCACGGTTTGAGAGGATTGACTCCAATTTTGGAAAAAGTTCTACTGTGGGTAAAATGCTATTCAACAGCAGTGCATACAACAGAGAAATACTTGGTGAAAGGAAGAATCAATTGATGAGGCAAACTTTATTGTCTATCAGAATTGAGGCCAGACCTTCCACCAGCAAAAAGATTACAACTTGGTGAAAGCTCTGGTGGTTGTTAGCATTTTTTAGCAATACAGAATTTTAAAATTAAGATATGTGCATTTTTTAGACATAATGCTATTGCACACAATAGACAACAGTGTAGTATAAACATAACTTAAAGGCCGGGCGCAGTGGCTCATGCCTGTAATCCCAGCACTTTGGAAGGCTGAGGCGGGTGGATCACGAGGTCAGGAGACTGAGACCATCCTGGCTAACACGGTGAAACGCCGTCTCTATTAAAAATACAAAAAAATTAGCCGGGCATGGTGGTGGGCACCTGTAGTCCCAGCTACTCAGAAGGCTGAGGCAGGAGAATGGCGTGAACCCAGGAGGTGGAGCTTGCAGTGAGCCGAGATCGCACCACTGCATTTCAGCTTGGGCGACAGAGAGAGACTCCATCTCAAAAAAAAAAAAAAAAAAAAAAAAAAAATAATAATAATAATAATAACTTTTATATGCATTGGGAAACAGAAATTTCATGTGACTCGCTTTATTGTGATATTTGTTTCATTGTGGTGGAGTGGAACCGAACCTGCAACGTCTCTGACGTATGCCTGTAAAGACATTAAAAATATATGTAACCTCACCACCATTATCATACCTAATACAATTAATAATAATTCCTTAGTACCAGCTAATACCCAGTTAACTTGCAAGCTTCCTTATCTCAAAATAGTTTGTTAGATGGTTGATTTGTTTGAATTAGTATCTCAACTCAGGTGTCACATTAGATAGTTATGTCTTATGGGTGTCCTTTTTTCTCTCTGAGTTAAGGAGAATGTTTTTATTTTATTTTTTCATTTTTTTAACTTTTATTTTAGGTTTGGGGGTACACGTGAAGGTTTGTTACATAGGTAAACGCATGTCGTGGGAGTTTGTTGCATGTATTATTTCATCACCCATGTATTAAGCCCAGTACCCAATAGTTATCTTTTCTGTTCCTCTCCCTCCTTCCACCCTCCCCGCTAAAGTAGACCCCAGTGTCTGTTGTTTCCTTCTTTGTGTTGGTAAGTTCTTATCATTTAGCTCCCACTTAAAAGTGAGAACATGCAGTATTTGTTTTTCTGTTCCTGCATTAATTTGCTGAGGATAATAGCCTCCAGCTGCATCTGTGTTCCTGCAAAAGACATGATCTTGTTCTTTTTAATGGCTGCATAGCATTCCATGGTATATTGATACCACATTTTCTTTATCCAGTCTGTCATTAATGGGCATTTAGGTTGATTCCATGTCTTTGCTCTTGTGAATAGTGCTGCAGTGAACATTCATGTGCATGTGTCTTTATGGTAGAATGATTTATATTCCTCTGGGTATATACCCAGTAATGGGATTGCTGGGTTGAATGGTAGATAGTTCTGCTTTTAACTCTTTGAGAATCACCTTACTGCTTTCCACTATGAAGGAGACTGTTTTTAAATTGGGTTGTAACATCCTTTCACAATGTGGACCACTCCTGTCTGTACACACAAGCGGCTAGAACCAAACACGGGATATCATTCTATGGCAAAAGGATGCCAAGCTCAGGGCGTTTTCCCCCAAAGTGCAGTCGATGTAACCGTAGAATCAGAAAACTCATAGTTTAAACCAACTTTAAATGTATTCCTTTATTATTTAAGGTGTCAATTTGAATTATGGGTGTTAAAAAAAACACCAACAATAAGCTGTATGCTCTTCTCATGATATCCACATATTAATCATCTGCTTTGGCATATTCTAACACTATGTGTTGCCATCCCTGGGGCAGATTTAGGTAGGCGAGGATTCAAGTGGCAACAACTTGAGTCATGAACTTTGGAGCTAGTTTGGCAGAAGTTGATAAAGATTTTATTAACAAGTTAATGCAGATTGGCCTTTGTCATGAGCACTGAAACACTGCTCAGCACCTTCACAAGGCAGAAGTCAATGTCAAGGCTCTGAACCCTCAGGATGACGTCTCCTAAGGTGTGTCATTTCACTTTTGGATCTGCAGAGCATTGGGTCAAGTTCTGACATGGTGATGTAGGATTCTGACCCAGCAGACCCCGCCTGTAACCTCTGTGCTACACTTGCTGTGGCCCCAGAAAGACCTTCTAAATAGGTTTCATGAAGCACCTTAATGGAAATGTTTATATAATGACAAAGACTTAGGTAAAGACTATAAACTTGAGGAAGTATCACTCTATTGCTTAGACCCTCCAGTGGCTTTCTAGTTGTTCAGAGTAAACACCAAAGCCCTTCATACAGTGGCCTCCCAAACCCAAAGCAGCCTGCCTCTCCTTTACCTTCATCTCTCTGATTTTATCTCCACCCCTCCTGGCTTACTCTGCACCAGCTACTGGCCTCCTTGATATTCCAGTAATCTTCCAGGCTATTTCCTGCCTCAAGGCCTTTGCATTTGCTGTTCTCTCAACATAACGGCAAGTCTCACTATCTTACCCTTTTCAATCTTTGCTCAACTATCACTCGTTGAGGCCTTTCTTAACTACCTATTTAAAACTGCACTACTCTGCAGTTTAACCAGCATTCCCTAAATCTCTTCCTTGCTTACATTTTTCCATTGCAGTATCAACTTTTAACACATTGTGCAGTTGATTTTTAAATTTTGTGTATTGTCTATTTCCCACCATGGATTTATCCTTAGTGCCTAGAATAATGCCTGGTCATAGCAGACACTCAATAAATTGAATAAATGAATGAGTAAATGAGTTAAACTTTGGAAAATTAGATCACAAGTGTACACTGAGAGATTTCTTGGGAAAAATGAAGGATAAACTTTGAACAGCATTGTGGAAAGAGACATTTTAATAAGGGAACACAGACTAGAGAAATGTCTTCAATGTTCTTGTAATAGTGAACTGTGCTCATAAAGTTTATGAGATAAAAGTTGTTTTTCTGCTTAGTAGTGCAGCCCACGTGGTGAGTGATGCACTCTTCTGGCTTTTGATACAGTAGTTCCTTGGCATGTGTGAATTTAACAATTGTGATTTCAACTATTTGCTAACAGCCCTAGAAGTTTATACCATGTAGTAGGTTTGTGCTTTGGTGGAGAAACATGTGGCCAAGTGGTGAGCCCAGGCTGAGCTGGCAAATGGAAATTAGATGCTGTATGGTACTTGTGAATTGGGGAATTTGCAAAATGGGCCTGAGGAGGGGATGTTCATGAATGTCAAGGGTCTGTATACTCTTTAATTATTGAGTGTTTCTACTCTTTCACTAAAGGTCTAATATTTGTGATCCCAGGTTCCTGGAGTTTTTATTTTTGTTTTTGTTTTGCACTGGCATTCTTTTATTTGAGATGCTGAGCTCTGTGCTCAATCAGGGTTGAGTGGAATGGGATTTAAAGAACTTAAGTATATAACTGAGTTCAAACTATTTTTAACTTTACATCTGATTCCCAAGAATAAAGCAGAAGATAAAGATGCTTGCATGTGGGCCTCCTAGATTGAGTATCCGACACAAGAAAAGCCTGCCCAAAGCCAAGCAGGCCGCCCTTTCCCTTTTCTTGGTAGGGTGATCTCACATCCGTGGTCCCTTAGATCCAACGCTTTTAGGAGCTCGGGTCTTCACAGCCCTGTTCCGAGACTCAGGAACTTGGATTCTCAAAGCCCAGATCCCATTCCCACAGAAGCCCGTCTTCACTGCCCGCTTCTGTTCCCTTCCAAAACTCAGGTTTTCTCAGTCTGATTCTGCCCCTCAGGAACCTGAGTGTTCGTGGTCCTATTTCTGAATCCTTAGGAGCCCGGGTCTTCACTGTCCCTCTTCTGCCACTTAGGAGCCCGGGTCCTCACTGCTCCGCTTTTACCTCTCCGGAGCCCGTGTCTTCATACCTCATTCCTTTCCAGTCCTCTCCTCTTAGGAGCGCGGGTCCTCACAATCCTGTTCCTCCCAGACCGACTTTCCTCAGATACTGGAGAACTCCAATCCATCCCCGTTCCCTAAGTCCTGTCTGGAGCCCGGGTCCCCACAGCCGCTTTTTCTCTGACCCTGATCCTCTTAGTCCCTTCCCAAGAGCCTGAATCCTCACAGCCCCATCTCATCCACAACCTGGTCCTGCGAACACTGACCCACTGTAGGTCTTGGTCCTGACTTCCTCCTCCCGCTCTTGTTCCTCAACTGCCAGGGTTCAAGACTCCCCAAGATATTTGGAGAGTTTTAACAGATCAGTCAAATTGGCTAAAAAGAGGCAGCTTGACATTGAATGGGTAAGAGAACAGATTTTGGAGCCAGTCCTCCTGGGTTTGAATCCTGACATCAACAGTTATAGCCGTGTGATTTTTTTGGGCATGTGACTTAATCTGTCTGTGTTTCAGAGATGATGGTGATAAAAACAGTGCAAACCTCATTGGATTGTTGTATTAAATGAGTTAATAATATCTGTAAAGCAATTACAATAGTAACTAGGACATAGTAAGCACTACCTAAGTAGTAGTTTGCTAAATAAAAATAAAGATATTAATTTGGGGGGAATTGTTACAGGATGTTCTAATATTTGGCCAGTAGGCACACCGAAGTAGAGAAAGAGGTAAGTGATGTAATTTGAAATTATAAGAAGGAATATATGTAAGTTCAGCATTATGAAAAATATTCTTGAAGATAATCCTTGGTGGGCATTGATTAGTTAATTATGAAAGAGTATAGTAGAGTGGTTAAAATTGTGGACTGCTCAATTAGTCTGCATGCCTGGTCTTCTTATCACATGTACTGTATGATTTTGGGCAAATTATTTATCTTCAAAATTAGGACTTTAAAGTGGGTGTGTGAAGAGTCCCTACCTCATGGCATTGTTATGAAGATTGAATCAAATCATCATCACAAAGTATTCAGCTTAGTAGTTGGCAAGCAGTACGTATTTAAAATGTGACTTAAAAAATTAATAGATAATGCGCTGGGTGCGATGGCTCACCCCTGTAACCCCAGCACTTTGGGAAGCCTAGGTGGGTGGATCACCTGAGGTCAGGAGTTGGAGACTAGCCTGGCCAACATGGTGAAACCCCATCTCTACTAAAAATGCAAAAGTTAGCTGAGCGTGGTGGTGCGTGCCTATAATCCCAGCTACTTGGGAGTCTGAGGCAGGAGAATTGCTTGAACCCGGGAGATGGAGGTTGCAGTGAGCTGAGATTGCACTGCACTACAGCCTGAGCAACAGAGCAAGACTCTGTTTCAAAAAAAAAAAAAAAAAAAAAAAAAAAATTAATAGATAATGAAAGTCCCTAATCTCAGTTCCTACATTGTTATAGGTATTGACATCCTTTAGCTAGAACCTTCAGTTCTGCCCTGTTACTGAGTCAGATAAAATAAGATGGCATCCAGAAGGAAATTATGCATGTATGTTGCTTAGCACACTGACTGACATGTAGCAAGAACTTAATAAAATTTCAGGAGCCTCATCCCTGCCAGCCAGGTGGTAGTTCAGGATGGGAGATGTGAACACTGTGGTTGCCACATTGGGTAGAGGTAGGAAGGTTTGCCTAAACCCATTTCAGAAGGCATCTTCTTCAGTGTCAGTTCTGTGTGTCAGAGGTGGGTAGGTCAGGGACTGTGCCTGATCAGGTGCCATGGAGCTGACTCCCAGCCCTGTGTCCTGGAAAAAACTCCTGCTCTTGAGTCCCCATCTGCCTGCCAATCTGCGTCTGATCTGAGATCACTGTGAAATCCACAGTAAATGTGCAAAAGTCACAGACTACAATGGATATGAATTAACTGAGGATTTTAGTTATCCGTGCTATTGCCATACTAATTACTACAAATAATTTATCATTGACTGTGTATAAATGTAAACCTAAGCTAAAATTTCTAGAGCTTAAAGTTTATATTGACATTTTGAATCCCAGTTTTATTTGCAGGTAACTGCCATCCAGCTTCTTTATAGATTTACCTAAACACATTACAGAGTTTTATTTGTCCAGTTGCAGGCCTGATGAGCAAAATTGAACTCTCTTATAACTTTCATGCTGCTTCTGAGCATTTATTATTTTTTTTAGAAATAGATCTCACTATGTTGCCGAGGCTAGAGTGCAGTGGATATTCACAGGCATGATTGTGACGCACTACAGCCTCAAAGCTCCTGGGCTCAAGCAGTCTTCCCACCTCAGCCTTCCTAGTAGCTGGGATTTTAGGCATATGCCACTGTATCAGGCTTTGCTTCTGGGTATTTAAAGTAGTGTATGGTGTGATTTATTTTTAAGTTCATTCATTCTTCTGTTCATGAAACAAATTTTTATTTAGAACCAAATATGTGGCAGGTCCAGGTACCTCTTACTTTTTTTTTTTTTTTTTTAGCAGACAAGGGAAATTCCCATTTGAATTTAATTTGGCCTCTACATGTGAGAGTATTGGTATAGTCTGTGTGGAGGGTTAAATTCTAATGTTAATCTATAAAGAGAAAATTATATAGTTAAAAATATCCTTGAAAAATCCCTTAATTCAACCATAAACATAACACTCTTCAGGGAGTATAGCATAGCCATTTTCCCCCCTTTCTTTGGAACACATCACTGTTTCTCCTATTGAATAACAGGCTAAGTCATTGGAAATTTGCTTGTTTATGGGGTTTATGTTGTTTGAAATACACATTCAGGGCCTTTAGACTTAGAGATCCACTTAATACTAAACATGTATGTGCCTTCACTGTGCCTATTTCTAACTGGTTGATTGACTGATTAATCGATTGATTCATAGTGAATCAATTGATTAATTGATTGATTCATAGTCACCACACATAGTTACTAACTACACTACAAGTAGTCTACTAACTATGTATAGTGACTATGTTTGACACTAGAGGTAGAAAAACTTTAGAAAGACAATATTTGCTCTGAAAGAGCTCATGATGTGGTGGGGACAAGAGCCATGACATGCTTAAGTACAGTTGAGTGATGATAAGTTATAATGACAATGTGTTGTAACGTGCTATGTGGGAAGCAGGCACATTCAGGAAGCCAATGGAGAACAGAGGAAGGAGCATAGCTCTGCTCAGGGAAGGGTATGTCTGAGAATGTAGAGAGGCTTCTGGAGAGGTTGGATCTTAAGTTGGGTTTTGAAGAATGGGTTAACTAAGATGATATTTTAATTAGAGGAAATAGCATGTACACGAAGGTGTGGCGGATGGTTCAGGGTGTATGGCGTGGGGATGGTAGGACCTGAGCTTACGTTTCGTGTTAAGCAAGTTGGATTTCTCTTCCATGTAATGAAGAACCACTGAAGGCTCTTTAAAAGGAGAGATACCAAAGTGCGTTTTATAAATGGATGCATTAGAGGGGAATGAGTTCAGATCCAGGGAGGCCAGTGAAAAAGCACTGGTGAGAAGGCAGATGGGAATCCTGCCATCCTACACTCACGTCAAACCTGAGCATGTTGGGGCATCCCTTGACTAAAAGCTGCCTTGCAGGGTGGGTTTTCAGCTATAGATACTCCCTTTCCTGTGACTGCCCTGTGGGGTATCATCCCTTCCTCCCTTTGCTCTTCTTTCCTTACTCTGCTGCTGGTTTGGGTCTGGCTCTTGGTTGAAGAGCTGATGGTGGTATGGAGGAGGGGACAGAGGACGAACATGCCGGTCGCCGTCCTCTGTGCTGGTGTCTCATATGGAGGGGCCCAGCCATTTCATCTGGCCTGATTCCTGTCTTAGGACCTTTGTGATTTTCACACAAGAAGCCTTGAAGACGGGTGATTGAAAGCTAAAAGAGTTTAGAAGGGAGCTTCTTTTTCTTGTCCGTAACAGTAAAACCTCTGAGAAAATGTTGGAAGGACAAAGTACTTTGTTTCTGACATGGGAAGGAGACTATTCTACAACGGAACTCTGGTCAGAAGCAGCACAGGGTCTTTGTGGAAGCACATGAGATAGTCCATTAAAAATATTAAGGAGCATGTGAGTGTGAGTGCAGGCTAAGTCAGGGAATGTCCTGAGGAGTCATGAACGAAGTCCTCCTTTCAGCACTTCGTACCCTCCCCACAAGCGCTTTCTCTCTTTATCGGTCACCTCTCCTGGCCTCCGAACCTTTTCTCACCCCAGAGTCTCTGTCTCCGTCCTCCTATCAGTTATTTTTTTGTCCTTTGTTACTGAGCCTGCTCCAGCCTTTCAGAAATCAATCAACAATCTGAAGACAGAGTTTAGGAGACCTAATCCTAGCATGGAGAAGATGGAAAGGGAGAGTTTGATCCTAGTAGTTTGAGGAACAGTTTATCTGTAGTCTCCTTAGTCAAAAATCCCGTGCCTTTGCTCATGAGACAGAATCATGACCTCTGGGTCTGTAGGAGTATTAATACTCTATTCTCTGGGCCCTATGAACTTTATATTTTATTTAACTAAAACTGGTTGTATTTATTTAGGAAATTATTTAATTCCCTAAACTAACTTCTGAAGTGGTATAAGCCCATTTTAAAAGACAGTGAAGTGAGAGAGGCTAGTTAACTTTCTAAGCTTACACACTTAGCAAAGTGTGCATTTGGGATTTTGTATTCAGTTTTGCCTGATTCTGCATCTGTGTTGGTGGACCTGACCACCGTGTAGAATAATGCTTCTAGGGGAAATTAAAAAACAGAGTTACAAATGAGCTTTTTTAAATTGAAAATTTTATTGAGATAATTGTAGATTCAAATGCATATTTGAGAAATTATACAGAGAGGTTACTAGTGCAGAAAAGCTCCAGTTTGCCAGTTTTTCCCAAGGTTAACATTTTACAAAACGGTAGTATAATATCATAACCAGGTTATTGGCAGTGATACAATTCACCAAACTTTATTCACATTTCCTGTTTTACGTGTACGACTTTCTCTCTCTCTTCTCTGTCTGTATTAAGTTCTATACAATTTTATCACCTGTGTTGATCCACAGATAAGATACTGAATAGAGCCAACCACAGGGGTCCCTCGTGTTGCCCTTGTTAACAACAAATACCTCCATCTTTAACCCCTGGCAAACATGAATCTGTCCTTCGAAATCTGTCCTTCGAAATCTGTCCTTCATTTCTAAAATTTTGTCACTCCATATAAATTGTATAATATAGTTTGTAACCTTTTCGGATGAGCTTTTCTCACTCAGCATAAGCTTCTGGAGATTCATCCAAATTGTTGTGTTTATCAATAGTTTGTTCATGTTTCTTGCTAAGCAGTATTCCATGGTATGGATGTACCATAGTTTAACCACTCTCCTGTTGAAAGACATGTGGATTAATTCTGGAGTTTTCTACTATACTTAAAGCTGCTGTGAACATTCATGTACAGGTTTTTGGGTGAACGTAAGTTTTTATTTCTCTGGGATAAGTGCCCAGGAGTACAAATGAACTTTTAATACAGTTCATAAATCCAGAATTGGATTTGGCGTGATCCTGCTCTGGGTTGCATTTTCACCTTTTATCCAGTTCTCAGTCTGATTTTGTGTGGGGCTCTCACCTATTTCCCTCTGGCCCTGGGCCCGTGTAAATTTCCAGGCTGATTAGGGTGCTCTGGGAAGGAGACTGACTTCGCTTTGTTGCCGGCTGATCTCTGGGAGTCATCACTGCAATCAGTCATGCTTGTGAGTTTTGCTGCACCGGTGTCCCTTTCACCCAGTGTGGATGTCCAGAGCTCCAGCTGTCTGCACAGTTAAGTCAGCAACTGTGTTCTGTCTTACTTCCTGTGGGAATGAAAGGCCTTCTTAGAGCCCCTGTGAAGTTTTAAAGGGAATGGTTGCAGCTTTTTCTTGCCCTTCGGTTCCCTGTAGTGAACACATGTTGCCAAAAGATGGCAGTGCACTTTGCAGCCACTGAGATTGCTCTTCCCTGTTGCCTGTGGCTTAGAGAATTGTGTCTTGTTCATCATCTGTATGTTGAAAATGTGCATGGCAGATTTTACAAAGCAACAAAAGCACCAATAAAATGCTGTGAAGTTTAGAATCATGAAAAAAAAATCTCGTTTGCAAATGGTTTATAATGGAAGTAGTCCCCCACTTCTTAAACATGATTTGAATAGGGAATAGAACTCAGAAATGGGTGTATCAGTGTATAATTTTAGATGTCGGTACTGATTGTTATATTCTGTATAGCTCCTGAAAAAGACCTGTGAAATGCTGATTTTTATCTTTCATCTGATCCAAGATTAGCCAAGTAACAGGGACAGCCTGCTTTTGAACTCTGAGACTGTAGTCCTCAAGTAAAGGCCTTTGTATACACTTAGTTTTCATGACAAAAATGGCTAATAATAAAACTCTTCACTTGCTAGCATTTATCACTCCCCTGTGTGCGTCACTTTGGTGTGTGTGTGGGCATGTGTGTAAAGAACTGTTTAAACATTGGCTATGCATGGGAAAGCTGTGTGAAGTGAGAGATTATGGGGTTCACCGGATGTTGTAAACAGACCAAGCTGGTGAGGATAAAGTGGGATGAGTTGAAATACAAGATTAGCTAATAAACTTTATGCTGTACGCATGGAGAGAAACAGTGATATGAAACTCTGGTATGGGCATGTTAAACACTGGTGCCCTGCTACTCTCTAGGGTGCCATCCCCGGTGCCTTTTGGGATGCAATCAAAAAGCCCTGCTATGAACTTGATCCATGTGCAGCATCATTAAGTGCAGAGCAGGCTGTGGAAGAGAGTGGGCTAGCTCTGGGATTGGGTATACAAGCCCCGGAGTGGATCCTCTACACACCAGCCAGTGTGCCAGGGTTGGAGGCTCTGTTTCGCCTCCCCTGGGCTCAGTACTGTAGTCACTTTCATCCTACAGTTTACAAAGTAGCTGCAATCCTGGGGTGGCAGGGAAACAGGTGGCTCCACGGTAAAGCAGCAGGCTTTTTGCTACTGCATCCTTTGGCAAAAGCTTAGGCTAGGAGGAGAAATGTGCTGTATAAAGTTTTAACCCTGAAACCAGATGCTGTTACTATAGAGACAAGTGAAATGCTACAGCAGGAGGCGTAACAGGGGAGGGATGGGAGAAGGGAGGTGGGAGGGCAAGTGAGGCGAATCTAAAGGCTAGCACACTTGAAGACCTTCAACCTTTAGCAGCACTGTGACAGGGCAGGCTTGCATTCTGAAACTTGTGTGCTGGCGGTCTGCCACGTGCTGACTGGCTGAGTGGCAGCTGCTTGCACTGTGTGGACTAGCTGGTGAGCACGTTGGCAGTTGGCATGGGCTCTGGGGGTGGGAACTTAGAGGGGTGGAATGTAGATGGGTGCTCAAGACCCAATGGCTGACAGTTTTGCACAAATGTTTCTCATGCTGGGCTTAAGTCACCCTTACGAGCCTGCTCAGTGATTAGGACCGGCTGGTAAAAGCCGGTCCATTTGGCAGTAGATTTGACGTGTTACAGTTAAATCATTTTGGTGTCCCAGAATAACGGAGAATAAGAAAAACCTTGCTTTGGGTGTGGACTTCCGTAGAAAGGGTAGAACTTGTACAGTCAGAGGCCTGGCTGGGGGAAGGCATTATTGGCCCTGAGTGGATTTTATACTGTCTGGTGTGACCCTTATCCCCGTGATGCTGGTGAGAAGCTTCCAAATCTATTCTGAACTTTGCCTCATGCTGGTGATGTGAGCAACCCAGGAGCTTTTTAGAAGCATGCTCTTCCCTTCTTTGTTTTCAGCGAATGCAGGGTGTGTGAAAGGAACTTTTAAGAATGGGTTTGAGGGCCTGATTAAGGACTGGATAAGTTAATTTCTTCCTATTGATAGAAAGAGGAACTAGTTGGGTCAGATGGTTATTTTAAAATATATCTCTGTCTTACTAATAATAGCAAGCAACTGCTGAGAGGATTTGCGGTGGAGAGGGACACAAGCCCAAATAATTGACATCTGTAGTGTGAAGATGAAGAAAAGGTGCTGAATTCCTGTATTTTGTGCAGAAGGCTAGGTGCACCAGGCTGGACTTACTTCTAAGGAGGACTGAGGGCGGCTGTGGGGAAAGGCCGCTGTGGGTGTGCAGGTTTTATATTTTCCGTTTGCTTCACTCATGCCTTTTTTCTTCCTGCAGGGAAGAGGCTGCTTTGAGATGCTCTGCATTGTCTGTCAGAAAGAACGAAGTTTCTAATTACTTGCTATGTATAGTCTTGGAGGGAATGTGAAATATGCATCAAAGAGCCAAGGAATGCACCAATCATTATTCTCACTCTCTAACTCAGATGGAACATAGTGACAGTGCCTCAGTTAGGCTGGATGGTTTTCTTAGCCTAGGAAGGGGGTTTTTCTGAACTATTCTCTTATCCCCTCCAGTTGTTGCTGCTTTTCATTTTCTCTTTCTTTCTGTTTCTCTTTTTTCTTTTAGAGATGGGAATTCACTGCATTACCCAGGCTGGAATGCAGTGACCTACTCATAGCTCACTGAAGCCTTGAACTTCTGGGCTCAAGCAGTCCTCCCACCTCAGTCTCCCAAGTGTCTGGGACTACAGGTGCGCAACACTGCGCCTAGCTAATTTGAAAAAAAATTTCAGAGATGGATCTTGCTATGTTGCGCAGACTGGTCTGGAACTCCTGGCCTCAAGCAGTCCTCCCACTCAAAGCAGGCTGAGCAACTGTGTCAGCTTTTCTTCTTTTACTTCTTTGGTTGTTGCATGCAATTTTGGGAATGGCTTAGGCACAAAGGCTAAACATTTTAGTTAGGAAATTTGAAAAAAGACAACAAAAGACTTTAGGATCAGTTTGATTTATAGTGAGGTGCAGAAATGATGTTCCGCATGAAATTGTGTTGGACTCTATAGGCTGGAAAGGGTTAGTTCTGATAGGACTGGAAAGGGTTAATGTGAGCTAAACCACTCTGTTTTCTAAAGGGGAGCTGGCACTATTAATGTACGTGCAGTAGCACAGGGCTTCAGGATTTTGTTGTGCTTCTGAGGTCTTTTAAGAAAATTTCCTCATTAAACTGTCATCCTTATCTGTGTCTACAAATGTATAATGGATGGGTTCTTGCCTTTTGAACTTACTTGCCTGGATTGCTAAGGGTAATCTTTGAGAAGGTGGATGTGATTGCGTTAGGCACCTTGTTTGTCTTGCTCACTGTAACTCTAGTGCCTTGGCTTGTGCCTGGAGCATAGTAGTAGTATCCAGTAAATATTGACTGAATGAATGAATGCAGGAAAGAGAAAAGAAAAGAGAACTATTGAATGCCTCCTCTGTGTCTGCTACTGTGTGTGGTATGTAAAAATTATATTTGGCAATCAGAAGATATTGGTGATCATGACTAAAGTGCTTTTTACACCTCTCTTTCCATCTTTCTCAGCCACTCGGTAGCAGTGCTCTCCTCCTTTTGTCACTTCCTTGACATCACTCTTGCCTGGATTTCCTCTTACCTCATTGACTGTTTTTGTTCCTCTGCTCTGCTTGTAAATGTCGGCATGCCTCAACACTTGGTCTTGGGTCCACTCCTTGATTTTTACATTTTCTTCCTGGATGATCTCATCTAGTAATAGCTTCAGGTACCAGCTTTATTCATTGATTTCCTAATTTTTATCTCTAATCCTGAGCCTCTGAGCTCCAGACTCAGACATCTACTTGTATGCCCAATGGCTCCTTTTTCATGTGTAATAAGCATCTTATTCTTAAAGTGGCTAAATAGAACTCTTGATTTGTTCCCCAATAATTTGTTTCTCCCATAGCCTTCCCCTGGCTCCTGCGATAATTTCTTAATTTCTCTTGTCCCCTTACTGTCCATTTTCAGGGTGATCTTTTAAAAATGAAAAACAGTCAAGTCACTCTCAATTTTAAAACTCTTCTGTGGCTCTCATAACACCTAAAATTCTGACTCCTTACCCTGGATACTGTGGCCCCAATCAGTATCATCTCCTAAAGTTGACCTTCAGGCCCTGTCCAGCTGTACTAACTTTGTTTCTGTTCCTGGAACATCCTAAACTTGTCTTCACCTTAAAGCCTTTGCACTTGCTGTTCCCTTTGCTTGGAACACATTACCTGCAAATATTCACAGTACTGATTCCTTCCTGTCATTTTTGTCTCTGCTCAGTTGTCATCCAGAAGCCTCATGTGAACCACCCTATGCCAAGCAGTCCCTGCCTCATTTTATTTTCCACAAAGTACTTAATGCTATCTGAGATTACCTTGTTCATCTATTCACTATTAATTGCTTGGGAACTTTGTCTCTCTGATTCACAGATATATTTCCCTCTCTCTGAAGAGTATGAGGAACATAGCAGGCACTAAATAAATATTTGCTGAATCAGTGAATATACTATATCATTTAATTTTCATGGGAACCAGAGGCTTAGAGAAGTTGATAAATGACTTGACTTCTTAAGTCTTTTTTTTTTTTTTTTTTTTTTTTTTTTTTTTTTGAGATGGAGTCTCACTCTTTTGCCCAGGCTGGAGTGCAGTAGCGCGATCTCGGCTCACTGCAACCTCTGCTTCCTGGGTTCAAGTTATTCTCCTGCCTCAGTCTCCCGAGTAGCTGGGATTATAGGCGTGTACCACTGTGTCCTGCTAATTTTTGTATTTTTAGTGGGGATGGGGTTTCACCATGTTAGCCAGGTTGGTCTGTAACTCCTGACCTCAAGTGATCTGCCTCCCTTGGCCTCCCGAGGGATTACAGGTGCCGGGATTACAGGTGTGAGCCATGATCATGCCCGACCTCAAATCTTCAAGGAATTTTCTTTTCCACTGAAATCTTGATGGCCAACCCATATCCTGCTTGCATTCAGATTTCTATTTTTAGTTTGAGTACAGAGAAGGAAAATGATGTATAGATTGCCAGGGTGAAAAGGAAGGAAACAGAAAGGAAGGAAACTTACAGTAATTAAACATGTAGTATGTGCTAAGTCCTGCACTGTGTGCTTTTCTGTATGTTACCTAATTCGACTCTCAAAGCCTTCAGTGCAAGGTTGATATTATTGTGTTGAATCAATGCAAGGTTGATATTATTACCCCAGTTTTATAGATGGAAAAACTGAGGCTCAAAAAAGCTAAAAACTTTGCTCCAGGTAGCACACCTATTAAGTGATGAGCTAGATTTCTTAAACCGGGGACTACCTGACACCAAATTCTGACTCTTTATGTTATGATGGTTGCTTTGTGAGATGGATTTGCTTCTAAAATAGTAAGGACAAAAATATGAATTCAATGCACATCTGCGTAGATATAACAAATATCTGAAGCACAAGAATAAGTTATACAGACAATATGGAAAACAGACCTACAATATTCAATGCCTAAGCATATAATTGGATGAATAGAATACAGAATGAACATTTGGTTCTCTGGCAGGGCTCATGTACGGTATGACATAGAGCAGCTGTCCCCAGAGAAAGTTCTTTGTTTCTAGACTGGTACTATACAAGCAGCATTTGAGCAATTCAGGATTTCTTTCTGCTTTCACTATAAATAGAGCTCATGGAATTCTGTATATCAAAGTTAATGCAATGAAAAGGAGCTGCAGAGTATGGAAATAAACCTTAACTCATTCTATAAACTAGAAGCATGTTTGGCATCGGGAGGCCCTTAAAACACTGTCATTCCTTGGATGGATTCTGAGGTCTTATTTAGCATTTGAAATTGCAGAGTAGATCCTATTATGTAAGGAGACAGGAGGACAGCATAATGTGGTTGCAAAATGAAGAACTTTGTGCCCTTCAGGGAAGAGTTAACAGGGCAGATATACATAGAGAAAGATGTGTGATAAGAATGTGGAAAATGAATGAATGGGTGGCATGTATCTGTGTGTATTGCCGAAGCCGGGTTGCTGGATAATCCTCAGATGTCAGATTTCCGTAAGGCCAACATGTGACTCAAAGCTTGCCACTCAACAGAGAATACTGGGCTGTGCTGGTATTAAGAGGCTGGCTGGAAGCTAGGCTCCCACTGTGCACTAGCCTAACTCCCTGTCGCTTTTTGCGTGTGGGTGGGTGTGCATGTGTGTGTGTGTGAGGGTATACATTTTATGCAGTGGGTGTTTAAAGAGCTAAGCACTGAAGCTGGATTTCCACAAACGATCATCACGAGCACTCCAGACACACCAAACTTCCTCTCTTGGTATTTTTTTTTTTTTTTTTTTTGCTTTCATCCTTTTTTTAAAAAAAAATTTAAAACCCTAAAGGAGAGAGCCCCCAACATCCTGCCTACAGGATTGGGATTATTTTCTCTTACCTGTCTATGTGGGTGCCCTCTCAAGGTTAGAACTGAAGCTATGTGGGACCGGCATATTCTCGAGCACCAGATGAGAGGAGCTGCGTGAAGCAGTAGCAGACACCAGAAGAAGAGTGACTCTGCCCTGCTAACATGAACAACAGCTTGCAGGTTAACCTGCCCAGAAGCTGGGCTGCTGCAAGTGGCTCGCTCCAGGAGAAGTCTGAGCATTCTTTTTTTCTTTTTTATTACTATAGGATGGAGGATGAAGCTGTCCTGGACAGAGGGGCTTCCTTCCTCAAGCATGTGTGTGATGAAGAAGAAGTAGAAGGTGAGCTTTACGGGTCTGGGAAAGTGTCTGTTGACATACATATGTCTCTATAGATAATAACATTCATGAATTTCATAGATCTTACATTTTTAAAATGAAACACCAAACCTTTTCTATATAGTTTCATCAATCTCTACATTTTGCTTCAACACAGAAAGTAATTTTAAGAACTTCACTGGACCATCAGAATCTGATTGAAAATGGGTCTTGCCTGGTTTTTAAAAAAGTCTTATTTTAAAGTAAGTGCCTATGTTAGCTGCGCCTCTTTATCAGAAATAAACATTTTACCAGATAATACTAACCACCTTCCAATGACTAATTCAAGAAAGCTGCTAGATTTATATAAGTCTATTCAGCAGCATCTTTAATATTCTTTCTTGTACCTTGTAGTGTAAAGATATAGATATTACAGAAGGATAATGATACCATTGTTGCAGGAAAAATGGGTTTAAGATGAAGATGTTAAAAGTGGTAATCATGGATGAGTTTCAGTTAGGAAAAGATGGACAAGCATTTTTTACTTGAAAAAACTTCAAGGATCTCTTTTGTTGGTGTTTCCTAGTGCCTGTTAAAAACTAAAGAAGAGTTATGTTTTATCTGGTGCTATAATACTTTCAGCAGGCATTCCCTTTTCCTGTCTCCTGACTTATCAGTAAGTGGGAATAATGCTATTTATTTGATGGAAGGCAAAGCTGAATTAATATTTATTAAAATAATTATATGAAGGCATCACAGATATATGTTATTATTAATATTTATAGTGAGATTTTTTTTAAAATCAGGGTTCTAGGCAGTACTCAAAGTTAAATGAAAGTTGCAGGTGAATCATGTGATCAATCTCACCCTTTAAAGTCACCTGAAAGACAATTCATCTGTGTTTTGGAGATTCTGGCCTGACCGGTGCCATGTGGTAAGCATTTAGTGCCAGCCCCAAACTTGAACCAGAGGGTGGTGGGCTTGGGTAAAAGAGAGTCAGTATTGTATGTTCTGGAGTGATTCTTCAAGCAGACTGAACACCAGGTATGGGGCAAGTGATTCTCCTGTGCCACTTGGAACAGTTTGAATAGTGTGGCCATTATGTTGTTTCTCATGTTTCTTTAGTGAGTTTCTTCTGCCCATGTGGTGTTAGAGGATTGGCGCCTCCACCCCCACCTCAACTTCCCGCATTTATGCTCTTGAGGCTGACTAATACGAATTTGATGCCTAAGTTTCTTAGGAAAACGGAAACGACAGTATTTTCTTTCATATTGTTTTATGGGTTCCTTGCATTTTTACAACATGCTGTGGGAAAATGTCAAGCTGGTGAAAGCAAAATAGTAAAACTTTTGTCTTAAGATTCTTGGAATCCATGATGTTAAATCATCATTTTAGGGACTCTGTCACTGTCCCAGTGTCAAAGAGGGGATATAAGTATTAAAGTTTTAGCATATGGATATAAGAAATAATGTAGCTTTGAGCAAATAGCCTATAGTTTTAAGACAATTGAAGTAGAAAAAGCTTGGGAGTGACATATACTGTGTGCGTGTGTTTTCCTTTGAGAATAGTGTTCTAGCTAGGTTCACAAGAGATGTAAATCACTTCTTGAGTTTGTAAGGTCTGTAGGATTGACAGTACTCTACTGCAATAGGATATTGTATACTGTTTCTTAAGACTTTGACTAAGTGCATTTCCTGAAGTATTTCCCTTGATTTTCAAGCACAAAGTTAAGACAACAACATAAATGAGTAGCACACAAATCTGTAGCCAGGTGTCTTTAAGAAGAAACAGAAAGACAACCGAAGGTGGTAGAAACACATCTGTAAAATTCAAGAAATGTGTTGGTTTTGTGATGATTAAAGCTCCCGAATGGATTTATGTATTTTCCTGTTCTTATAAGACCTCTATTTTAGTGACTGTCTTTCACATTGATTGACACTTGAGCTGACTACATTTCTTTCAAGACATGCTCAGATAGTTAGTTGCCTGTTGCTGAGTCCTGAGTCCTGTAGGAAGATTGCTTATGGATTATTTTGTGGGTAACTTTCAACAGTGCTGACTGTCTTACAATACTAGCCTTGAAATTATAGTAACTGTTCATTAGAAATGCACAAAATTGTGCATTTTTAATTTGTTGTTCTCCCAATTGACCCTCCCCCTTTTTCACCTTGCTTTATTGGTGGGGGTGGGAGGTCTTAGATTTTATAGTAACTCTAGGTGATAGTATAAAACAGTTGAAATGGACAGGGGTTTTATGGCACATCCATGCTTCCAGTGGTTGAGAATGAAGAAACAGATGGCCTATGTCAAGACCTCTAAGAAGTATTCATATTTTGAGGGGAATGTTTTTTTCCCAAGAATATGAGTCCATCTCATATTTTTAATTGCATAGAGAAGAGAGTATTTGAAGAAAAGCAAACTGTTATCTCTATTCTAAAGTAGCTTCCTGGCACATTTATGGCAGAGGTGAATGCCCCAGTTTTAAGGGTCAGGATTCAAAAGATAAGAGCTGGAACACTTTACCTTTATATTATTATTTACATTTCCTTTTATGCAAGTAGTTATTTCTCTTGCTTCTAGGATAAACGTAGAAGTTTACAATGTTTGTAAACATTCTTGGCAAAGTCAACTTAAAATAAAGCTTTGTTTTTTACAGTTATCTGCATAAATAAGATGTATTCCCAATAAGTGATTATTAAAGTAACTAAGGTCTGATGGTTCTTGTTACTTGAAAATATTCATGCTTTAAAAATGCTTAGGGTCCCCTAATTTGGGGTGATTGGATTCAGCTCAGCCTGAAGGCAAGAAGAGCCAGATACTCTCTCTTAGTTCCTTTGAATGCTGTGGTTCTGAGGAGAGAGACTTCAAACCACGCCCTCAGTTCACCTTGTTCAACTTTACTCTCAGTGGGTGGCATGACACTTAATCCACATTCTAAAAACTTAATAGAAAACCATCAACTGCAAAACTCACTAAGCATGGAGTGAGTCAGAAGAGGAGTCATCTGTTTAAATAATGAACTATGTGGCATATATTTAAAGACCTAAACCTCATTGTCACATAATTTTCTTCATGTGTTAATGGCTTAAAGAGATACTCTTTCAAAATGAAACCAAGTGCCAATTTTAATCTTTAAAAGAAATAGAAGCCTTTAAATCTGCTCTTCCACTGGTTACCTTGTACTATGCATGGTTCTGTAAAGTTAACATTTTTTGGAGGAGAGTGGTTACTGTGGATAAACTTATTTTAAAATGTCAGTATTTCAGGTATTCACATTTATTTATTTATCACAATGCCCCAGCTCCCACCCAGGCCCTTCCACGCTTTCACAGAATTGGTCTATGGATGACAAATTAACATTACCAGAATGGTCCAGAAGTGCTGACCAAGAGGAGCAACCACTCGCTTTTCATTTCAAACATAGACGGGGGAAATTGCTAATTACAGAGGGCGAATGAGGGTTGAGAGAGGAAGAGTCAGTCCCAGGTAGCTTTTTCCAAGCAGAAGAAAATCCTATGGATGTTTTATTCTTAAAAAAGCCAGCGAGGATTTTGGATCTGTATGATATAAACAGATTACTTAATAGTCTCATATTTTGCAATGGGGAAAAGAGCAAACTCCACCTTATCCTTTGAGATAAGGCTTTGGCTCTGCAAGGCTAGGTAACTCCCAGCAGGCCTTGGCAACTCTGACTTCATGAGGAGGGGCCTCTTCTTAACATCAAGTTCAACCAACAACTCAGAAAATATAAAATGCAGTAACACAGTATTGGCTGAAATGTGTCTCCATTTTTGAGGCTTGGTCAGTACTCTCCTAAAACTATTATGCTATATTGTGCTGGTTTTCCTCTTCCATTCAAAACTTAATGCAGTGGGAAGTGTGCAACCATCTGTCCCAATGGAAGAATAATTCTACAAATTCACATGTCTGGTGAAGGACATTAAGAGGGAGTGTAGTTGAAAATGCATGGAATTTACAGGAGGATCGTTTTCAGGAAAAGTAAAAAAAATCTGTCAGGGTCTGGGACAGGGTAGATATTCACTAATTATTTGTTAAAAGAAAGAATGAATAAATAAATATATAACATAAACTAAATAAAGTTTATGTAGAATCACTTTGTATAATCCTTTTATCTATTTTTCAAAAAATTTTGTTAGAAATTTGGTTGTCAAGGCTTGACGTTGTGGTCATGCCTATAATCCTTGCACTTTGGGAGGCCAAGGTGGGAGGATCACTTGAGGGCAGGAGTTCAAGAACATCCCGGAAAACATGACGAAACCCCATGGCGAAACTCCATCTCTACAGAAAAATAATAATAAAAAACATAGCTGGGTGTGGTGGTGCATGCCTGTAGTCCCAGCTACTCAGGAGGTTGAGGTGGGAGAATCGTTTGAGCCCAGGAGATCAAGGCTACAGTGAACTGTGATTGTGCCACTGCGCTCCAGCTCGGGTGACAGAGTGAGACCCTGCCTCAAAAAAAAGAAAAGAGAAAAGAAAAAGAAAAAAGAATTTTGGTTATCTTAGTTCTCTTATTCAAATGAAATGATACAGCCTCTCATCTTACCCTTGGTATATTACTCCTGTTTGATTTTGCAAAGATCATTGACATATCATTTATATATTTATACTGATAAGAAAAAGAAGGGCCTAAACACCTCTGCTTTATCAAACTTTTTCATTCTTCTAGTATGTTTTTTGAAGAGACAGACTAAAATGATGAAATGGAGGCTTTTGTCTTTTTGGAAGTCAAGACCTCAACATTTTACAGACATGAAATCATGACTTAAGCCTATTTCTTGCTAGAGGATATTGTAATGATCTACTCGTGTGTATTGGAGAAGGTAGTATTTTTTTCTAAAAAAAAGTGGGACCTGGTAGACATTTTTTAATAATTACAATGGTATAAAACGTAATTGCCGAGAAGGAGTGAATGAAAACCTATCGGATGGGAAGGGAGGGGCCAAGTTGGGACTGGGGCTATTCTGAGCACTAGATATAAGTGTCCGGTTGCATTTTGCTGACCTCTTCTCTGCTGTTCACTCTAATTGCTCAGAAAACAGTGTGTACAGAGGAAACTCTTGGGCAAATACTGCTAAAGGAAAAGCCTTCTTAAAAGAAACAATGTATCCACACATTGGACTGCTTTAAAGAAATGCAGTGAGGTTTTTAAAAGTTGGTACTTGAATAGCAACATAGGTTTCCCAGAAAAGGTTGAGCCCATGCAGACCTTTCCCAACTCCCTGCTCCTTTCTACTCATGGCCTCAGCTGAACGCTGGCCAGAGGTCCTCAAGTATGCAGCACTTAGCTCTGTAGCTGCCTGACACCTCTTGCTGTGTCAGGGAAGTTAAATATTTATATATAGATTTCTTTCACTTCAAGGAAGGCTGATGATAGTTCCGTGTTTTTGAAACTAGAATCCGACATTCCTTCTGAGAATTTTCCAGCTGTAGAGAACTCCCTGGTAGTGTAGTATGGGCTAAAGCCGTCTTGAAGCCATTTCCTATCCTAGGTGTTGGTGTTCTTTGATGGCAATTAAGCCATAGCAGATTGCACTTGGTACTTGCATTGCATTTGGCAAGGATCCAGAAATTCTGAAATAGTACATTTACAGCAGTTTTGTCTATAGATTGAGCTTCTTTTTAGAAGCTTTTTTATCTGGTCATATTAGTGAGACATGTTGTTCGATATTTATTTTGGGGAGTCTCTATTGTTTATTTTTTTCATGTGTTGTCAAAGCAGAGTGGCTAAGTATGAGTTTGAGAATAAAAATTTAAAACTTGCTCTATCGTCAAATCATTGCATAGGTGAAGGAAGCAACTTACAGTTTAGATTATAGATTTTTCTCTTTGTAAAATGGAAACAGTGGAGCATGTCATTCACCTTAGAACTCTTAAGAACTTCCAACAGCAATTGTTGCTGTACCTGGCATTAGGAACAGGCGTGTTTTATACTCCACCACTCTCTGTTGTTTTTCTTTCTGATGGATACAGCCTCACCAATAATTTTCTTTGGTTATTATCTTCTTTTCTGAAAATTATAACTGGCATAAATATTGTTTACTTGCTTAATTCATTTCTCCCTACATCTGTCCTTTGCCTTCCTAATCATGCTTACCTACTGCTTCTTATATTGGAAAACTAAAGCCAGAATGATCCAGTGAAATTTCCCAAGGCCTACTCTCTGTTTCCCTTTGGACTCATTCTCATCCTTTAAGCTCTGGGTATGAAATCTAATTTTCACAGTTAGACTGCTCTGATACACATTATCCTTAATTTGTTAAATTGTCTTTTTTTCCAAGAAGAGGGATATTACCATAATTGTATACTGGGTAAAATACAAATGCTTGTCCATTGTATAATAAAGCCTGCAACGTTGCTTCATTTGGAAAACGGATTCAAGAATGTAGTATTTTTCTGCCAGTGAGAAGGATTCAAGAGTCTAGTATGTGTATATGTATTTAAACATGCATATAGAAATGCATTTCCCCCTGTCTGCCACATAGACTAGAATAATTCTGCTTCCTACTGGCCATTATGTAATTTAGGGGCCAATTAAATGAGATTATGCAACAGTGTAGAAATAATACTATCTAACGTGAACTAAATATTTCCCCTTTTTTATCACCACAAGATTAGAAATCATTGGGAGAACTGAGAATTGGGCCTGATGAGAATGAGTAAAACAAGAATATAATAAAGATCAGTTGAGGCTCTCTTGTTGCTGTCATGAGCTTGCTGGTGCGATTTCATTTTATTTTGTTTTATTTTATTTTACTCTTTTGGCTGATTGCATTTAGGTGACTGAGGTGAGAGCCTGCGATGGCATAGGTTCACGGGAGGTTCCAACACTCATCCCTGGAGCTGCTGATTGCCAGGTGGGATGAAAGGTGAAGGTAGTGAGGGTGGTGAGTGACAGCCACTGAATCAGCAATATAGATGACTTAAATAATTCGTTTCTCTGAATAGCTAAAAAGTTTTCAAATGTGGTAAATTGTTTCTACCTTTCCATAGAGTTAGAATTAGAAGGCAGCTATCCAAAGGGCTATATCCAATGTGTGTACCTTTCTTCATACTCTGTTGATTTTTGGAAGAACAGACTCTACTTTTAGACCTCATGAAATATTATTTTATTGACTATTTTTCATGGTGGAATGCTCAGTAACTTTTACCAGGCCAAAAACTTCTGGGAATAAAAAGAGGTTTTAAATTTTAGTAATATTGGCCAGTATATCAGCTTTAGACGAATGGAATTATATTTTTATAGATGGGTTAAATTACTGCCAAACCCCCAATTGATTATTAAATTTTCAACAGGAAATTTGATTCCTACTGAAAAATAAAGAAAATGTGTTCAAGGTAGAATGAAAGCTCATGATTGAATCTAATGGATACGTGTGTTTGGCAAATTAAATTAGTATCTGATTATTCAAGTTTTTACTCGCTTTTATTCCATCTGTGCTATGGTTCAGAGAACATGGTGGTGGACCAGTAGTCTCAGGACCTTTTTCTGTTCCTGGTCTGCCGCTGCCTTTCTGGATAATACAAAGCAAATCATTGTCTTGTGGTTATGGCTTCTTCATGCAAAGTGCAGTGAGTAACCCGTCTCCTTAGCCACCTACTAGAAATGCTCTAAGAATTTTTGGATAATACCTGAAAAATACCTTGATACTTCCAGTAGGCCATTAAGAAGTTACTTAATTTCTGAATCTCAGTTTTTTTGTACAAGGAGATAGAATTTGCACCTCTCATCTCCTAGTTTTTCTAGGAATGTAAGTAAAGCAATTTGAAATCCCCCAGGATTAACCCCATAACTTTAAGGTATTATCTCCCTTGCATGTAATCATTGCATGTAATTTATCTTTATGCACAATACTTTCTCACCAATGGTTGCTGTGACTGCAGAACACTGTCAGACTAAAGCTAATAGTGATATCTGGTAATCAACAGATTAGTTGATTAGTACTTATGTTAACTCTTCTTACTAAATTTAACTAACTGATGGACCATGCCTTTTTTTTTTTTTCTTTAAGCCTACCAAAATGGTAAGAACAGTTGCAGGTGTGACCTCTAATATGTTGCTTTTCCAGGCTTATGTGTATCATTGAATGTTAGGTAACATAGTAACTAGGACCATGATTATTGTTTAGTCAAATAAACCAGCCATTATTTAAGGACATAAGGTTAGTTGATATGATAATTTTAGAGATGTATCACATATGTAGGTGAGTTTACATGGAAGGCCAGGGAATATGTGTCCTACAGAATAACATTAAATTGAGACCTAAAAGTGGAAAAGGAATTTGCTAGGTGAAGAATCGGGAGCATTCCAGGCAGGCATGTGTGAAGGTCCAGAGGTGAGAAAGACTTAGGCCCATTTGAGAAACAGAAATAAGGCTACGGTAGCTGGACCATGTGAACAGGGAGAGAGTAGTCTGAGGTGGATAGGACCCAGATAGTTCAAGGTCTTTTATGTTATGGTAAATGTTACAATTTTATTGAGTGTGCACTAAGGAAACACTGCAGAAGGGTTTTAAGCAGGGAAGTGATAAGACCAAATTTGTATTTTAGAAAAGATTCTTTTGGCTCCTGGGTGGAGACAGTGTCCCAAGACGGCAAAGACAGAAGTGTGGGGGCTGTTGTCAGGATTCAACTGAGAGATGATTTTGGGTTGGACAAGAGTGGGGACAAAAAAGATGGAGACAAATGTGTTGAATTGATGGGTGGATATATGGATGGGGATGGCTGCTTCTGGATTTCTGCTATGAGCAATTTGGGGGATCATGTACCATTTTGTAAGATGGGGAACACTGGAAGAAGAGTGGTGGGGGATGATAGGAGTTTAGCCTTTTGTATATATTGAATTTGAAGCACCTGTGAGATATCCAAGTAGAACTCTGAAGCTGGTAGTTGACTATACAAGCAGGAGCTAAGAAGAAAGGACAGGGATGGAGATATAAATCTGGGAGCCCTAGGCATATAGCTAGCATTTAAAGCCATAGGAATGGATGATATTGCCTAGGGTCAAAGAATGGAGTGAGAACAGAACTGGATTGGACTCTGCAAGTGCCAACTTTTGGAGATTAACAAAGTGCAGTCATAGAAGTAGGAGGAAAACCGGGAAGAGAGTGAAAGCTCTGAGGCCGAGAAGAGGGCTTTTTAAATAAGGAGCTAGTGATTGACAGTGCTGAATGCTGCCTTGAAGTCCGGTAAGATGAGGACTAAATAGTAGCTACTGGATTTGGCAAAAAGAAGGTGATTGGTAACTTTTGTTAGCAATGTGGTGACGTGTCATGGTTAGTTGGGAATCAAATTGGGGTAGACTGAAGAGTGCCCAAGAGACAACTATCATTATGAGAAGTTAGGAAGAGACTTTAAGGTGATGCTGGAAAACTTTTAGCCTTTCCCTCTATGTGCTCCACTTCACTTAACTACTTAAAATATTTGGAATTATTATAGATGTTTTAGAACTAGAAAGGATCTTAGAGAAAATTTAGTTCAATATTCTCAGCTTGCAGATGGCTAGAGGAACCATGAAGAAGTTAAATGATTTGCTCGAGGTAACACTGGTAGGAGCTGGAATAACTAGGACAAGGATCTAGGTGTTCTGACTTTCCCAAGGCCGTGCTCATCCCAAAAGAGTGTGCTTGAGGTTGATTCCCTCTGCAGAGGAAGAGGAATTTAGGTAGGGAGATGGATGAGAACTAGGAGAAGCACCTGGAAGAACAGGCAGTGGAAAGAACTGAAAGGAATAAAAGGTGTTGAAAGAGCGTACAGAGAGGTGAGAGGGAAAGAAAACACAAGACTGGCCTCAGCATTTGAATGACCGCTGGTGGTAAGTGGGAAGACAGATGTCCCAGCCAGAACATTATCATATTTTGGAGCAGCTTATGAAACTAAGGGTTGTGGATTTCAATTTGTCATTCTATGACTCTAAGACAGAAACATTTCCAGAGAATCCTGAGCCTATTTTTCCCTTCTCGATAATTACTAACTTGAAAGGATTAATCGTTATTATTCTTTTGGCTATGTTTTCCAGACAGTGGAGGATGGGAGGGATGGGTGGAGGACTGGTACCATGATAGTGGAAAAATGGGAAAGGAAGGCTTATACATCCGGGGCACTAGGAGTCCTAGTCTCCATATGTCATTAACTGGCTGTTTGGCTTTAGTTAGATCACTGGTAAATGAAGAGGCTGAACCAGTTAAAGTGATTTTTTGGCCACTTTAAAAGTATAATTATGTGCTTCTGTGTCAACGAATGTCGTCCTTCTTTTTCCTGGGTGCATGTGGAAAACCACAGTCATGAAGATTCTGGGATTCTAGGCTAACAGAAGTCTCTCATAGCACTTTCCTTACTTCTGGGTGATTTTTATAGCCCTATGATATTATCTACATCTCATTTGCCTACATATGTGTATGCGAGGGAAGGGAATGATGTGAACTGTAATATTTATATTTTATAACAAATATAAATTAATATTTAATATATTAAATATTTATATCAACATTTTACATTATATATTTAAAAATATGTTCATCTATTAATACAATAAAATATATAACCATATATAATATTTTGCATATGTGATATATAATTATGATAATAGATAAATATATATTAAAATTATATATAATATTTATATATTATATTAAATAGTTGATACCTGATTAACCATGAGTGTATTAACTATATTGCAAATTACCTTTCCATAGCAACCAAGGACTCTTCATCCTATTGCCCAGCCAGGGCTTAGGCCACTGCAAAAAGAGAAGCCATAATAGAGTCAGAGATGGACAATGTGGTTGGGATGAGAGTGTGAGTGTGTGCGTTTATGTGTCTCTCTAAGCTGCCTCTCTGGCTGCAATTGCAAATCCAGTTATCGGTGACCATCGAATTAGCTATTGTTTTGTATCTTCCAACCCTACTTCCCGTTCACTTGTGCACATGGTGACCAAAGAGAAATGATGGAAACTCTCAGTTCTCTGTGTTTGGCTTACAGGTGGATTTTGTCTGACGGCATGTGTACTGCATGTTACAATGCAGCAGCCCCTGTGGGGTGGTTCTGGGTGTAGGGATAAGTGGAGGGTTCATGTCTTCCCGCTGGGTGGCTCCTGTTCACTCCGAGCACTGTTCTGCCTAGTGCTGGCCTTCCTAGGCCTTTTGTCTCTACCCTGTCTTGTCGGAGCAAGTGAAGGACTTACAGACCTGTGTTCTGTGGATTGGCAGTGAGCCATTAAAAGCCCTGGGGGAAACTTTACCCAAATCGGGGTGGAGATTGCCAAGCCCTTGCTTCTGGACAGAGTTAGGGAAGGCTGAGGTTATGGAAGGTGCTGCCTTTGTTGAAGAGCTCAACTCTGTAGGATGGCTAAAACTGCCCATTAAGGGACAAGTTAAGAATAGGTCTGAGGTTGACTCTTTTGCCCTCCTCTAGGTGAATGTTCTGGAGAACAAAGAGTGTTCACAAGTTAGTTATTATCAGGGCTGGAGGTGGGTGGGAATGAGAAAAAACTGTGCTGTTTTTTTCCCTTTGAAAAGGGAAGGGAGAAATAGGATCAACATTTATGGAGCACCTTTGTGTACCAGACACAGTGGGAGACTATGTTTAATTCAGATTGTGCCTTTAAAAAATATATATATATATTTATATATAATCTCTCTATAAAGATTATATAGAGATAGATACATAGATATTTGTATGGGTAAATTTATATCTATGTAGATATAATTATATAGATTTAGATACGTTTTGTATCTATAGATATGGATATAAAAGATTTTGCTAGAGGAAAGTTAACATTATTTTGGAGAATCAACTTTGAAGATTGAAAAGCTTGTCAGGAACTGAGGTTTACATAGGGTAACCTGATTTTTAATTCCGTTAATTCTTTAAGGTAGATTCCTGAAGTAACTTTACGAGGAAATTCTTGTTTTTCTAGCTAAGATCTTTTCAAATAATTGATGATCACTGAAAATACTAAAGTCGTATTTCTATAAACATATTCACAAATTCAGACTTTATAGAGTGCCAGTCAGTTTTTGCCTTTATTATTGACCATTAATAATGGAAACTGCAAAGGAAGCTTAACTTCAGTGTGTTGTCTTAGGCTCCTCACCTTCATCTAAGACTGTAATTAATAGAACTCTTTTGTTAAAAATGAGCTCTTGGAAGACAGATGCATATGTTTGCTGAGCTAAAGGACAGGAGTCTAGCTAACAATCATAAGCTTGCATCTCCTTTGAGACCTTTTATTCTGTAGCTCTTAGTTCTTGCCTAGAGATTATCACTATTATTATCATCATCAAGTATTAAATATTAATAGTGCTGTGCTCAGTAAACATCAAGTACCAAGCTAAGATTTCTTATCAGTCTTGCTTGGGGAACCTCAGGTTGCCTTGAGGATTTCTAGGAGGGTTTCAGTATATAAAATTCCCATGCAGTTCAGTGGGACGAAAAGTATTTCCCTGTTTTCCCTCACATTTGCCATTTGCTTGCATGCCTGGTCCTATGTAATTGGTAGCATTAAAATTAAAATAAATTACTCATCAGTATTCAAAATTATCTGTACATAAATTACATATGTAATATGTAATTATCTATTAATAAACACATACTTTTTTTATGTAAAAAATTGCCCTTATCCAATATATAAAAATAGAAATCATCCCTTGTTCTGAGTCAGGACCCTCATGCAAACATTTCATAAAGGGCTGGTTTACCCCCTGGTAACTGCAAGATTACACTGTGCTTTTTGAAGAGGGTTTTCTTTTCATGAGCTGGTATTTATACCAGTAAATTAGCAATGTTACTTTGCTTGTATCTTATTAGAGCTGCTGATGGACACTCTTATGGGTTTGAGAATAATAAGCTAACAAATTACTTGTATTTTGGCTGAGCATGGTGGCTTATGCCTGTAATCCTAGCACTTTGGGAGGCAAGGTGGGTGGATCACTTGAGGTCAGGAGTTCGAAAGCAGTCTAGACAACATGGTGAAACCCCACCTCTACTAAAAATACAAAAAAATTAGTTGGGCGTGATGGCACATGCCTGTAATCCTAGCTACTCGGGAGGCTGAGGCAGGAGAATCACTTGAACCGGGGAGGCAGAGATTGCGGTGAGCCGAGATCATGCTACTGCACTCCAGCCTGGGCAACAGAGCAAGACTCTGTCTCAAAAAAAAAAAAAAAAAAATTACTTGTATTTTATTAAAGTGTTTAGGATTATACATACTTGTCTATTTATTATTAAATAAAAGTGCCAATCACACAGTGTCCACTGTGCCTGGACTTGATACTATGGTTTGGTTTAAGTTTTCTTATGCATATACTTTTAATTGAGAATTTTTTGTTTTGGTCTAACAAATAAAGTCTTTGCAGAATCTTTCTATAATCTGTCACTCATCCAAGGTCTCCGCCTCTCTACATTTTTTCTTTTCTTAATTAAAAAAATAATAAATCTCTTAATTATGCTCTTCCTACATTCTTCTTGGCAATAGCTTCAACATGTTTTGGGCATCTTGGCAGAAGACCAGGTTATGTTAGATAAGCCAGGAAAGGCAATATTTAACTCATATTTTGGGAATATTGCTGATTAGTTCTGAAAGAAGTATATAAAATACTGCATGTTGTAGAATCTTTGCTTTGAACTGGAGAGAACAGAAATTCAGCTGAAACAGTAAGAGTGTGGCTATAAATCAAATTTGGAATATCCCTCAGTGTTTATTTAGAGATGTATGTAAGAGGCTGGATATAGGGGATGGGTGGTGGGAGGTGGGGAAAGGTAGACTTCTGGGTAAAGATTTTACCTGTCCTTTGGTGATCCTTTAGATAGAGTACAGTACTGATATATCAGGTTAAAAAATTATATACTACCTTATTCCAAAAAGGTTTAGGGTGAAGGGAAAGTAAGTGTTGAAAAGTTGGAAGAGTGAGGTTAGTGTATAAAATGCATGTCATGAAACTATACTCACTACAGGTTTGTCTAAAATGTGTCTATTCTTCTTTTAGCAGCCAATGAGGAAGGAGACATAATAAGTTATTACGTTTATGATATAAACATAATATGTTTTACAGAACACACCATCAAAGTAGTGATGAAGCACTCAACTAGTCTTGATACTGAGAGCAGAGACATATTTCTCCTGTGGGGTTTTATGAAGATAACACTTCATAAAAAGTTAACTGATGATAATGTCGTTGACTTCCTCTAACTGTGGTTTTTGCACCTGTACAATGGGGATAGGAGCAGGATTGCATTAGTTGGTAGATATAAAACACCTTGCAGTGCCTGGCATGCTTGTAAGCATTCACTAAATAGTTGCTATCATCTGTATGTACAGTAAACACAGCAACATGTTTCCCAGGAAGGAGCTAATAGATCTGTCTTACATATAGAGGCATATGTTGTTAACCATCCACTCAGCTATAGAATTTGTAGTTTGGCTGATTTAAAACCCTTTTCTGGCTTGAAGGTTTTCATACTTCAAAGTGTTAAATCATCCTTGGTAGCAAAATGTGTATCTGTGAAAGCCATCTTAATTTGAATGGCTCCAGAGTTACTAAGTGTAAGTTTTCTCCTTGCCAGAAAACATTATAGCAACTATGAGAAGTATGAAGTTAGGTTAGAAATATTTCAGGAATTGGGATAATTTAGCATCATAGTACTTCCTACTTGCAACTGGGGTGGAGCATGTAAGGATGGGAAGAAACAAGAATCACGTAGTGATCATTTCTGACATTCAGCGATACCCAGGAAAGCCATGTTTTCTTTCCAGTAGTACTGGCTGTGGTATGGATTGGGAGATATTCCTGAGATATTTAGAGTTTGTTGGGAACTTGCACCATCTGTCAGAGAAAGGCATGCAGGGTATTTATTTGAACACATGATACTGAAGCCACTGCCAAATCAAGGACTGAATACTCTTCGACTGCACACCTAAATGAACACTGTCAAGTGTAGATTCCAGTAGTTTTACTTCATGAAGTTTCAGTAGCAAGCATGTAACATTTATTTTGATATAGTTTAAAACAATCACTTCTTCCTTATACATTATAGCTCTTAAAATTTTTTCCACACCTCCTTTTTACATTATCATCGGAAGCAGTATTTCCTGAGTTTTCTAGCAGAGAATTTTTTTTTAGCCTAAAAAGTTCTTTATAAGAAGCAGGTAACTATCCCTCTTTCTTTCATGGTCTTACCGTTTTATAGTCCCTTGCTGGGTTGGAAAGCTTGTCTATAGTACATGTAAAACAATACTATACCCTCAACTTTGTGACTTCCCTAAGAGCTTGCAGTCATTTTATCAGTTATAATTTTAAAAATAGTCATCAGTCTTCATGACATATCCCTGAAACAGATAAAGAGATTTTAATGAAAATAAATACTGAGATCCACATATGATATTCTCATCAATCATAGCATATTTTCAACAGTAATGCTGCTTCTATTGATCATGATGACAGGTATTCTGTGGGGGCAGTGAGAAAGCTTCCATTGCAGCTCATTTTACTTTTGGTATTTTGGCTACTTGGCACATATAGCTTATTAAGTATTTGATTGTCCCTTTGAGACAGCATGTCTATATTACGCTATCCACCAAAGCAAGGCTACCTTGCTCTCTTCTCATAGGCAAGGAAGCTGAAGTGAGAGAGGTTGAGAAGTAACTGATGAAGCAGCAAGTGCTGTCGCTGAGCCTGTCAAGGTTTGCTTACCCATGGAACCATGTTCCTTCTCCTCTTCCTGAACACAAGACAGAAAAGGAAAATTTAGTTGCCAATCATGTGTGAGAGGAGGAGGAGGATGCTTTGAGGATGCTTTAAGTTTTGAATTGCTCAGCTCAGGCGCATGATTTCCTCTGCCAGTTGTGGGAAGGCAGTATCTTCCTCATCCAGGGAATATTGTATTTTATTGTGCTAGGATGTCTACAAAAAGTTCATTGCCATGTGAGTACCAGAGAATGGTAACTTCGCAGAGGCCATCACTAAGAGTGTTAAAAAATGGTCAAGAGTGGTTGCATTAGACAGGAGTGGGAACAGAGAGTGACTGCAAATGGGTGTGAGGGATCTTTTTGGACTGGTGGAAATGTTCTAAAATTGGATTATGACGATCGTTGCACAACTCTATAAATATACTAAAATCATTGACTCTGTATCGTTAAAATGAGTGGATTTTATTGTTTATAAATTACACCCCAATAAAGCTGATTTTTAAATGCCTAAAATGTGGCATGTCTTGAGAGGAACCACATTTCTGCTTGGCATCTGGGCACCATAGCACTCCATAGCACAGTGTCAATTCTGAAAGTTCCCACACCTGTATGGAAGTGCACAGGGAAAACCAAGAAGGAGGCATTGGAGGAAATGGGGATAGACCGAATCTGCTGCTGAGAGGATGCCTATCATCACAATGCGAACAAAATGGCACCACTTACTGCAACTCAAAGTAGGCTCCAAAAAGTCAAGTGCATTTCTCTCCAGGGTTTGGTGGCTCACTCTCTGAACTGGCGTAACTCTTTCATTAGATTGACAACGATGACACTTCCTAGCCAGAAATCTTACCTTAGCATCTTATCCACCATATAGACTGTCAATTGAATGATTTGATCAAATGTACTATGCAGATTTGGGTAAATATAATTTAAAAAATCTTTCTATATAACATCAATATGGCAATGTAGTTTCATTACCGTTTTTTGCTTATTTGCCCTATTTAATAAGGTGAATAGAAAATATTTAATGTGACAGGTTAAAAAAAATTTTCCAACCTCTTAATTTGTGTGTGTTTTCTTGAAAACAACCAAGCATTTTGTGTTTGATTTATTGAAGCAATTGGTTGGCTTTGCTCACTTACATTGTTGAGAGTTGAGATAAAACTTCAGGACTCCCTCAGTAACTGGAGCACAGGAAACAATTGACACTGTTTCTTAATTCACATTGTTTCTGAGACATTTCCTACTTCCTAGTATAATATAGTTTTCCCATGAGAACCATTTACTTGCAAATGGTTAGACATGATACATTTCTCACTGGCACACATTCTGTGGGGAGAATTTCACTGTGTTTTGTAGTAGCTGAGTTGCTGCGTGTGTGTTGGGAAGAAGGTCTTGCTTTATGTAAAGATGCCTCCAACTTCATTCAAGCATCTGATGTCTTCTTTTGAATACTAACCCATTCACTTCGGTTCTGCATTGCTTAGCTGGAATATCTTTCCTGAAGGAGCATATAATTCTTTTAAGCCTGCCAATTTAAGGAAACACCCCTGCCAATTATGGTGTTTTTAGATATACCCCGTAGGTTACTGTGGAAAGTAGTTCGTGACAGTTTGTATCATACATACTGTATGTACATGTATTTGGATGTAGGTATGTGATATTGGCTGTGGCATTGCAAAGTTGTCATCAAGGAATATTTCCAGAAATGGGAAATAAAACCCATAAATGAGAAAATGTAATCTAATTTGCAGTTCAGAAAAAAAGTGTTCGCATTATTTCTGAAATGGTAGTCCCTAAAATACAGAAGTTACACTGTATTTAAAGTGAAAGTAGAAGTTTTCCAATTTAAAAAAATGATGTGGAACTTTGAGTTTCTTTCTTTTTTGTCTTATTAGATTTTGTAAAAATAATACCACTTGTCAGTTTTGCAGCTCCTTCCATCTAGAGAGCTGAAAGCATTTCACAATCTTTTTTCCTCATGCCCTTCTCTTCAAGGCAATTTTTGCTGGGCTCGGTTTATTTTTATCATTGCAACAACCAGTTTTTAGAAACTTTTGGAAACGAAAAAAGAAAAATGAGAATGGCACTGTAGCTGACATTCATTTTAGCTGTTTCCTAGTGTGAACGTTTGAGTATTTCTAAAATCTTTTCTCCAAGTATGTCTTATTTTTCTCAGTTTGTCCCAGTTCTAAGTCTCTATTTTGCTGATTAGGTAAAAAAAAAAAGTTTTAATGTAAAGCCTTACCCCTTGCAAAATGACTTTTTGAACTTTAAGTTAAATCTTTGTTTTTGCAGCGCCAGCAGCTCCTTTTCCAGCAGGCACTAACCCTACCCAGTACAATCATAGACTCATGTAAGGTTGAAACTGGAGGGGCCTCTAGGGACTACCCAGTTTAAGTCTTTCCTTCTAGAAATGATGAAGTTGAGGCCCAGAGTGGTTAAGAGATACATGCTTAAGGTCAGACAGCTAATTGATGGCAGAGGTATGACCAACATGAAGGATTCCTGATTTCCAGTTTGATATTCCTTGGTTTTCCTAAACAAAAGTAGTCTATCTGGGCAGAATTAGAGTAGGCTCTCACAGAGTCCTGGTGTCAACCACTAGCTTGTATTATACTGAAGCTAATTGAAAATTGGGAGGAAATTTTATTTTTCTGGAGTTTGTTAAATATAGGATGGTAATGTTGAATTTATAGACATTTTCTTCTGATCTGTGCATCTTATGCAATTTATCTGCAGTACAGAATGTGGTTTGAACTGACTGGTGATTCGTGTACCTTCCTTAGGCCACCATACCATTTACATCGGAGTCCATGTGCCGAAGAGTTACAGGAGAAGGAGACGTCACAAGAGAAAGGCAGGCCACAAAGAAAAGAAGGAAAAGGAGAGAATCTCTGAGAACTACTCTGACAAATCAGATATTGAAAATGCTGATGAATCCAGCAGCAGCATCCTAAAACCTCTCAGTGAGTACTCTGAGCGTTGGTGCCTCTCTCTGTCTCACTCCCACATCTTTGAGAAGGACATCTTTTTGAATCCTGTGGCTAAAGGGGAGGGCCACTGTAATACTGAGATGGTCTGTTCTAAAGGATAATGTCTGTGGAGATGCTTTGCTTGTACCGGCAGGTTGATCTAGGAGGTCATCTGGTAAGATTCTGAGTTGATCAGAAAAGGCCTGACAAAGTTCAGGCATAGCTGTGTATTCTACATTTTTGTGTGTAATATTAATAGGGTTGTGTTGCAGATGGTATTTATTTAACTATATCAATAAACAGTAACTGGAAGACTTAAAGAATTTTTTGCATTATTTGTGCTTAGAAATAGCTTCTATTGAGACAGTAGGTGAAGGTGAGAGTGTATGTCTATATATTTACATATCTTTCCAAATGTCAGCATTACAGGTGACATTTAACCAGGTTGTGAGCCAGGTCAGTGATTTAAATAGGAATTGTGGAAAATCATCCTGTAAGAGAGGTCTGTAGAGTGACACAGTTATTAAGATGTTGAATGTATTAGATGTCATACATTGGATAAAAGTGTTACTAAGAGCAGAACAACAGGAGGTCAAAGAACACCCTTGGATTCGAGTGATAGGATAGGCTGTGTGTTTAGGTGTATATGTATGTTGCTTTTTGTTTCTTTAATGTGGAGAATATTTGGCTACATGGGCCAAATATTGTGGCTGAACTGAGAATGAATATGTGCAGTAGAAACACATGCCAATTTTGGAAGATTCCCCAACAGGAGTTACACAGTGACAGCTTTTCATGTTGGCAGAGCTCTATACATTCTTCATGTCTTTGCTACAGTTGCAGAAATATGGACCCTGCAATAAAATGCATTATGGATGGCACAGATAAAGATCGGGTTCAGTCATTGCAGGTGATGACAGGCCAAATTAGAATGAACAGCTCAAGGGTGTTGAAAAGTGAATTTACAGAGTTAAATTAAATTGGGTGTGAGGCATAGTGATGTGAATTTTTTATAGTCTCACCGTTGGAACTGAGCAGGTGGCTTAGGAAGCTGGAGAAGTGCGGTGCTGAGAGGAGCAATACAGGTGGACCATCGAATTAAAGACAAAAGCTCGGAGGAGAGCTTGAGATGGGTCACGAAATCGAAATTAAACACATTGAAATAAATTTAAGACTTTGAAGGACCAGAAGGCAGGAGACTCAAGTTATGTACTTTTCACTGAAGTACTGGGGGAAAGTCTGTCTGAAAGGGATCCTTTATATATCAATTAACGTAGTGGAGTCTGTTTTGAGAAAAGTCTTTCAAATGCACATAAACATGGCATAGTTAATAGTCTGGAGGAACAAAAGATAACATTCTTTTCCAAATAAATGACTACCGTTTATCTCAATTTACTCTGTATCTCTCTGTCAAGGCCTGAGCCAGTGTCAAGTGTTCTGTCCATTGTGCATGTGATTGTCTGCTCTCTCTTTCTCATTCTCTCTCTCTCTCTCTCTTTCTCTCCCTCTCTCTGTGTCTTTTATAACTTGTCTTTCATTCTTCAGTTTAAGAACAAGAGTGCATTATCACTATAAATGTTAAAAAGTAAAGAGGTGCTTACTTAGACAAATGGGCCCAGGAATTTTGAGATTAAAATTATTTATCAGCTTTTGAGAAGGGCAGTGGAAACAGTTCCAGCAGCACTCAGATAGGTCATAAGGAATGAACAGATCAAGAAGATGCTGAGACCCCATGTGTATCAACTACAGAATACTGTTGCATTCTGTGCATTTGGGGCCCAGTTTGAATACAGCATGTAAAATAAACAAGGCAATCCATTCTTTTTCCCCTCAGAGGTGTCTTCCTGGGGGAATACTGCATTATGTTGTATACTGGCTTTCTGAAGGGATCCTATGGAGAGACAGTTGTTAAGGACTAAATTGTTCAATGATCGTAAAAAATTGTTTATAAATATGCATTTTATAGTTTTGTTTCTGCTGATCAATAAGTTATACACTAATATGCCTTTGGCATATTTGATGTGAGTTATCCAATTTAACACGAAAGTCCTCTTAGAAACTGCTGTATATCCTCAGCTGCTTTGATGGATTGGTAGTTAATTATTTGGTACAGTTCTGTTTAAAAGTCAGAGTGTTTGCACCTAGACATAGAAAGACATTTAACCCCACGATTTTGGGGGAAGCCATGGGGCTCTGGCACCAACATAATGACAAAATTCTTGTGGGAAAACTGACTTAATGAAATACTTGCCTAGTATACTATTATTGTCTCTCAGGAACAGCCACATAACAATTTATGTTGTTCTGTGACCTATGGTGTTTGAGTTGCTTATGTCCATAGACATATCATGTCCCATAGACAAGATTCCCACATGTGTCTGGCAGTGCATGATGTGATGCTTATACTTCTGAGAAAAACAAAAACTAAATAACCCACATATAAATAGTAACTTGATGGGAGTCATCTTTGATTCTTTCCTTGCTTTTACCCCCATATGCAATCCTTCAATGATTTCTGTTGGTTCAGCATTTAAAATAGATCTGAATTTGTCTGTTCCTTTTCAGTTTTGCTGTTACATTTTTGTCTAGGGAATCATCACGTCTTGCATAGACACTGTAACAGTCTCTGCTTTTCAAGTATGTCTTCATAGAGAAGCACAATTGATCATCATAAAGTATAAATTGGACCATGTCCTTCCTCTGCTGAAAACTTCCCATTGTCCTAAGAATGAAACTTCAATTGGGCATCATAGCCCAGTCCTGTGATGTGCCATTCTCTCCTTGCTCACTTTACTCCAGATCCATTGATGTTGTAGTTCCTTGGTGGTAAAACCTTTTCTGCCTCAGGGCCTTTGCTCATGCAAACTTGTCTTCCTAAAATGGTCAGCCCATTCTTGTCCTGGTTGGCTTTTCTGTTCCTTTATGTTCTGGCTTTTACATTTTACCTCTTCAGAGAGTCCTTTCCTTACTACTCTCTCTAGTGCAGATTCCCCTTCATTATTCTTTCTCAATGCCTTATGTTTCCTTCAGAATATATGTTTTAACACATGATTTTTGAGAGCCTACAGGTTTGTCTTGAGCTGATGCTAGATTGTAAGCTCCATGAAAACAAAGATCAGGTTGTCTAGTTCACTTTGTTGTCTTTGGCGCCGCACAATGCCTGGCACATAGTATGTGCTTGATATATGTTTATTGAGGAGTAACTGAGTGAATGAATTACTACAGAGAAAGATGTAAGCATTGCTTTTATTGGTCTAAATATTTCTTATATACTAGATAGAGATCCAGCTGATTTTCTTGTTTTTAAGCCTGGCACATCGTGTTTATGTTTCCCTGCCTTGCCTTTCTCCCTTGACACATAAAATCTTGTCTTCACTTTTAATTATCCCACTTTGGAAAGTGCCTCATTATTTTGTCTATTGCCAAAGTGGGATTTTGGTCTGGGTAGGTAATTCCTGAGTGTGTGGAGCTGCTTGTTAACCACAGGTGATGGATGAAACTGAACTGCAAGGCACATGAAGTTTTCATATACACTTAAAAATGCTCACTATTCCACAGAGAACTCAGGCAGCCCCCCTTCGGAAACCATATTAAGGTGGCATGAGCTGGCACCGTGGCACATGCCTATAGTCGCAGCTACTCCAGAGGCTGAGGTGGGAGGATCATCAGAGCCCAGGAGTTCAAAACTGTAATACTCCATGATTACCCCTGTGAATAGCTGCTGTGCTTTCTCCGTGGCAATGTAGTGAGACCTTGTCTCTACAAAAACATGAAAGGGCATTTTTAAGAAGTAAACGAAATCTCTTCCAGTATTAGGCACATTAAGAAGATGGCATAATTAACAGGTTCATTTAGTTTATAACCTAACGCTTTCTATTTTCTTCATGGCTTTGGTGTCAAGACCGGGTTTCTAAAAAATAAATGTTTGATTTTTACACATTTGGAGCCCTGAGGAGGAAGCGAGCTAGCTTCATATCCCCCTCTGAGCTCAGCAGCAGCTCCAAGTCCTTTCACAGCTGCTATTCCCAGTGTGGCGTCAGAGCTGGTGTCCCAGCTGGGGACACAGAGAAGGAAACGTGTGTGAGAGCGTGGTGCACGGAGCCATGGGGAGAGAGAAGCTGGGGAAGGGAAGCGAAATGGAAGAACAAGCAGGAGAGACAAGGGAATGAGGAGGTGGTGTGGAGTGGGTGGTTGAGAGAAAAGTTAGATTGTGCTCTTTCTTAAAAATAATCCTTTTGCCTCCTCCACTGTGCATTTTTTTTTTCTAAGTTAGCAACTGCCATCGTCTGAGGGTTGCCCAAAAAGTGGGTGGGAAGGTGGTCCTGGCTGAGATAGGTTTGGACACACAGCACACCTTCCCAGCCTAGATGGTTTTGGCCTCTGTGCCTCACATTTTGTTAGCGTCCAGGGATACTTATGGGGGCATCACAGGCTACTTTGTGACTGTAGAGATCCTGAAGATGTGTAAGATGGTAGGAAACAAAGCTACAAACAGAACATCCTGTTCAGCATTTTGATCTGATGTGTGAGATGTTTCTTGACAAGCGTGAACATGTATTCATGCTTGGAAGTGCTAACTACCTCACACACAGGTCTTGCCCGTTGTGGAATCATAGTGCTAGGTATGTCCATACAGACACTCATTCAGTCTTGTGGTATTCTTTTTTAGCTTTTTGGATATGTACCAGAACCGACGGATTTATGCTAGTGAACATTGTTCTGTGAGCCTGGGACAATGGATGCTAGTGGGTGATCCAGTTATATTCAGGAAACTGAAACAGAGAAATGGGCAGCTGCTTTTGTTTGGTGCTTCCGGGTAAATGAACAGAGTAGCTTTTCACAAGAGCCAAGAATATTTGGTGTTGTGTCATTTGACTTCCTCTTTTCCCAGTGCACGCCCCTCCCAACCTGACCTCATACTTCTGGGTACATTTGTACTTTTTCTTGATTTTTAAAATGTTTTCAGGAAAGATCCTTAATTTAGATACCATAAAGTAAGGTTTCTTTAATTTTCTACATGCCATTGGCATTCTCAAAAATCGATCTATATATAGGAGAAAAGGCTTTGGAAATGTGTGAAAATGAGGTAGACCTGTCCCAGTTTAAAAAAACAAAACAAAACACAAACACATAAAACTATACCATCTCTTTCATCCTCTTCTCTATTTTTCACCTTATATAAGTAAGAGGAAGTACTTTGTCTTTAGGTCTGAGTACAAAATTTTTTTATATTAAAAAATAATTTAAAACATACAGTTTGCCTTTTCAGAAGGGACACTTGGATTGTGATTTTACTGGAAAGGGAGCATATCAGAGCGGTTAAGAGTGCACATTTGAGCCAGATTATTTGAGTTTGAAAATCCCAGTTCATACCAGCAGTGTAACCTTGGTTATTTACTTAACTTCTTTGTGCTCTAGTTTCCTCATATGTAAAAAGGGGATGATCGATTTTAATCATAGTATTCTGAACATGAAGTGAGCGCTGCATACAGTCAGCAATAATGGTTAGCAGTTATTATTTTGAGTTACTATGATTGCCTTCTTCAAGCTCATCTTTTCCTATCCATCATACACAGGTAATGCCAAAAACTTTAGGCTAAAACTCTGTAGAGCTTAATTCCTTGTAAACAATAACCACTAATCTTTAAGCTCTTCTGGTCTTTTCTGCCACAAATTCTCACTAGCTATTCTTTTGCTTTAGCTGTCGGCTTGGCTCTTGGCTCCCAATGGCGTATTTGGGAGAAGCAACCTGAATTCAGTCTCTTATCTTGCCAGCGAGTGTCAGTCTGGATGTTGGCTGGCAGGTGAGAGGACCAAGGGAGCAAGGACTTCAAGGGGCAGAGGTGCTGTCTCTTGTGCTGCTCTTTGGTGTGGAAGACTGCCACCAGCAAGTGGCTTGGTGTACCAAGGGTGTCCTTGAATTTAGTCGGCAGTTGTAATACCCCGTTCTGGACGCCTGGAATCAAATAGGCTGTTCTCTCTTTTATAAGAAGGATCTCTTTCTGGCCCTTTCTTTGTGTTTCTTTGTGAAATTAATCTGGTTAAGAAGGGCTGTTGGGTGGGACAAGTCAGCAATTTAGAGGCAGTGTTGTGCAGAAAGGAAAAATATTTGGCATACTTGTGTTTTTGGTGGCAATGGGTTGGCTCAACAATGTTGTGTTTTGTGTGGTACAAATAATTGTTGTTTATTCCTCTGCGATGCTGATGAATACAAGAGGACTGTGTCATGGTGCTTCTGCTTCTTTAGCCAGTTAACTGCATACGTCTCTTAGAGAGCCTTGAGTTTCTGAAATGCAGCTTTCTTGAAGTCACCTTGAAGTGCCCTTCAAATGCCACATTTTACACTATTCATTTCTTGTTGCCACTGGCTATTCTATTCTAATAGTTATTCCATGTTATCATGCCACGAGATGTTATGAATAGTGTGTTTACACGTGTCATGGGAGAGTTGATGTTGTTGCTATTTATAGTGACTCATGAGTTCAGGAGGCCTCAAAGGGTTCTAGTGTACTCCAGGTGCTGGGGTACTCAGGGCTAAAAAGAGATTGTGACTTAGGGTGGAAAATGGGGGAAAACCAGAATAGTGTGTGGAATTTAAGGTGTGAAATTTACTTTAGTGAAGTAACTGGGGTATAAATGACTGTCTGCCACAGGAGTTACCACCTAAGAGGAAGGCAGGTCACATCCTGTGGTTTGGGGTTCATCCATTTACAAGGCAGGAAGCCTGAATGTGTATTTGTGAGTTTGTGTGAGTATGTGTGTGTGATTTGAATGCACTGAAAAAATGAAAGATATTGGCAAGAGTCTTCTTGAAATAGTATTCTATTTAGGAAATTTTTCATATAGAAGGAAATAATTCTTAAAGGACAAGGGTTCTTAATACCAGGGATTTAAATTCAGTGCTTTATGAGCGTGAACTCATAAATGCAGAAGTAGTTGGGGTGAGGGACCATGGGCCTACTCTATAAATAAATTCTCCGGAATTCTTCCATGACCACAATCTGGAGGCAGGAATGTTAGGCTCTTCTAATAACTTTCCCATGGATAGGAGTCTTACTTGACTTTTCATCACTTTTATAGAGGTGTTGTGAGCAAGGAGTCTCCATTTTAGTGGTTAATGTAGAATCAAGATCCCAGTTATCCTTTATCCTTCTCTGTTCTTTTTCTTCCATAGCCAGCCATGCACTGAGTCCTGTTGGTTTTTCCTTCAGAGTTTCTCTTGTGTCTGCCACTTCCTTTGAATTCCTGAGGCAATACTTCTTATTTGGAATTTCAGCCTTAAGTTCATCCTTGAAATAGAAGGGAGCTATTTCAGACAAGGCTGCCAGACATCTAAAATATTAGTTCTATAGTCTCTCCTTAATTAAATAACAAACAAACAAAAAACCCTTCTATTGCTCATCATTACTTAAAGTAATGAGTAAAGCGACAATGTAACAAAGTTTCCTCTGCTACTTTCAATATTTTATGTAGTTTAATGAAAAATATAGGTGTATTCTGTCTCCGCAAGGCCACTTTAAGTTCATTTTTATGCAATTCATAATGACTTCCCCAGTTTTTGAACTCTTGCAGCAAGTATTATCTACATTACACAATCAGATACTTAGATCTGTAATGCTTCAAGTGGTGACTTACCTCCTCTGTCATTCAGGTGTATGTCATCTCTTCAGTATTATCATTAGAGACCCAAAGGCAGAGGCAGTATCACATACTTCTTTTGAATCATGTTCTGCGATAGCATATTTGTTGAATGGATAGGTAAATAAAATGCCCAGAAATTACCCATTGGGTTAAAATAATCTGATCTATCCAAGAAAATTTACAACTATCTTGGTTAAGAAAATGCTGTCCCTCCAGCCTAAATCGTTCCTGAAATGTGATTAAAATATAAATAACCAAAGAACTGTCCAATAGAGTGAGTTGAATCATGGTGAAATAAGAAGAGAGAATACCAGGAAAAGTCATTTTTTTTAATGCTGTAGTTCTACAATTTGCAATAACTAATTTGTACAGAATTAAAATAGAAATTGTCCATGTTTTTAAAACAGAGATAAAAGTGCTACCTGTGTGTACTTTTTTTCTCATGGGAAATATGTTAAAATATTAAAATGCATGAAAACATGCAGTTAAGTGTTGGAATGCAAAATATTATAAGACGACATTTCTCTAAAGAACTGTATAGCTTTCTGAATTGGAATAAGCCTGCCTTTGTTTACGATTATTTATTTAGGGTTCATATTCCTCTGTATTGAATGAGGACAGAGCATAAAAGAGGTTACTTATGACAGTGATATTTGTTAATTACTGAATGTGTCACCGAGGCTGTTTGTGGAGCTTTTTTTTAAATAGAGAACTTTAAGAGTTGGTACTATATGTGTATCTGGGATAGATATACAGATGAAGGTCCATGTTGCTTTCAGAGATGAAATAAGATGACTTTAGCACCCTTGTCAGGATTATTATTTACTGATTCTGAAACAAGAGCATCACTGGAATGTTTTATTCTTTTGCTATTTGCCAATTAGCAGAATTCTATTATTTAAAAAACTATGTTGCACCTGATATCCTTACTTAGAAACTACTCCTGATGGTGATGGTATTGTGATTCAACAATCTGTAGCAAAATTATCTTTTCTCAGTTACCAAAATTTTGCCACGAAGACCACAAGATAGAGCAATTATATTTAACTGATTCTACTTCATTTATGAGACTTTGGGTAGGAATAATTTAAGTGTAATGGAAAATATGACTTCTGGATGCAAATGTACAATAAACATGTAGGCTGTCTAGCTAGCTGTGTTCGTTCAAAGCTGAAGTTGTTTTCCTCAGAAAATAGGGCAATTTCTGTTACCAAGGTATGGAAATAGCAATTGCTATAACTAGAAATTTACTGCAGATTCACCCAGTATCCAGAACACACGCATGAGCAACTCTAAAATCCTAAGTCAATTATTTGTCTAATTGTACTTTGTTACTTCTTGTGACACTGCTGAATGCCACAAACAAAACAACCAAGCAAATGGGCAAAAAACCTTCAGAAAGATTTTAGATTATTTTTTACCGATGTTCACACATAGACACAGCTAATACTCTCCCTTGCTCCTCTAATTCCTAAATATAGATTTTGAGCAAAAGATACTCTGGTTAAGAAAGACTGAAGATAGGTAGCTGGCATTCCAGTGGCCACTTCAGTTAGATGAAATGCTAACCAAAGTTTTTGAAAAGTATGGATGTGTGGCTTTAGGAAAGTTTTCTGTGCTATTGTTTGCATGCTCCAGCCAAACTTGGAAGCTTTATAGATTTTTTGCTCTTCGTGAAACTGACTTTGGAAATCTGTCTATACTACATTTTCCTTAAGCCTCTTTTATCCTATTATTTTATGATTCTTTCTGACATTAGTAAAACATTTAAGCAGTGAATACAATAGGATAAATTTCAGGATGTTCTTTGTACATTTTTGTGTATAGGAAGAAGTGGCCAAGGTGCTTTCCTCTTTTGGCAGATGGAGCGAAGGTGCTGTCTTTAGTGACTGAGTGGGAGTAGGGAACCTTTAATTTAGTAAAAGACTCATACAAGTACAGATGAAAAAGAAATCAGGGCAATGTATAAGAAGAAAAAACAACCTGGAGAATATATTTATTTTTAAATAACAATTGAGTTTTAAATATGTCTCTGATTTCTGTATTTTGGCGAGTCATAGGGAATAGAGGGGGAATTACAGGGATAACACTGAAAGTAAAAGGAGAGAGAGGACATGACTTATTCTGAGAAAAAGCAGAGGAAGTAGAGGAACTCCTTCAGAAAAGACAATGAGATTAAATAAAAACAGAAAAATCACTGGGTGAATGGCAAGGACTAACATCTTACTCCCTCAAAATAGGGCTCTCTATAACAATATAGAAGCTCTCTACATCCTGTCCTCAAACCGGTTTCAAGGGGCCTCTACCTGCCTTATCTTTAGATTCCTAGGGATAGTTTTTTCACCATTATTTTCAAATGATCACAGTGATTATCTAACTATCTTCCCTTCATTCTTATATTATCATTACTTCTTTGTGTTGATTTTAGATTCATCTCTACAAGATGTTCCTCCTGTAAGAAACTTCGGCCTCGCCTTTTAGTTATGCTAGTCCTTTTCCTAATACCTGATTTTTTAAACACTACCAGCATACCATATGATAAATATCCTTAGCTTTCTAAAAATTATTTTAAAACATACCCTGGTTCTTCTAGCAGATTATTTAATATAACTTTGCAATTCAGTTTACCCTTTTTATAGGAGGTTACCTTGAGTCTTTGTTCAGCCACACGCTAAAGCTCGACTAAGGTCCAGCTTTTACAAAGATGCTACCCTGAGTGTCCACACCAAATCCAAGGCTGGCCTCTTGGTTAATCTGCCTGATGACAGAGGAAATTCAGAGTCAGGCAGTGGGACTGTTTTGGAAGACAGCTGGGTCTAGGGGAATTTTTGTAAGCAATGAACCATTTTTTAATTGTGAAACCACTGGATATGGTTAGTAGTTTATTTAAAAAATGCCATATGTTAGTTCATTCCTATATACTGTGACAATCATAGTTTAATCAAAAGCTGCTTGTGACATTTCTGTTAGTGTTCATAAAAGAGCGGCTTGCTTCCTTGAAATCTTGAACTCTGTGCCAAATGCCAGCACATTGAAAATTAGTTTGGCTTTTAGGCAATTGTGCAACTTTTTGAGTGTGTGGTAGGTTTTTATTTATTTTTGTCACTTTCACTAATTTGTCATCTTCCTAAATGGAAAAATATTTTGTCAGCATTTTGTTTGGTAAATAGTGACTGTTATTCTTTTCTCCATGGTTCCCCTGAGAGGAAATAAGCTAATGTAACTGCTTTTTGACTCTTTTCTTTCTGGCCAGAAAGCCAAATGAATGCGTGATCTCACTGAGATGTGATCTGTTCGTATGAACTGTAAGCTTGTAAGCTTGTCATCATCCTTCATGGTGCTGGGACAGGCACCCGGCTAGCCACTGTAACAAGATGAGGAAGGACATGCAGCGAGATCCCTGCGACTTCAATTCAGTGCAGTGCAAGTCAATTCATTTCAATTCAGCTCACTTTAATCCAATCTAAGAAATATATATGGAGTACTTTTTAGGCGTAGTCCTGGGCACTGGGACTCTAGAAATGAAAATTTCATAAAAACTGACATTTTGGTAGGGGAAATAACAGAAATCAGATAAATTTCAGAGAATGTGATAATTACTAACTACATCAGTATCAGGAAGGATGAGATGTCTCATTCATCCATCCATTTCTTCATCAAAAATATTTATTGAAGGTCTACACCATGTACCAAGTACTGTGCTAGATAGATGTTGGGGTGATGATAGTGGACAAAATTAAAGATACTTTCTACCCTTGGGGAGCTTGTAGTCAGTTTGGAGAGACACTAACTAATCGAATACCCATATAAATAAATGCTGAGTTTTACCTTTGGTATGTACTGTTGGAGTGTGGCACATGGTGCTGTGAGATTTGATAATAGGTGGGTTCTGATCAAGTTAGGGAGGTTAGGAAAGGCTTCTCTGAGAAAGTTATGCTTGAGTTGAGATCTGAAAGATGAGAAAAAAAATTTTTGGTGAAGGCTGTAAGTGAAAAAAATACTGCAGGTCATAAGAAGAGCACAAAACAAGTCTTTGGGCCAGAAGAAAGCATGAGGAGTACGAATGTGGTTATCTAAGGCAGACCATCTACGCTGACCAAGTATGCGAAGCCTCATTGAGGAGAGTTCTATCTAAAAAATAATTTCATTATCTTTGACTAATATTTGAGAAAATGGCCGAGGCGGGCAGATCACCCGAGGTCAAAGTTCGAGACCAGCCTGGCCAGTTTGGTGAAACCCCATCTCTACTAAAAATATGAAAATTAGCTGGGTGTGGCAGTGTGCGCCTGTAGTCCTAGCTACTCAGGAGACTGAGGTACGAGAATTGTTTGAACCCGTGAGGTAGAGGTTATAGTGAGCTGAGATCATGCCACTGTATTCCAGCCTGGATGACACAGTGAGAGTCTGCCTCAAAAAGATAAACAAAACAAACAAACAAAAAAAAACAAAATGAAATGTACCAATTTCAGGTGAATAATTATGCCTATTAAATGCCATGATAAAAGCACATCTATATATAAGGCATACAGTAAATTAAAGCACTGATTTTTAACCTAAGTTTAAATGGAGCTTTATGGTTGTGGTTTTGTATTTTTTCTCAACATTGTTTATCTGCAGAACCACTCCCAACTTCTGCGTACATCTTATAACCTTCTTTTCTGCAAATATTTATTCCTATATCAATGTGCCAAATAAAGTAGTTTTTTTTTTTTTTTTTTTTTTTTCTTGCCACTAGGGAATCTCAGCAAAAACTTTTGGCATTGACATGAGAGGTGCATTCTTACCTTCTCATATGGCTCTATGATTTTGTCTATTTTCGTGTACTATCCCATTGGCAGCCAGGGGATAATCCCTTAAAGATACCAATTCTACAGTTTTAGAAGTATAGAAGGTTGGAGGGGCATTTCCTTCTGGGTGAATATTTCAGTAGCATTGGCTGTAAATCATACCCAGGCCTTTTCTATCTGTGACTCACATGATGTAAAGAAGAGATCAGATGACGGGGTCGAGAGGACACAAAACCTCAGCCCTGCTTCTGCTCCCTCAATGACTTCTGTCCAAAATGACTTTACATATGTCACGAGAGCATGGAAGCATTTATGGCGATTTATACTTTGGTTTTGGTTTGTTAGCTTATTTTGTCATAGTTAGGACAAGAGGAGACATTTCTGATGCAAAGGGAGATTTTGTTTAGCCAGAGGAATTTTGAAACTTTTATGTGCTAAATACACCAGAGTATTTTTGTTCATTGTACTTTTGAAGTCTGTGATCAGGAAATGTATTTTCTTTAAAAAGAAATCAGAAAAGGTCTCAGGAGGGCCTCAATGACTGTAATAAAATATGTTTCTCAGAGCACTTTTTATGTTTTCACACTTTGCTTTTTTCTCCTTTGCTGCAAGTTGCAGTTTTCCATCAAAGTTATTTTGGATGGTGTTGAAAGTTTTCTCTGGGTCTTTGTGCACAGTTCAGAGGGCATTCAGGGAATTGACTAAGCCGAGTTGACTATATGTTGCAAAATGTTTTATTTTTGTGTAGTGCTATATAACACATAGAGGCTTTCATACACAGAACCCTAACTGTTCCATAGCCCTTGATGCAATCAGAACAAGCATTATTCCTGTTTTAGAAATACAAATCAGAGGTTCCCACAGGCTAAGCAATTTGCCTGGGGTCACACATGCTGTGTTGGGAGTCAGAATTAGAACAAGGCCTTTGGACTTCTGGTCTGACCCTCTTTATACTAACTATATGATGAAGCTGACATACTGGAGTTGTTGGGCAAAAAACGAGAAGGCTTTGTTAGGGTGCAGTCAAATCTTGGAGGATTCCATTATTCATTTCTCCAGAGCTGGGTATATTCAAAATTAGAAAATTACAGCTATGAATAGTTGTTTTCCACTTGATTGGTCTAAAGTCAACTGAATTCTAGAGAAAACTCCTTTGAAAGTGTGTTGCCTTGGAAATGGATGAGCATAGCAGTATAATAGCTTTTACCGTATTTGAAATTCCAGCAGTTTAGGTGACAGTTGTGTCTTTCTGAAGGGCGTGGGCAGATTCTATATGGGCTTTTCCCGTTGCTCATCAGCTTGGCCATGGCTGCTCTTATTACAGCAGTCACTCATTTTCACAGATGTCCTAAAAAAATTTTTTTTTGTTTTACTTTTCTGAGTTCAGAACATGTGGAAGTAACTTCTTTTTGGCATATTGCATGGCGTGTCTTTGCCTAGCAAGTAGTTGGTGTTAGGAAATGTGCATGGATTTGAGTGGGAACACATAACATTTGTCATGTACTATAGACTTAACAAAGGCTGTCACCTCCATGATTGTTTAATCCTTGTAAGAACCTTGTGAGAGATATAATGCCAGTGTTATTGTTCCCATGTTTTACAAATGAAGAAAGCAAAATTTATTAAAAAACGATTATACAGTGGTTAAGACCGTAGGCTTGGAATCATGGTTTGTGTTTAGATCTCAGTATACTTTACCTACGAGCTTTTTGATGGTGGGCAAGTCATTTGATTGCTCAAAGTCTCCATTCTTGTGATCTGTGAAATAACATGATAAAGAAATGTACCTCACCAGGTGGCTGTGAAGGATACATGAGTATAACACTTTCAAAGGGCACTGGCAAATAATACAGCTTAGTGTGTATGAGTTATCATCATTAAGTAACTTACTGACATTCACACATTAGCAAGGAGAAAAGCTGGGACTGAACCTTTTTTTTTTTTTTTAGCGAAGTCTCGCTCTTGTGCCCCAGACTGGAGTGCAATGGTGGGATCTCGGCTCACTGCAACCTCTGTCTCCCGGGTTCAAGAGATTCTCTTGCCTCAGCCTCCCGAGTAGCTGGGATTACAGGTGCCTGCCACCACGCCCAGCGAATTTTTTTGTATTTTTAGTAGAGTCGGGGTTTCACCATGTTGGCCAGGCTGGTCTCAAACTCCTGACCTCAGGTGATCCGCCTGCCTCGGCCTCCCATGCTGGGATTACAGGCATGAGCCACTGTGCCCGGCCAAACCTGTGACTTTTAACTCCAGCTTCTACCTTGTTATTTTTCCAAAATACCAGGAATTTCCTTCTTTCTCTTCTCCATGGGCTAGCAGCTGCTACATTAAGTTGTTAGTGAAGGGGATGGGTTTTGGAATAAAAGCCTTGGAGATTCTGTGAGAACATTTGACCTCCTGGAATAAATCAGTAAATTATTTAAAAATGTAGAAACACACTCCTTATCATGAAGAGCTACTTGGTTCTAACCCAAACTGAACTTAAAAACATCACCCACTCTGACTCACATTATTAGTATATGAATACTTTCGGATGTACCAGTTGATGTGATGTATCCATTGTCCTTAGTAGGGGATTAAGGATAGATGCTGGATTCCCACATTATAAGCCCCCTTGCTACCCTCAGGCTTTCCTGGCATGGACCTGGTGAGAGTGAGGGGTGAAGCTCATAGGCTCATTGGGGAACAAACCATGGTCTCATCTGCACTGTCTTCCAAGCAAATCAGTTAGATTAAAAGCAAAAGAACAAATTAGCTTGAGATACTTACTGAATTGGGATTGCTCCTTGAAGTGTTTACATTTATTTCTATCCTGCCTGTTCTCTTCCAGCAGCCCTGCTAGAGCTTTCTGGACAGCCTAAGTAGGCATGGTGGCTGCTACGGGCGCCCACCACTACATATCTTTCACGTTTGCCTGCAGGGGTCCTCAGTGCTGCACCATAGATTATGTCTATGTCGACGTCTTCACTTATTTAAACGTTCACTTCTCTGATTATAAAAATAATAATACCTGACCTTTACATAATGCTTGACAGGTTACAAAGCATACTTGTATACATAAATGATTCTGAGGGATCTTTAGAGATTATTATTTCTGCTTTACATGAGAAAATACAGATCTGAAAGGTGAAATGAATTACTTCCAGAGAGGGTACAAGTGTGAGAAATAGTTAGGCCTTGAACATCTCAAGTCTGGTGTTCTTTTTTACAGTACCTACAGTGATATCTTCTCCTGGAAATGAATTAATTTGTTGGCTAGTTAATAGCTTCTCACATTCTACAAAAGATTTGAGGGGTCTTGGAATAATAAAATATGGGTAGAAATAGAAACCAAAACCAGGGAGAACACACAATATCCAGAACCACTAGGATTAATATTGTTCCTAGGGTTGAATTTAATTTGTCTTTGAGCTTCTTGGCAGCCAAGATAAAAAGAGACACAATCAGCTACATATTTCTTATTAGGAAAGGAAAAGCATGTTACAGAGAAGTAGAGATTTTACTAGGATTGTATTCAAAACAATTCTTTTGCTTGAGGCTATAGATAAGGGACAATAAGAATAACTGAAGATAATGCTCCCAACAAAAATTTATAGCTACATAATAACATAAAAACACATTGCAAGGGGGCTAACATTTGTTGGGTGCCTACTATGTGTCTGGCACTCTACTAGGGATTCTGCATATTTTATTTTATTTAATCCTCATGAACATTTAATGATCACAACTATTTTTTAAAGGTATCATTATGACCATTTAATGGTAAGGAAACTCATCCTCAAATAATTTAAACTACTTCTTCGATGTCACATAGCTAGTAAGGAGTAAGCCAGCAATTGAGATCCAGACCTTGTCTGATTCTACAGCCCATGTCCTCACCGCTCTATTCATGCTGCCTATAATGCGTTAGAGACATAAATTAACTAAATGCAAGTATGTCATCTTCTAGTGTTTCTACTGTATCCAAGGATATGTTTTACAGGACCCAGATTCAAGGCTGATCTTCTGTAAACATCATTTCTCTCATCCAGGCTTCAGTAGGAGGTGAGTTGTAGAAAAGCTCATGTTACGGTGCTGCTTGAGAGTGTTTCCCCGGAGTGGTAATTGTGGCTATGTGTTGTTGTTATTGAATATTAAGCACTTATACACTACCTTCTTTAGTCTTCCTAGAAGCCCAATAAGGAAGATACTTATTTCCATTTTGCAGATAAGGAAAGTGAGGCTCATGGAGGTTGAATGACTGAAAGACATACAGGTGCTCAGTGGCAGGATTCAGATACAGATTTTTCTGGCTCTAATTAGCATGTGCTTCACCATTGTACTAGAGGGCCTCAGGTTAAGCAAGTGGTAAAGTTGTTAATCTCTTGAAAAAATGGACCTGTACTCTTGTTTGGAAGAAAGACCATCTTGCCTCAGCACTGAGATGACTGCAGGAGGACCTAGAGACAAGTTTGAATTTTCCTAAAAGGCAGTTGGGCTAGCCTCGGCATGTGGTCGAGGTTTATGTGCACAGTTCCACATCATAACGCATGAAGGATATGACTTTGACATAAAAAATGTTCAGAGATGGTGTTCCTGATGATTTTTCACAACTACAAGAAAATCTTAAAAATATTTCAGTGGATTTTATTTTATGGGGTCTCTGAGGAACCTACTAAGATGAATTAAGTACTAGATATAGCAATGTCACAAATTGATCTGAACAAATTTAATTTTGGGAAATGCAGCCAAAGTAATAATTTTAGTTTAGAATGGTTAATTTTGAATGGTTCTTTTTGACAGTGATTAAATACCAGAATCAATTATGTGAAAGATGTGACTCCAATTTTGTGATTGTTCTCATAATAATAACTGCTACGTCTACCATCACTACAATAAGAATAGGTAATGCTCACTGAGTTTTGTTCTTAATGCTTGATACGAATAGCTTAGTTAAGCCTCATAACAACCCTATGAGGTAGATATAATTATTAACTCCATTTTATAGATGAAATGTAGAGAAGTGAGTAACGCACCCAAGGGCATTCAACTAGTAAATGGCTGGCTCACTGCTCTAGTCTGTCTCTACATATAAGTGGATCAGATAAAGATATACATGCCCCTCTTTTTCATTGCAGGGGAAAATGAAACCAGTTCACATGCAAGTACTTTTAAATCATTAAAAGCAGAACTTAAAAATAATTGGGGCAGGAATTCAGAAGAAGCATAACATTGCTTGCTTAGTTATGAGGAGACTATTCCTGACCACCCTAATTCTTTCAGTGGGACAAATATAAAAAGACTAGATGTCTCTATTGAGCTCCTGTAGTTTGGTTCATAGTTGGTTTCAGTCTACAGGGCCGAAAGCTAGTTAAAGTTTGGAAAGGCTCAATCTCATGACATTGTTCTTGATATGTTTCTTCGCAAGGTAATGCATAGTGTTTGTATTACTGATAGTAGGGTGGTTTTGTGTAAAGCCCACTTGCTCCTGAAGCCAAATATTAGACTGAGGATTCTAGAATTCTTTTTTTTTTTTTTGCAAAACAAAAAATTGGCATAAAGTTTTGAAAGCATAGACAAGTAGTTGAGAAGTAGCTCCGAGAAGCGTATGTGTCAAGCGTTGCATGCTGGAATCAGATTGACCTGGTTTAGATGCGTGGCCTTGAACCAGTTAACTAACTTCTTTAAGTCTCAGTTTCTTTATCTGAAAAATAGTGGTAATACTATCTGACTCATGGAACTGTTGTGATAATTAAATGAGATAATTAATATAAAGTGCTTAGCGTAATGATTGACAAATAAAGTAAATACGGTTGAAACTTGAACAACATGGGAGTTAGGGGCACTGACCTAACACAGTCAAATCTGTGTGTAACTATTGACTCCTCAAAACTTAACTAGTAATACCCTACTGTTGACCAATAGCATAAACAGTTAATGAACACATTTCACATGTTATATGTATTATATACTCTGTTCATATAATAAACTTAGAGAAAATAAAATGTTATTAAAATATCATTAAGAGAATCATAATGAAGAAAGAATATATTTACTGCTTATTAAGTGGAAGTAGATCATCACAAAGGTTTTCGTTGTTGTCACCTTCACATTGAGTAGGCTGAGGAGGAGTAGGAAGAAGAAGAGAGGTTGGTTTTGCTGTCTCAAGGGTGATAGAGGAAGAAGAAAATTTGCGTGTAAGTGGACCCATGTAGTTCAAACCTGTGTTGTTCAGTGGCCAGCTGTATGTGCCATATGAGGTTGCCCATTAAAAATGGTATAAACTAGGTACTGAGTCCATTCGGATAGAATTAGACATGAAGAAATAAAGCAAATAGTTTGACAAGCAGTGGGGGTCACTAAACAGAACATTCCTAAGTAATTCAGGTGTCAGAAGTTCAGTTACCAAACGCAGTTAGTGTCTTTAGAGGAGTTAGAAGTTCTGATGATCAGACTCTGTAGAAAACCCTGAGAGAGATGAGGGTGATTCCCTGGTAGAGCAGAGAAAGCACTCAAGAGGTGGAGTTCTAGCCTAGCTGTGCCTTTTGCTAGCTCTTTGACTTTTGGACACTTTGTTTAATGTTTTGGGGCTTCAATTTACTGCACAGTGGAATGAAGAGTGTAGATAATCTCTGAATTTCCTACCAGCTCTCGTATTCTTTTATTCTAAATTAGTTTAGGTCAGACAAAACTAGATAAATTAGTGAAAAAAGTTGCCAGACTTTCTTCAAATAGTCTTAAACAAAACAGAGAGGAAATAAATGCAAAATAAAACAAAAACTCAAAAGTAGGTTGCTGAAGATTCTGTTTTTTTATTCCAAAATGTTCATTTGAGTTCAAATGCCCCTTTCTTGTCTTTTCATTGGTTCCTTTGGAGAAATGTCCTCAGCTCATTCACAGGCCTGGGATGTTTTGCTTCCTTCCTTGATTGAAAAAATTTCTTTAAAAAATTCTTTCACTGCAACAGCAGGAGTGAACCCAAAGCATTCAGGCACAGGAAATGTCTTTGCTTTAATTGTTGCCAGTGCCAATACAGCCCTTTTCCAAGTTGCCCTGAGCTGTCAGCAGAGTGAAGCTATGAATGAATCAAATGAATAGGGAAGATAAGTCTAAATAGCAGAACACATTTTTTTCTTCTTCCCTCCAAAAGAACAACTTTGTCTTGAGCAAAGGATCATTTAAACTGAAGATGCAGTTGGCATGGTGCCTTGGAAAGGTTTGTTACTTTCTTTCTACAATACTTCCTGAAAAGTTTTCCTTTCATTTGAGACTTGTTCAAACTGGTTATCATAATTTACCTTAAAATATTGATGACAGGGAGTGATGGCTAAATGAAGGATAGATTCTGGAACTGGTTCTTTGCCTTTCGAGGTTTCAAGGTAATAAGGTTTTCCTCAGAAAAGGAGCTCTTTTTTCTCTCATAGTGCTTTGAGAATAGTAGTATATTTTAGCAGGCAGACACATCACAAGTTACCTATTTAAACCTCCACATTTAACAGATGAGGCAACTGAGGACAAGTGATTTGGCCAAGGTGGCACAAACAGTTAACTTAGGCCTTCAGCCCTCAAGCAAGTGTTTTCAGTACCACACCACATTTCCTTCCTATATTGGGCTGCGGCTTCCTAATTCTTACATAATAACTCAAACTTACCACAGCAGTAACCATTTCCCACCAACATTAGAACTTCAGAAGAGTAGAAAGATTTTTCCATCTTTCTGAAGGCATGCTTCTAAATGAAGTTGAAGCTGGTGATTTACCTCTGTTAAATCCACAAGATGTGACTGCCAGGCTCTCCTGTAACGGGATGGACACAAGGATAACGAAGTGTAAACATTCATGACTGAACTGCAATTTCCAAGACAATTAGCAAGCCAGCTCCAAGTGCAGATTGAAGACCCATTGAAGGGGAGACAATATGGCAATCATTCTGGAGTAATCCTGCAGCACTACAAACTGGCATAATAGATCCTTTTTAATTCTGAGAAACTTTTTATTTTAAGAAGATTATAGATTTGTAGGAAGTTGTGAGAGATAGTACAGAAAGGTCTCATGTATCGTTCAATCCGCTTATATCTTATGTAATTAGAGTGTAATATCAAAACCCGGAAACTGACATTGGTACGATGTGTGTATATACATATAATTTTGTCATGTATACATTCATGTAACTACTACCACAATCAAGACACAGAAGGGCTCCATCACTACAGAGATCTTCCTTGGGCTATCTCTTTATAGTTACACCCCCTCCTTTCACACCATCCCTATCCCTGGCAACTACCAATCTGTTTTCCATCTTTGTAATTTTGTCATTTCATGAATGCTATATAAATGAAATCGTATGGTATGTGAATCTGCTTTTTTATTTTTTTAGATCTTTTTTTTTTCCCTCCACTAGCATAGTGCCCTTAGTTCCATCTAAGTTGTTGCAAATAGTTCATTATTTTTATTGCTGAGCAGTATTCCATGGTATGGATGCACCACAGTTTGTTTAACCGTTTACATATTAAGAGGCATCTTGGTTGTTTCTGATTCCAGGCTTTTGAAATAGAGCTGTTGGCCAGGTGTGGTGGCTTATGCTTATAGTCCCAGCACTTTGGGAGGTAGAGGTGGGTAGATCCCTTGAGCCCAGGAGTTTGAGACCAGCCTTGGCAACATGGCAAAACCTCGTCTCTACAAAAAAGACAAGAATTAGCCAGGTGTGGTGGTGCACACCTGTAGTCCCAGTCACTTGGGAGGCTGAGGTGGGAGGATCACTTGAGCCCAGGAGGTTGAGTCTGTAGTGAGCCAAGATTGTGCCGCTGCACTCCAGCCTGGGCGACAGAATGAGACCCTGTCTCAAAAACAAAAAACAAAAAACAAAAAACAAAACAACCCCAAAACAAATAAAGCTGCTATGACCAATTGTGCACACGCTTTTGAATGGACATTATTTTTCATTTCTCTGGGATAAGTGCCCAGTAATGCAATTGCTTGGTTATGTGGTGAATGGGTGTTTTATTTTTAAAGAAACTACCAAACTGTTTTTCAGAGTGCTTGTATCATTTTGCTTTCTACGGACAATATATGAGTGATCCAATTTCTTTCTACTCTCACCAGCATTTAGAATTATCATTATTTTTTATTTTAGCTGTTCTGATAGTTGTATAGTGATAATCTTATAGTCCTAACTTACATTTATTTCCCTAATGGCTAATGGTATTGAGTATCTTTTTTGCCATCTGTGTATCCTCTTTGGTGAAATGTGTCTTTATATCTTTTGCGCTTTTCTAGTGGGTATTCTTTTCTTTTGTTTTCTTTTCCCTCCCTCCCTTCCTCCCTCCCTCCTTTCCTTCCTTCCTTCCTTCCTTCCTTCCTTCCTTCCTTCCTTCCTTCCTTCCTTCCTTCCTTCCTTCCTTCCTTCTCTCTCTCTTTTCTCTTCCTTTCTTTTCCTTTCCTACCTGTTCCCCTTTCTCTTTTTTCTTCCTTCCTTCTTTCTTTTTCTTTCCTTCTTTCTTTCTTTCTTTCTTTCTTTCTTTCTTTCTTTCTTTCTTTCTTTCTTTCTTTCTTTCGTTCTTTCTTTTCTTTTCTTTCTTTCTCTCTCTCTCTCTCTCTCTCTCTCTCTCTCTCTCTCTCTCTCTCCTCTCCTCCCTCCTTCCCTCCCTCCCTCCCTTATTTCCTTCCTTCCTTCCTTCCTTCCTTCCTTCCTTCCTTCCTTCCTTCCTTCCTTCCTTCCTTCCTTCCCTTCCTTCCTTCCTCTTTCTCTCTTTCACTTCTCTCTCTTTCCTTCTTTTTCTTTCTCTTTTTCTCTTGCTCTCTTTCTGTTGAGTTTTCAGAGTTCTGTATATATTCTAAATATGAATTCTTTGTTAGATATGTGATTTGCAAATATTTTCTGCCAGTCGGTAACTTTTCTTTTTTTCTGCTTCATTGAGGTATAGTTGACAAATGAAACTATATAAATTTAAGGTGTACAGTGTAATGATTTTATATACATATATGTTGACAAAGGATCACTGCAATCAAGTTAGTTAACACAGCTACCACCTCACCTAGTTATTGTTGTTTTGTTCAGTAAGAACATTTAAGACCTACTCTTAGCAAATTTCAAGCGTACAATATGATATTGGTAACTATAGTCACCATACTTTATGTTACATCCCAGAATTTATTCATCTTATAACTGAAGGTTTGTATCCTTGGGCCAACATCTCCCCATTCCCCCAACCTCCCAGCCCCTGGTAACTGCTCTTCTACTCTCTGTTTCTATGGGTTTGACTTTTTTTTTTTTTTTATTACACATATAAGTGGGTTATACAGTCTTTCTCTTTGTTACTTATTTCACTTAGCATAATGTCCTCAACGTTTATTCATGTTGTCACTAGCAGCAGGATTTTCTTTTTTATGGCTGAATAATATTCCATTGTACATATCACAGTCTATCCATTCATCTCTGGATGGACACTTTGTTCATTTCATGTCTTAGATATTGTGAATGATGCTGTGGCGAATATGTGTGTGTCGATATCCCTTTGAAAAACTGATTTAGTTTCTTTTGGATGTATCCTAGCAGCCTACAAGTGGGATTGCTGGATCCTATGGTAGTTCTGTTTTAAATTTTTTGAGGACTTTCCTTAGTGGCTGTACCAGTTTACATTCCTGCCACCAATGTCTAAGGGTTCCGTTTGCTTCTTTTCAACACCCATCTCTTGTCTTTTTCATAATAGTTATACTAACAGGTATGAGGTGACAGATATTGTGATTTTAATTTGCATTTACCTGATGATTAGTGATGCTGAAGTCTTTTCTTGTACCTATTGGTCATTTATTTGTATGTCTTCTTTGGGAAAATATCTAATTAGGTCCTTTGTCCATTTAAAAAATGAGATTGTCATTATTATTATTATTATTTTTGCTGTTGAGTTGTATGAGTTCCTAATATGTTTTGGACATTAACCCCTTATCAGATATATGACTTGAAAATATTTTCTCCCATTCCATAGGTTGCTTTTCATTCTTTCCCAGCTTTATTGAGGTATAATTGACAAATAAAAGCTGTATAAATTTATGGTATACAATGTGATGTTTTGATTTATGTATATGCTGTGAAATAATTACCATAATCAAGCTAATTTACATATTCATTACCTCACATAGTTATCTTTTTTTGTGTGATGAGAACACTTAAGATCTATTCTTTTGGGAATTTTCAAGTATACAATAAATTATTATTAACTATAGTCACCTTGCTGTACGATAGATCTCCAGAACTTACTTATCTTGTCTAACTGAAATTTTGTACCCTTTGAGCAACACCTCCCATTCTTCCCACCCACCCCACCAGCCCTTGGCAGCTGCCATTCTGCTCTCTGCCTCTGTTGAGTATGATATTTTTTTTTCTTTAAGATTCCACATGTAAGTGAGATCAAGCAATATTTGTCTTTGTGCCTGGCTTATTTCACCAAACATAATATCCTCCAGGTTCATCTGTGTTGTCACAAAGGACAGGATTTCCTGGTTTTAAAAGGCTGAATAATATTCCATTGGATATTATATATATATGTGCGTATATATACATATATCTGTATATGTATGTATTATGTATTTTATCCATTTATACTTGTGTTGATTCCATATGTTGGCTATTGGTGAATAATGTTGCAATGAATATGTGAGTGCAGATATTAATATTTCCTTAAGATAGTAATTTTGTTTCCTTTGGGTGTATACCCAGAAATGGGATTGCTGGATCACATGGTAGTTCTACATGTAATTTTTTGAGGAACTTCCATTCTGCGTTCTAGAATGGCTGTCTAATTTATATTTCTATCAACAGTGTACGAGGCTTCTCTTTTCTCCACATCCTTGCCAGTGCTTATCTTTTTTTTTTTTTTTTTTTGAGATGGAATCTTGCTCTGTTGCCCAGACTGGAGTGCAGTGGCATGATCTTGGCTCACTGCAACCTCTGCTTCCCGGGTTCAAGAGATTCTCCCGCTTCAGCCTCCCCAGTAGCTGGGATTACAGGCACCTGCCATCATGCCTGGCTAATTTTTGTGTTTTTGTGGGGTTGGGATTTCACCATGTTGGGCAGGCTGGTCTCGAACTCCTCACCTCAGATGATCTGCCCACCTTGGCCTCCCAAAGTGCTGGGATCTCAGGTGTGAGCCACCCTGCCCGGCCAACCTTTTGTCTTTTGATAATAACCATTCTAACAGGTATGAGATAATGTCTTATATTGCATTTCCCTGATGATTGGTGATGTTGAACATTTTCAGATATCTGTTGGTTATTTGTATGTCTTCTTTTGAGAAGTATCTATTCAAGTTCTTTGACCATTTTTTCTTTGGCTATTGAGTTGCATGAATTCCTTATATATTTTAGTTCTTAACCCTGTATTAGATATATGGTTTATAAATATTTTCTTTCATTTCATAGGTTGTTTATTTTGCTAACTGTTTTCTTTGCTGTGCAAAAACTTTTTAGTTTGTTGCAGTCCCATGTATTTATTTTTGCTTTTATTGCTTGTGCTTTTGGTATTGTAGCCAAAAAGTTATTGCCAAGATTAATATCAAAGAGTTTTTGTTTTCATCTAGGAGTTTTATGGTTTCAGGGCTTACATTTGTCTTCAAACTCTTTCAAGTTAATCTTGTGCATGGTATAAAATAGGGGTCCAATTTCATTCTTTTTCCCAGCCTGTAGCTTATCTGTACATTCTTTTAATAGGGTCTTTCACAGAGCAAAAGTTTTAAGTTTTGGTGAAGTCCAGTTTATTGATTTTTTTCTTTATGGATCATATTTTTGGTGTCATATCTCAAAACCCTTTACTAAGCCCTAGTCCTGAAGATTGTTTTCTCTTTTTTCTTTTAAAAGATTTTTTAGTTTTACATTTAACTCTATAATCTCTTTCAAGTTAATTTTTGTATTAGGTGTGAGGTTTAGGTCAAGGTTTATTTTTAATATTTACTTTTCACTCAATATGGAAATATCTATATGAAAGTGCACAAGTAATACATTCTCATGAAGTTATTATGCTGGCCACTTTTTATATTAGGTAATGTCTGCTACAGGAAGTGGTCACTGCAAATAAATAAAGAGGAGAAAATTAATATAAATTTGATACTTTTTCTGAGCAGCTGAATCTTTACATAAGTGAGAGTTAGGAGATTTCAGGCAGAGCAGGTATCTAAGAGGTAGCTCTCCCACCCCAAATTTTGTTTTCTGACTTGTATTTGCACGCTCTGTACTTAACTTTGAGTCAGACAATGGATGCTCACCACAAAGCAGACTCTAGACCTTGTGTTTAGCACTGAATATCCTGCAGTGGGTCTGGAGTCACATTCAACGCTCTGCTTAAGGGCTGCAAAGTGGGGTCTGAGTCCAACTTTGTATTTAATACAATGCTGAAGAATGATTTGGCAAGAAGAGTATGTTTGGTTTTGAAGGAAAGCATAATAATGTAAAAGAACACTAGGATGCATGTCAGGAGGCCTGGGATCTAATGCCAGATGTGCATTAAGTGGGTTTATATCTTTCTGCAACTTGGGAAGCTAGTGTGAGCCCCAGTTTTCTCCCATGTGAAAAACAAGGAGCCTTGACTCTAGATAGTCTCTGAAATCTCTTCTAGGTTTACATTAGAAGGTTCTAAGAAATTTTTAAAACAAAATGGACTCTGGTGTGATCTTCATTTTCTCTTGCTGATTAGAATATAAAACTTTGATATGATAAGTGATAATTGATGTTTAATATTGCATTTAAAGGTAACATGTTAGGGAAATTCTCCCTTTGGGATACGTATGCAATATGTATTATATTAAGTGTTTACATGTTTCTAATTCTCCAGTGGGTTATTGGCAGAGTCTTCCTCCTTCAAAATAATTTGAGGCACTATAATGCCACACTAAATATAGTGATACATTAGTATTGCCAATGAAATGTGAACTGTGGATTTGTCTTGAACAATACATAGCACTGGTGACTGAGGCAAAGGACATTTGATCTCTTTTCTCTCTCTCTCTCTCTTTTTTTTTTGGTTTCCCTTTAATTTTCTGAATGAGATGACTATATGATACAAGTTATTTCTTTCTTACATTTATTTAGGTGACCTCAGTTTTTGTTCATGGATACAAGTTCTGAAAAAGAACATTTACTTCTTTTTAGTGAACCCTGTTAAAAAACCTTGAGAAGTTTGGCTTGAGATTTGAACAGAAAATAAATCAAAAAATGATCTGAGTTCTTAGGAAAGAAAAAGTAGCCATGGCTTTGGTAAAATTAAAAGTAGGCCCTGTGGAAAGCCAGAAAATAATTCATTTGGCCAGTGCAGTATAGTTTATGGCAAGTGGACAGGCAACTAACTGAGTTAGTGAAAACTTTAGGCATCCCTAAAGATGGGTTTTGTTTTGTTTTGTTTTGTTTTGAGATGGAGTTTCACTCTTGTTGCCCAGGCTGGAGTGCAATGCCGTGATCTCGGCTCACCACAAACTCCGCTTCCTGGGTTCAAGTGATTCTCCTGCTTCAGCCTCCTGAGTAGCTGGGATTACAGGCATGCGCCACCATGCCTGGCTAATTTTGTATTTTTAGTAGAGACAGGGTTTCTCCATGTTGGTTAGGCTGGTCACAAACACCTGACATCAGGTGATCTGCCCACCTTGGCCTCCCAAAGTGCTGAGATTACAGGTGTGAGCCACCGTGCCTAGCTGATACATTTTCTTTTTTGAAAGACAAGGTCTCACTCTATTGTCAAGGCTGGAGTACAGTGGCATGATCAGGGCTCACTGTAGCCTCAACCTCCTGGGCTCAAGAGATCCTTCCATCTCGGCCTCCTGAGTAGCTGGGACCACAGGTGTGTGCCACCACATCTGGCTGATTTTTTTTTTTTTTTTTTTGAGACAGTGTCTCCCTATGTTGCCCAGGCTGGTCTCGAACTTTTGGGCTCAAGCAATCCTCCTGCCTTGGCCTCCCAAAGTGCTGAGATTACAGGAATGAGCTCCCATGCTTGCCCAGATTTTTAATTAGACCAGAAACCCTGGGAATCTGTACTAATGAGTGGGACATCTGTGACTGGTGACTGGATTTTTCAAATATGCAACGAAAAAGGGACTCTTACATTGAAAGTTGAGGTCTGAAAATGCCGAATGGACTTGGTTAGTAAATTTGATGAATGAAATTTTGTTATGAAAATACCTACCAAGTGTTCTGTCATGCATTTCCAAAAAGGTATGCCACTCTTTGTCTTTTATGATGACCCAAAACTGTGGTCAGTGTAGAAACAATGTAGAATTCTGCTGATTTGTTTTATATTCTGGAGCATGATTAGAACCTTCATTCCCCTATCTCCCTCCTCCCATGATCCTCATTTCTCTTTCATTACCTTTTGAAGCATTTGAATGAAAACCTCAATTCCATCTTTGTGTGCCCTTTTATGGCAATGTTTTTAGGAATAGGAGGAGAATCTAGGTGCAGAGGGTCTGCAATAGCTGAGATATGTGCATTCCTGACATTTGACCCATGGGGAGCTTCTCTTTCTTGTTGTCAGAGTCACACAGGGTTGCACGAGGTTTGCCTCAGTTGCTTTGAATATCTTGATTTTTGTGGGTGGGAAGCCGACAGAATCGTGGCAGGAGAGGGTTTGAAGGTCACTCTTCTCTAATATGTGCCAAGTCCAGAGCCTCGTTACCCCAATTTCCAGAGAAGAAAATGTTAGGCTGTCAGGGGAGTAGTTTTTGAGTCAACATTATTTCTATATCCCGACTTTCTTTCCTTAAGAGTCATGGAACTAGATCACCAGATTGTATCCATTAAGAATGTGTTGCTATTTACAGAAATGGGAGACCAAATCAGATTGTGTATGAAACTTTGGTTACTTTTCCTCTACAACATTTCCACTGGTTTTGCATGTGTTCCAGGGCCTAGGGAACTTCCCTGCAGAGTTCAATGTAAGCTGATCTCAGGCTGGTCCATGGTGTCATCCTTTCAGACCCAAGTGCTTGATGAGCTTTTTATAGTCCTCTTGCTGCAGATGCCTCCTCCTTTTGCTTCCTTATGCTAAATGAGGAGAGTGAACAATCATCTTACAATTTTCTCAGCAGTCAGCTTTCAGGAATAAAGTCATTTTTCCCCCTTTGTCTTGACTTCTAAAGTCTAAACTTATATGGGAAACAACCCACAGTGATAAGGGTAGTAAAAGTAATGCTGGGAGTAGTATGATGTCATAGGTAAAAATTAGCCTCTATCAGTTATATTTCCCAGAATGGAAATAAATGGCGTCTACTTGTAATTTAGACTGGAATCATTTTAGATTTTATACTCTTTGCCAGATTCATTACTACTGCTTTAATGGTAGAAAGACTTGGTTTCTACTTAAAATGTTTTTCATAGAATTTGAGTGTAAAAGGACTTTAAAGGCCAGCTAATCTCTTTCTCACCAAAACAGAATCCTTGCTGTGATTTTTCTGACTGATCATGATTCACGCTCCTAGGGCCAGAGAGCCAGTTGCCTTGCATGGTGGTGCATTCTGTTTGTGGATGGTTTTATTTGCTAAAATGCCTTTCATTACATTGACTCAGGGTCAGCCTTCCTGAGATTTTGACCCTTTGGTCTTAGTTTTGCTCTTGATAATACAGTTAATCATTTTTCCATGTAATATCCCTTGAAAATTAGAATAAATTGTAATATCTCTTAGTTTTAGGTGACGTGATGTTTTTATAAGCTATATTCTATGTATTTATCTTCCTTCAAGTCATTGCTAAAAATGTTAGATAAAACAGTATATTACTTCTTCAAGGTGATCTTGGCTTACCAGTCAACTCTGTTTTTGTATTTATTTGGCTGTTTGCATTTAAACAAGGATGATGAACTCACCTGTGCACCTTGGTCTTGGAACGTCTTTGCTCCCCATTCTTTTCTTTTATATATCTGTATTCTTACATTTTGAGTTCTGCTGATTGTTTTGAGCTTTATGTTGTCCCTGGTTACCTCTGGTTTCCTGATGTTCCCTGATTTAGACACTTGGGGTAACTATATGCCCACCTACTTTTCTAACAGACTAGTGCCCTCAATGGGGAATCTGATTAGGCCGTTATTTAGTCACGCAGTAATATTCCTTAGAGTGAGCTTTCCAACTCGTGTCCTGTAGCAGCAGATTACAGATGTGCTGAGAAATTGATCTCTGCAGCTCTTGAATAGCTGGGCAGAGTCTCAGTAGTCTCAGGTGTCAAGTGCCTCAGTGTGACATTCAGATGCCATAATGTGCTCCATAGTGAGCAAAGCCTTAAGCACTGCGTCAAGGAATCGACATAGAGCACTGCTAAGTTAGTAGAGCATAGAGTTAGATATTTGCTTAATTCAAGATAAATGATGCTGTCATTTAGTCAAAAAAGGAAGTAAGGCTTTCTTGTCATAACATGTTCTTCGTGAACCTATCCTGACTCCTGGTAACCTCTTAGGTTGGAAGAACTGCTGTGAGTGAGGTGGGTGCTGTCAGTGGTGCTCTGTGTGGTGATTACCTCCACTGGCTCCCCTGGGGAGGCTGAGGGCAGATGGCCTGTATTGATCACAGTCCTCTCATTCGGTGTCTGTAGCCTCAAAAAGATGGGTGGTAGTATTTCAGGCAAGTTTACTGGGGGCAGGGGCTTGATGAAGCATCAGAACCTGAAAGTATGCTGATGTTTAACCCCTGCTTATTTTGCAGGCACAGGCAAGTGGGCAAGTGTTAAGAGAAGTAAAGTCAACATCTGGAGCACTAGAGAAACCTGACTGTACAATAATAACCAGCTGTAAAACAATTCTCATAAAACAATTTTCATATTACTCTCTGAGATGTCACTGAAAAGATGCATTTAAAGGAAAAATTAAATATTGATTTTTTTGAACTTTGGCTACTCTATTTCCAAGTTTGTATTTAGATTAAAATCTCATCTAGTCTGTTTGGTACTCTTTTGTTTTCTAGTGAACAATTTTTGCATAGTAACCAGTGTTAGCTATGCTTATTATGACTTTTCATAACAAAACTTTGAAGCAAGAATTCTCAAATTTAAATGACCGTTGGAATCACTAGGAGGTCTTGTTAAAATTTCAGATTTCTGGCCAGGCGTGGTGGCTCATGCCTGTATTCCCACCACTTTGCTAGGCTGAGGCGGGCAGATCACGAGGTCAGGAGATCGAGACCATCCTGCCTAACACGGTGAAACCCCGTCTCTACTAAAAATGCAAAAAATTAGCCGGGCGTGGTGGCGGGCGCCTGTAGTCCCAGCTGCTCAGGAGGCTGAGGCAGGAGAATGACGTGAACCCGGGAGGTGGAACTTGCAGCGAGTGGAGATTGCGCCACTGCACTCCAGTCTGGGCGGCAGAACGAGACTCCGTCTCAAAAAAAAAAAAAAAGTTCAGATTTCTGGGCTTCACTCTCAGAGATTTTGCATAAGTAAATTAGGGTGGACCCTGGAAGTGTTTTTTTTTTTTTTTTTAATTATACTTTAATTTTCTAGGGTACATGTGCACAACGTGCAGGTTTGTTACATATGTATACGTGTGCCATATTGGTGTGCTGCACCCGTTCATTTGTCATTTACATTAGGAATATCTCCTAATGCTATCCTTCCCCCCTCCCCCTACCCCACGACAGGCCCTGGTATGTGATGTTCGCCACTCTGTGTCCAGGTGATCTCATTGTTCAATTCCTACCCATGAGTGAGAACATGCGGTGTTTGGTTTTCTGTCCTTGCGACAGTTTGCGCAGAATGGTGGTTTCTAGCTTCATCTATGTCCCTACAAAGGACGTGAACTCATCCTTTTATATGGCTGCATAGTATTCCATGGTGTATATGTGCCACATTTTCTTAATCCAGTCTATCATTGATGGACATTTGGGTTGGTTCCAAGCTTTTACTATTGTGAATAGTGCCACAATAAACATACGTGTGCATGTGTCTTTATGGCAGCATAATTTATAATCCTTTGGGTATATACCCAGTAATGGGATGGCTGAGTCAAGTGGTATTTCTAGTTCTAGATCCTTGAGGAATTGCCACACTATCTAGAGTCATGTGGATTCACTTGGAAGTCATCACAAGACCAAACGCTTAAAAGCACTGGATGTAAAGGACCATATGCTTTCATACTGATCAGCTGGTGGCTACTTAGTTTTGTATTGTCAAAGGACCATTTGCTTTGGAGACTTAGGATTTTTCCCTAGCATGTGTCTCTTCTTGGGCTGTGTTGAAATACAGAAACAACCAACCAAATGGAATTATCCAAAGCAGTTTTCTATAACTTTGTGCAAAGTTAGGCCAAACACTACATGTTGTCATGGATTATGAAACTCAGAAAACACTGCCTCATATTTGTGTATAGCTATACCATTAAACAGTATTCTCGCTTAGTTTTTCTCTGTTGATCTTTATAACAATCTTGTGTGATTAATATTGTTATTTCCAATTTATGAATGAGAAACTTTAAGGTTACAAGTAAATGGCAGAAGTGTTACTCTAACCTTTATTGTTACTACTTCAAAATTAGACAGGTTTTATTATGTGCCAGGGACTATGTTGTACATTCTGAAATTCATTCTCTCTCTGAATCTTTATAAAACACTGTGAGGTAAATATTATTATTTTTAGAAATATTATGAGTTTTTTTTTTTTTTTTTTAACTTGGCTTTTAATGAGATAACAGTAACTTCTTGAGGTCATGCCTTTAGTCAATGGCAGAGCCAAGACTTTAGCCAGGTTTGTCTGACACTGGAGTTCATGCTTTCACTCTGGGTATTGTTAAGGCAGATTGCCTGGCCTGATTATAGTCTTCTAATTAGATGTCTGTGTCCTAAGAAGGATGAGTGGTAGTATTTCTAGGCAAGTTACCAGTACACATTATACATTATAGCAGGCTGCCAGTATACATTATATAAAGCCATGCTATACAACTCATTCTAGAAAGAACAGAAAGCAACAGGAAGAAAGATCTAATAGGAAGGAAAGCAGACATTCAAAGTATAAAAATTAAAATGAAATGAAATACAATTGTGCATTTTTAGAAACCTTGATAAAAATAGCATTTCACACTTCAGAAGTACAAAGAGTGGGAAAGGCGTAAGTTGTGATCTGCATACGTTCTGATAATGTTAGCCATTCTTCTTGAAGAAGCAGTAGGATTGGCCTGTGTTTTATAGGCTTTTGAGTGTTGTTTGGTGTTTCATTTATGGGCTCATTTTTCCATTACTAATACCAACTGGCATTTTACCTTTTGTACTCATGCCTTTGGCAGTATAGTCTTTCTATCTTCAATGTACAGTATGGCCTTTGTGTTTTAAATCAGAAATTTATTTTCATCAAATACATCTTGGAGTGTTGTGCTAGTGCTTTTCCTTCATTGATAGTAAAGTCTCACTGATGCTGTATTTACTCTGGGTTTCTTTATGCAAGTTCAAAATGAAAAATTTTGATTCTGGTGGTTCTGGTTGTAGTCCAATGATTACTCTCAACACGAAAGAAATAGCAAAATGTTAATTCATTTTCCCCTGAAGCTGACTCTGGACTATAAGTCAAAACAAAATATTTTCTATTAACTAATTTCATAAGAATTCAATATGAATAAATGATTTGGGAGTATCTTTCTTTTTTTATGCCAAGTTAAGCTGTTTTCATGACTTTATATCATCTACTGCTGATGGTGATGAAAATTCCCAGGAGTTAATATGTTATCTTATCCTGATATCTTTCAATTGACATCTTGAATGATTAGAATGATCTTTCAGTCATTTTTAAATCTCTATCCACCAGTATGCATTTATCAGCTGTCCATATTCATTTGACTTCTAATACTTACCAATGCATTTTAATATCACTTGTTTCTGGTAGTCTAGGGGAGGCTGTGCCAGAAAGGGGAAGCATACAGAATGGCCTTTCACCTAAATGGATTCTGTCTTGCCTGGTGACTTACTTGAAAGCCATAAATGGCAGATCTGGGATATATAAGTTTAGGCCTATGTTTTCTAAGTGATTTTCTTTCAGAGAGATTCCCTGAAAATGTCAGAGCACCTGCTTTTTGATAGAGACAGTCTGTGTAGCACTTGATGGTCTGGCCTGAAATCAAGGAGTCAGAGAGCAAACGAAGGGTAGGGGATTTTTTTTTTTTTTTTTTTTTTTTTTTTTTTTTTTCCGAGACAGAGTTTCACATTGCCGCCCAGCCTGGAGTGCAGTGGCGTGGTCTCGGCTCACTGCAACTTCCACCTCCTAAGTTCAAACGGTTATCCTGCCTCAGCCTCCCGAGTAGCTGGGATTAAAGGTGTGTGCCACCATGCCTTGCTAATTTTTGTAATTTTAGTAGAGACGGGGTTTCACCATGTTGACCAGGCTAGGTTGGTCTTGTACTCTTGACCTCAGGTGATCCACCCACCTTGGCCTCCCAAAGTGCTGAGATTACAGGCATGAACCACTGTGCCTGGCCTAGAATAGGGTCTTTAGAAGGGCTTTGAAGGGTGTGGTGAGCCATCAGGCCAGTATCCTCATTTGAGACATTTTGTGTAGTTCAGCTATTTATTCAGTTAAAAAAATCTCAGTGGAAATGATATGTAGAAAGCTGTGGTATTTCTCTCATTCCATCTTATGAGTTAAGAAAAATCAATCCTAATTCTAATTTTTCTTTCTTTTTGTATGATTGGCATCAAAATATGCATAACCTTTGTATCTTTCAGCAAGCTGCAGCCTGGTTCTTTACTTTTAGGCGGGCTGGTGAAATTACATTCTAGGTTCTCAGACATTAGGGACTTAAGCTGAGGCCTGGGCTGACCTTGGGAATGTGCTTTCTTATACCTCTGGGAGTAGCACTGAGCAAAGCAGGTGTGGGAGCCAGGATTCCAGTACAGGCAGGAAGGGGTAAATAATTAGGTTAGATAAGAAATTATTTGCCTTCCTTTCAGCAGGTGGACAAGCTAACAAGGAAAACATAAGAAAGGAAATGAAGCTCATTTAAATAGGGAAAAGGCCAGTAATAGAATCACTTAAAACTTTTTATTGAAGAAAACGGGATTCCCGCGCAGTCTTGTTTGAAATCTGTTTTGGATATGCATTTTTTGTATCGGATTTGGATATAGAATTATGACATTGTCCAGCCATAACAACTACTTTGTTAATTACAACTAGTTAATGGATACCTGCTAGTACTGCACTATTAGTAGTACCAACATATTCTAAATGTTCTTATATAAGATCTAAAATGTTATTATGCAAGAGAAATTCCCTGCTTCCAAGGAGTTTTATAATCTAGCAGAGAGAGAACATGTACATCCAACACAAGTTGAGAACACTTGCAAAGTAACATATCAATAAGTGGAAAAAAGACGTAGTGCAAATGGGAGTATTGAGTGATTAAGAGAGTGATGCCAAAGATATGGGGCTGGCTGAGGAAGGATCTGAATTTTGAATTGGATAATGAAGGAAGAGAGAAACAAACCGGCAGACAGAGATGAGGAAGAAGGGTATATGTGAGGATGTAGGTTTGGAAGTGAAGCAAGTCACATTTGACATGTTAGTAACAATAAGCAAGACAGCAAGCACACAGGCTAGGACAAGGTAGCCGTGGATAATTTGGGATGAATTTGATTATTGATTTGATTCGAGGGACAGTAGGAAAGTGCCATCAATTCTTGAGTATATGCAATGTGCTGAAAATGACAGATATTGGTAATTATTTAGGCAGCAACATCTAGGATAGGTTGGAGTCGTGGAGCTAAGGGTGGAGAAAGTATTAGGGAGCTGTTTTGTAACCTAGATTTAAAGTAATGAGGGTTTAGAGGAGGGCTTTGGGAAAGTCTGCTGGGTTAGGAAAAAGAAAGCTCAGTTTTTGAGATACTGCTTTTCAGATGTCAGCGATCATATCCTGAGAAGACCAGTCAGTTACTAGACAGGATTACAGTTTGAGAGCACAAGTCTTGGCCATTGACTTTGGAGGCATTTATGCAAGGTGATAGTTCAGTAATGCATGTGGATATGTATCATCGTGGTGACCATTGAGGGAGAAATCCAGAAAGCTGAGTTTGGAACCTTAGGAGCAGCCACCAGCCAAGGGGGTGGAGGCAGGCAAAAAGAATAGTCAGCAAATGAGACAAAGAGGTAGTAGAAGAACACAGAGAACACCCAGGGAAACCATGCGAGGAGAGAATTTCAACAGTGCTAACTGAAGCATAGAGGTCAAGGGGATTGAAGACTTGAGAAAGACCTATTCGACTCCTCAAGGGAAAGGTCTTTGGAGACTTAGAAAAATTTATTTCCAGTGAAGTTTCAGTGCAAAAGTGCATCAGGGATTCTCTAGGTACTCTGCATGACAAGGGGATTAATGTTTAATAAATAAATCCCTTCTGTAATTGCTTTAGTACATATGACTGGGTATCTGGGTCTTCAGTGTTTCAAGGGAAATTGTGAGGCCACTCCAGAAAGGAATTGAGGTTAGATTTCTCATATGATACAAACCCATCAGGTGATTTTGTATATTATGTGGTTGAGAAACTCTCAAAGCTAAACTATTGGGCCTATTTAGATTCACAAGATCCTAGTGGCTCTGGGAAAAATCTTTGGGAAAATGTAAAACCTGAGCAATGTTAGAAAGCCTCTTCTTTGGTCCTGTTATTTGGTTTATGTTAATGAATTAGCTTGGAATATTTGTCAGAGATGTTGAGCTGTGGAAAATAATAAAAATCAGATTAAAATTTACCAAAATAATTAATATTAATTTACATAGAAGTGGAGGCACCGAAGAATTTTGGTCAAGATAGAATCAAAGCTCCAAATTTAAGGACCTACAATTAACATCATGCCGAAAGAACAGAACCATTTTGTAAGAAACAGCAATCTAGTTGAATAAATGGAGGTGATAAGTTAGATATGGTGAAGAACTCAAATTTTAAAAGGCAAGAGACACTTTCTCGTGACTTAAGATAAATTTGTAGAAAGAAACCAAACTTCTAAATTTATCTTCTATTCAACTAATTAGCAGTAGTCTCAATTATAAAACCTGATTAGATGTAATTAGATGAAAATGTAGTACTTTTCTGGTGAGTTAAATATGTGATTTTTGACTTATAATCACATCACAACAAACTGGTTGAGAAAGAAGGAAGGTAAAGAAGAGATTAAATTTTATTTTGGCCTTTAGCTCAGTTTTATGTTCAGATGGTGGTTTCCCAGTTATAGCAAAACTATATTTAGCCCCTCCTTAGTTCTAGGAACTAAGTTCTAGGAAGGCAGGACTAAGTACAGTTTTGGTATAATTGAGGGTGTGACTTTAATGTTTCTGTAGATTTTTATATCTGTGCAATAAAAAGTGAATTGCTTATACTGTTTCTCTGATATAAAATACAGAATTTTCCAGTGCTCTATAAAATGTAGGTTAGATAGATGAACATGAAACTATGCTTAAACTTGGATTGCCTGGGATTCTGAAATTTTTCTGGTTATTTGTTCAAATTGATACCTGACTATGATATTCACAACACTGTGCTTCTTGCTTTTTCCCAACAGCTGTTGTACAATATAGGATGTATATTGAATTGAAATAAAAATAAACAGGTGGGAAAAATGAAAGGAAAAAAGATAGGTACAAACGAAAAAGGAAAGAACAAATGTAAATCATTGAATAGTTACGGTCACATAATGTGAGTATGTCTCACTTTTTTCTTTTTTTTTTTTAAGACAGAGTCTCACTGTGTTGCCCAGCCTGGAGTGCAGTGGCGCAATCTCGGCTCACTGCAACTTCCGCCCTCTGAGTTCAAGCGATTCTCCTGCCTCGGCCTCCTGAGTAGCTGGGATTCCAGGCGCCTGCCACCATACCTGGCTAATTTTTGTATTTTTAGTAGAGACGGGGTTTCACTGTCTTGGCCAGGCTGGTCTTGAACTCCTGACCTCATGATCCACCCACTTCGGCCTCCCAAAATGCTGGGATTACAGGGGTGAGCCACCACGCCTGGCCTCACTTTTGTTTTTAAGATTTCTACCTGCCAAGGCAAAATATGAAACTTGACTACTTACTTGGTTAATACAGACCACAACTTAAAAGCAAATCATTTGCTTAGGAGAAACAAAAGTATTACCAACATAAAATCCAGAATGAGGCTGGTCATGGTGACTCACGCCTGTAATCCCAGCACTTCGAGAGGCCAAGCCAGGCGGATCACCTGAGATTAGGAGTTCGAGACCAGCCTGGCCAACATTTGAAACCCAGTCTCTACTAAAAATACAAAAATTAGCCGGGGCCGGGCGCGGTGGCTCACTCCTGTAATCCCAGCACTTTGGGAGGCCGAGGCGGGCGGATCACGAGGTCAGGAGATCGAGACCATCCTGGCTAACACGGTGAAAAATTAGCCGGGTGTGGTGGTGTGCACCTGTTGTCCCAGCCACTCGGGAGGCTGAGACATGAGAATTGCTTGAACCTGGGAGGTGGAGGTTGCAATGAGCCAAGATCAAGCCACTGCACTCCAGCCTGGGCAACTTGGTCAAAAAAAAAAAAAAAAAAAAAATTCCAGAAAGAAATGAAGAAGACTTTGTATAATGCAATTAATGACACCCTTAACAACATCTTGATTAGAGACTAGTCAAGTTTCCCAAATTCCAGTGAGCTGGTTTCATAAGTTGGTAGACTGATGGTATCACATAAAAAGTCTTTCTGCAAGGTCAATTCAGTGGTGGGGCTTCAGGTCCAGTTAGATAATTCTTTTAGAACTTATGTTTGGGATAACTATTGTTCTTTCCACCTCATGTGTTTTGAACTTTCAGGGCATACATTACAACTTATAACGTATCCTTGTCACTCTTAGTCTGAGCGCTCATATTGAAAGCACGCACCGTGTGAGCTGTCGTCTCACTGTGAATCAGCAGGAAGGGTAAGCTTTCATAACATCACTGAAGGGTGAGGTAATTATTATGCAGTTGGTTTTTGGAGTATATGATAAAGAAATTCTGAGAAAAAAGTGAAGGTCTTCAGTTCCCTAATGGATACAAAGGAGAACTTAACGTGACAAAAATATCTGGGAAGAGTTTGTATGTTCCCCTAAAAAATGGAAGCATATTAGTAACTACCTTCAGTTCTTTCTGGAATGAGGGGAAAATTCCAAAAATAAACTAAATAAAAGAAGCAGTAAGATTTCTTTGAATTTAAGGGAGAAGCACATTCTCCCAGTTAAGAAAGGTGTCTTCTGTGAAGCTGCCTTGGGCTGCAGTCAAACAGATTCCCACTGACAGGTGTGGAGCTTGTCTTCACTCTACAGAATGGCTTGTTCATTGTGTTTCCCTTGGCATGTGATTCAGGTTGTTGGAGACCTTGGTAAACTCATCACATTAGATCATGGGTTGATGTAAGTTCGTGTTTGGATGTTTTAAAATGGATTGGAACCTGGCTAGGTGAAGAATGTCTACAACTGGCCCTGAAAGAGATTAAACATGTTTGAAATGTTTTTTCAATGGCAGTGGAGTGGGTGGTAATATTTCTTTTGCTGTGAGCTAGCAAGCGTGCCTGTTAGGAGAGCATTCCCGAGCTCATGATGAATCAAAGACTGATTAACTGTATTTTAAGGATGGCATCTGGAAATTGCTTGTGAAAGAGATTTTGCCATTAATTACGGAAGACACATATGCCACTGGATTTAGGACTAAAGACAGGGATAACCCTTTACCAAACTGATTTCTGTTTTATTGTGGGTCCTCTTTTAATTTAAACTTCAGGACTTGCTGCTTCAAAAGTAGTTGGCTTTCTTCTGCTCGTGATATGTAAAGAATGAATGGTGTCCATAATTGTTATAAACATAATATACAGTTATATTTAATTTATAACATAAGTCACCAGTCAAAAAGGCAGTTTAGTTTTTTCCTATGACAAAAATCCAATCTTACTCAGTAAAACAAATGATTTACAACTCATTGCTTTTCTGAGACTAGTATTTACTGTGCTATAATTTCAGGCGTTTAGGTTTGCTGAAGGCATAAGGTATACTTTTTTAGATGTTAAATTTTTATATATGGTTGATTGAGGGAAATCAATTTCAATGTTAGAAGTGGTAAACAGCTCATTTCTGTAGGGAGTGATAATTGGGAATGTCGATCATTGGAGATAGACTGAATTTAGGAACATCATGGTTATAGATGTGGATTTAGGAGTTATCTGCTTAGATTTTGAGACTTTTCCCGTGATACTCTAACACACAGGAACGGAACTGTTGCTGTATCTCTCTATACTTACAGCTGGTGAGGGATTGTCTCTTGAGCCGAGGGGACAGATTAGACCCTGAAGCTGCAAACCCTAGGTGTATATCTAGTAACCCCTGAACTGGTACTTTCGTTGTGGGATGTATACATCCATTTAAATACCAACAGAAGAAATTTTCAGAGATTTTACCTTGATTTTCCTAAAAGAGGAAGCAATCATAGAACCGAATTCCTTTTCATAATTCTTCAAAATTGATTGGAAAAGAAAATTGCCTTTTCTCTCCTGCCTTTTCATTTTGAGGAACCCTTAATTATGTCACTTATTTTAAGTCAAATATGCTTATTTATTGCAGCATCTGCTCAGTCCTCCATTTCTTTCTCTTCCTTCCTTCCTTCCTTCCTTCCTTCCCTCCTTCCTTCCTTCCTTCCTTCCTTCCTTCCTCCTTCCTTCCTTCCTTCCTTCCTTCCTTCCTTCCTTCCTTCCTTCCTTCCTTCCTTCCTTCCTTTTCTTCTTTCTCTCTTTCTCTCTTTCTCTCTTTCTTTCTTTCTTTCTTCTTTCTTTCTTCTTTCTTTCTTTCTTTCTTTCTTTCTTTCTTTCTTTCTTTCTTCTTTCTTTCTTTCTCTTTCTTCTTTCTTTCTCTTCTTTCTTTCTTTCTTTTCTTTCTTTCTTTCTTTCTCTTCTTTCTTCTTTCTTTCTTTCTTTTTTCTTCTTCTTTCTTCTTTCTTCTCTCTCTCTCTCTTTCTTTTTCTCTTCTTTCTTTCTTTCTTTCTTTCTTTCTTTCTTTCTTTCTTTCTTTCTAACGCAAAGACCGTAAATCACCTACCTCTACATCTCAGCCCTCGCCCGCGCACCTCCCTCCCTGAACTACCCTACATGTACTCTCAATCTTCTTTCCCGAGATGGAGTCTCCCTCTGTCACCTAGGCTGGAGTTCAATGCTGTGATCTCAGTCCACTGCAACCTCCACCTTCCGGGCTCATGCGATTCTCCTGCCTCAACCTCCAGAGTACCTGGGATTCTAGGCACATACCACCATGCCCGGCTGATTTTTGTATTTTTAGTAGAGACAGGGATTTCACCGTGTTGGCCAGGCTGGTCTTGAACTCTTGTCCTCACATGATCCACCAGCCTTGGCCTCCCAAAGTTCTGGGATTACAATTGTGAGCCACCGTGCCTGTCCTCCGTCCTCCATTTCTAAGGCATTGTATCATTCAGTGGTTAACAACCTTAGATAAAATCTAAGGTGTAACAACCACTGAATGATAGAGTGGTCCAAGAATACAATGATACAGTGGTCCAAGAATTGAACCAACTCTTTTTAACCTGTTTTTTTTATTTTCATTTTCTTTCTTTTTATATGTGATACAAATAAAACATGACTGTGTTTTTATTTTCATAGTTTAAACAATATGGAAAATAAAAAGCTATATGATACAGAGCATAAATAATGGAGCAGAAAGTAAAAGTCTCTCTTCAATCATTTTCCCTGAGCCTACTGAAGAGTTATGCATCTACTCTCTTCTCTTTGGATTTACATGCATTTAAATGTATATGTAGAAATATACTAACTTGTGTTTTGCAATAATTATAAGTTGGCTTGTCTCCTGTATAATGATCAATAAGCTGTTAACCTGAAAATTCACTTTGTACCTCTTAATGGCATGCAGCATTTCTATGTTAAAAGAAACATCTGGAAAAATGGCAAAACTCTACGTTCCTGAAATTTATTTTTATTCAGAGTTGGGTGTATTTTTTCTTTTGGGACCATTAGTACTTTTATACATGGTAGACTAAATTATAATATTTTAAAAATCAAAAGATATTTGGGGAGATGGAAATATGATTTGATGATTTCTGCTGATTATGTGTGCTGTCTCCTTAGTATTTTCTTAATTTAAAAAAGTGGTTAACTTATGTGTGTTTGGCATATTTTTGAGTTGATAATCTCAAATAATTATTCACTTATTACACATGCACATTAAAAGTATTCTGCCCTTGCGGATCTGTCATTTCACAGACATACCATTTTGCCTTGTTGGCTAGGTGATAGAAAATAAAGGACAGAACATAAGAAATTATCCTTCATTGGATATTAGTTCGTTCTCTCATCTGGATTTTAAAGTATTATTGGAAAAAATATCCTTTAATCTTCTATTAAAGATAAGGTAAGTTCTTACAATGTATATGTTGTTTGTAGGACTGAGAAGTATTGGAAATATATCTTGACTTAACTAGTTGGCCACCCTTGAGAGCCAGTAATACCAAGTGGCCAAGCTTAGTTGCACCCAGTGGCAAGAGACGTTCTGAGGTTTCCCATGTATTGGGAGGAGGCCTAAGACAAAGAGGTCCTTGTGAAACTCAGCTAGAGACTTGGCTGTGGGACAGAGTCCTAGAAGAATCTGCATTAACTGTGCCCTGCCCAGAGGCATGCTGCTGCAGCCTTTGTGCTGAGAACCACCGGCATCATGGAATGAGTTTCCTTCTCCAGCAAGACACTCTGAGCTTCTTTTGCTTACTGGCCCTGTTACTCCCCTGAGCACTGGAGCTGCCGTGTAGCATCATACACCTTCTCTGTGAAGTCATATTACACAGAGATGGTTAGAAACTGTCTGATCTTTGTTTTCATGTGTGTGGTTGTTGCTGTAGAAGATAATTACTTATCCTTACATCTACCTTTCTGGCTTGATACACACACACACACACACACACACACACTCTTTGGCAAAAGGAATTAATGTATTGGTGAATCTTTTTTTTTTGAGATAGAATCTAGCTCTATCGCCCAGGCTGGAGTGCAGTGGCGTAATATCGGCTCATTGCAACCTCTGCCTCCCAGGTTCAAGTGATTCTCCTGCCTCAGCCTCCTGAGTAGCTGGGAATACAGGGAAGTGCCACCACCCCTGGCTAATGTTTGTATTTTTAGTAGAGATGGGGTTTCACCATGTTGGCAGGGCTGATCTCGAACTCCTGACCGCAAGTGATCCACCTGCCTCAGCCTCCGAGAGTGCTAGGATTATAGGCTTGAGCCACCATGCCCAGCCAGCATTGGTGAATCTTATGTATAATTTAGCATTGGTGAATCTTATGTATAATTTTGAAATTCACCAATACATCCATTTCTTTTGGCAAAGTATAAAGAGCATAGGATTTGGATTTAGAAGACTTTGGTTCAAATTCTGCTTCTGCCACTTAATAGTACTGTGACCTATCTGAGGCTCTGTTTCCATTTTCATTCCCCGTCTTGGTTGAGGCTTGCGAGCTTCAAATGAGATAATGTATTTAAAAGCATTTTGTGAACCATGAACTGCCACACAAATGTTGATTATTGTTATTATTTTAAATTTAGTCTTGCTGATATAATAAAACGTTAGTAATAAATGCCCCATGAGTTGTCTTAATTCCAGAGAAGACATATGAACTAATATACAGGTCATCAAAAGGCATATTTATATAAGGGCTACTGCTAGGCAGTGTCAATCACGGGTGTGCTAATTTCATACTGGGATCTGCAAGCAGCCTTACTTGGAGAAAGGAGGAGGCACAGAACAGAGATGAATAAAGGCTTAGTTTCTGCACAGCCTTGTGAAAGACTGTTTTAAGGTTGATGGTGTTTTATAATTTATATTGATGCTTAAAGACTAACATTTATAAATTTTTGAAAGAATAGTTTTATGAGTCACCAAATATATAAATATGGTCAAATGTGTATTCCACACTTTTCAGAGAAATTATCTAGCTCTTCTGGCAACAGTGAGAGTCCTTTGCGTACACAGTCAACAACATAGGAAAAGAGATTCAGTTTTCCTATGGCAAGTTTCACATCCCGGAAAATGCTTATCAGTTGGATGCTGGGGCCATCTCTAGGTTAGAAAGTATCAACAGGAAGTAGTTCAGGTTCAGATATGGGTAGGTTCTGTCCTTCCTAGTTTGGAGAAGGGTTTCTGATGATGAGATGGGACTTGGTTTTCATTCTTCTGGCCTCATAGATGAGTGGCCAGTTTCATTTCATTGCTTGGCTCTATCTTCAGTTTATGTGCTCATTCTTTCCATTGAAAACTCCTTTAACTCTTCAGCTGAAAATGTTCTGTAGGGTTCAACTTTAAAGAAATCTTAGCAAATTTTATTTATTAGTCTAGCTATTATGTTTATTTTCGTAACGTCTTTTCTGAAGGAGAATGTCTAACACCTCTAGGTGTTCATAATGTGAGCCTCATTTGTATTTTCAGAGAAAAGTTTTATCTTGAGTTTGAATGAACTGTTGAATAAGCTGAGTTAAGAGACTCTCATTTTTGCTGCCCATGAGGCAGAAAAGTGGTGTGAAGGATGTATGACTTCAGCTAGTTGGCTACTGACCAGTCTTTCTATTGTTTATGCCATAGGAAACAGGGACTTTGGAGACAGGTGCTAAGGAAATGAATAGCACTTTTGTGTGTGTGTGGTTGTAGGAACCACCGTATACCTTAGAACTCTTTATTAAGAACTTACACTTATGTAATTGAAGATACATTGATTGAGCTATAGGTACCTGGTCAGGCATTGATTGAGAAACCTGTACCTGGTCTCAGGTTGCTCTGTATAGAGGTTCCCCGGGCTGTTAGGAGCTAGGAGACTGCTTGGCCTGGACAGGACCCAGAATAAGAAGCATGGTACCTCCTACAAGACTTCGAGTAGGCCATGGGCTTCAAGATGGCTTTTAGGATGATCAGAGAGGTCAGGAGTGTAGGTTTAAGCCAGTGCCCAGGGCCAACATTCCCTGAGAGGAGTCAAACCCCAACCCTCTCTGGTTTTCCAGAACAAAGGCTAGGTGTGGGGAACCAGCACTGTGAAGAGGGCAGGGGGCATGTCTCTAGGCATTGCTGGAACTGGGGGAGATTGTCAGAGTGGTTGGGGTAATGGTTGTATAATTTATGGCAGTTGGGCCTTCCTGCGTGACAGTGGGAGGTTGAATGCCCCTTATGGGAGAGTCATGCACAATGGTTGGGCTGGAACAGCCAGCCAGAGGGCATGGGGGCAGTGGCGACCAAAGTAGGCAAGGAAAGCCACTTGTTGCACACACCCCATTTTGATCAACTGCTTTCATGCAGGATGAGACAGGGATAGGATCATTTCTCAGGCCCAGGTATTGATGTCATCTTAATTCTTTAGTCTGGAAGAACTTGATGAGAGGGCAGGAGGATGATAAGAATTTCCTTAATCAAACCCATTTTTCATGTCTCCTAGGGCTACCCCTTCATCCACCCATCTCCAGAGAATAATCTGACTGCTCTCACTTTTCCAGCTTTTCTCACAAGGCAGTTGTTACTGGACTGCTGAGGGAAGTGGAAAGGAGGCCTGGGAGGGGGCTCTGATGGTGGCACCCAATCTACAGGGTCTGGAGTCAGGGTGAAGGAGGTCAGGGACTAGTGGCTGCCATAGTATGGGCACGCGGCCAGGCTGATGATGAGCAACGTGGCCAGGAAGAGGGTGGTTGTGAGCGGCAGCCGCAGCAGGACTGCTGAGATCATGGTGTGGACCACCAGCGAGCAGAACACAACCAAGAGGCATGTGATGCTGCTGCCGTGCCTCATGACCGTGGACATGAGCAGTCCATTTAGCCCTAGCTCAGCACCGCAAGTTCTGCTCATGCTGACAAGCCTTCCAGGAGGCCTGGGCCGGGGCCACCAGCGGATGCAGATCTAGATTCAGGAGCACATCAAAGACATTTAGAATGTCTAGAGGCAGACATTCTAAAGTGCCAGGGGCAGCTGCCGTCTCTTCATGAGCAGCTCTGTATGCAGTGACGACAGACCCTGAAATGAGGCAGTCCAGGATGAGGAGCAGCAGGCCCAGCGGAGTGATATGTAGGGGCATGGGACTGGCAGCAGCTTCTGGAGGGGGCCCAGGAAGGGTGTTCTCAAGGTCTTACGGGCCGTCTGGTGGCTAGCAGGCCCCCGCAGCCATCAGCAGCAGCAGTGCTAACCCCTGAGGTGCAGAGAAGCAGTGTTGGAGGCAGAGACAGTGGAACAGGGCCGGCTTCCAATCTTGAGATTGCTCAGCACCTGGTAGGTGCCGGGGTCCATGTCAGGCTGAAGATAGATCACCAGGTTGTTGTTTGTGCCACAGACCAGGGCTGATAAGTGTGAAGGGAGCAGCTTAGTGCCAGAGTGGGGGCCCCCTACAGCCATGCTTGCCAGCTCACTATAAGAGAGAAAGTGCTTAACAGTAGTTTGGTCAAGTCAGCTCCACAGCTGAGGAGGGCTGGAATTCCGGGCACCTGGCTGTCCACATGGCACAGTGCCAGCATGGGGGATGGGCACCATACGTGGCAGTGGATAGGAGTAGCATCAAGGTCCACTACACTCATACCCACACCAGACCTTGGGTGGCCTGTGTAGTTAGCAAGGGGAGTGGGATTGCAACACATTTAGGGGAAATCAAGTTATGGAGCCAGCTCCCAGTAGGAGGAGCCATGGAGCACTGCCAGAGAGGATACTGAGGATCAGAGTCATTTGCCAGGGCTTGAAGAGTAAGGGACTGGTGGCCCTTGAAGCCATAGTCTTAGGGCCAGTCTGACAAGGTGCAGGCTGACAAGCCACTGTGCACACTCTGCAGGAAGGGAGGCAAGGATAAAGGCAGCATGAAAGTTGAAGAAACAAATGGATGACAGCCAGGGAAGCCAGATAGTGTCTCTACCTGCAGGCCGTAGCTCCCTATTCTGCCTCCCTCATTGCATCTAGAGCTATTCGGGCCCTAGCATAGTGACTGCAAATAGTCAGTCTTTCAATGTCATCTCCACGTTGGGCACAGCATAGCCTGAGCTGCATAGATTGTCAGCGCAGGTGCCCCTTGCAAAGCCCAATACTACTGTTGCCTTCAGTTTGGCCACCACAGCCAGCCAGGAATCCCTTGAGGAATGGGGAGGACAACAGCGAGCCATCCCGGCCCGCTCTGCTGTTGACTTTGTCTTCCATGTGCCGCTGCAGGCGCTCCAGCTGGTTCTTGAGAAATGCCAGGTCCTTAAGCTTAGGCAGAGAATCCTTGTCATCTGTCAGCTTCCCCGCCAGACTTCTGAAGAGCACTTTCTGTAAGTCAAAAGTAAGACAGTCTTAGTTTTGTTCTGTATATTTGATGTTTGGTGTATTGCAAAAGATGGCATAGCTTAGTAGGATGTTATTTTATTTCAGTTGCAAAGTAGGAAGGGCATTGATAATTGTAGAAATGGGGAAGAAGTACATATATGAGTCTGAGGCTGTATATTTAGTCTTCGGAGCTTTGGAAATAGAGATGATTTTTTTTTCAGTCTTATCAAAGAAAGTATTGTAAAATTTCAGAAACAATCAGGCTATTGATAAAGTATGCTTAAGTGGTAGAAAGAGCAATGCACTGAGAATAATGATTTTTAAAAAATCTTCATTCTGCTAATAACTTGCTGAGCCTGGACAAATCCCTTAATGTCTCTGAACCTCTGTCTTCTTACTTATAAAATCATATTTCTATATAACCTAAAAGATCCCTTCCAGACTTAAAATTCCATGACTCTGATTTTTCTCTATGGTCACAATGATTCTTTGCTTACTTCCACAGAGTATGAAGGTAACAGATATCCCTTAGCAATGAAAATTACCTTTGAAAGTATAAGGCAGCAAACTGTGTTGCAAAGGGGATGTATGGAAATGGGCTGTGAATCTTGAACCTAATGGGGTTACCTATGGCTCATTCTCTTTGGTGTGCACTACCTGCAGTGTTGACTCCTGGTGTGCTGTGATTCTGGAAGAGAGGCACTCGGTCTTGAATGTGTAGTTTTTGACAGCCTGTTTCTAAATGGGACACACATCTAGACACACATCATTTCAATGGTGACCTTCAAGGTCAGTGATGCCCCAGCCTTCAATGTGTAACTCTTAGGTAACACATCTAAAATTGGAATTTGGCAACCATATAGGAAAAGAGGATAATGTCATGTTAGGCCAAAATAGGGTATTTTGGGGATGGAAAACATCAAAGTCTATACTCTACCCAAGTATAGATTTTGGTAAATGGATTTTAGATAGATAGTTTTTCAAGCTCCGTTATGTTTCCTTAGACTTTTTCACTTTTTGTAGTAATCACTTTTTTTCTGATGTTTACAATGTTCTATTATAAATGGAGCTTACCATTTGCCATTAAGGAAAGCCAGAATATAATTTTTTATTTTGTATAAAATAAGTATAAGTATTTAAGTTTATTTTAAGTATTTAAGTTATTATTTAAGTTGTATTTAAGTATAAAAGTATAATTTTATACTTTACTGGCGTAAAGTATAAAAATCAGGCGGTGCTAGTCTTTTTCTCTCCGTAAAGCAATTTCCATCAGACATCATTTTCCTCTGCTTTAATCTCTTCTGCGAATGTGGTAGTGATCTTAAGTCATACAGCTTGTAAGGTGAGGCACATTACAGATACAAATCTGAGGATTTAGCTGGGCAAGGGAGGGAGACATAAATGGTAAAAAGGGAGGTGGAGGAGTTTATTGATTACTCGTGTAATGCTTCCTTGTGAGTAAAGAAAAGTAGATTGGTCGTCTATAATAAAATGTAGCCCAAATGGCATTTGCACAGTTGTAAGGTTTATTTCACAGCAAATCAGTATGCCTATTAGCATTTCACACATATCCCTGTCTCTCTGTCAAGAATGTTTGCAGATTCTTTGTTGTTCATGCTGAAAGGCACTTTTTATCTTCTGGTGTCTTGCTAATGGACCTCCTCTTGAAAAACAACTCTTCCAGTCTACACAGATGAATCTCTTCATGACTACTCTGTTTCAGTTTTTGATTAGCTCCTCAGGAATCACAGTTTCTATTAGGATTAGCAGAAAGAATAAGATGGGATGCCATCATTTTACATTGTAATTCAGCATCAAAATCATAGACTTTGAAGTCTTCCTGCCCCTTCTAAACAGAATTGCAGCTATAGCATCCCGAGAGGTGTTTTTCAAATCTCTTTTTTTCCCTTCCTCTTCTTCTTCTACTTCCCTTTCTTCTTCTCCTCCCTTGCTTTTTTCCTTTTTCCCCTCCCTGCCTCCTTCTGTCCTGCCTTTCTTCTCTGTGTTTTAAGTACTTCCAATAAAGACACGGACACTTGTCTGCATCTTGAAAACCCCAGATTCAGTTTCATCAACGTCTATTGAATGCCTGTTATATTCTTGATTCTGTGCTAGGCCTATTCTTATGCATTGTCTTATTTAATCCCCATAATAATTATTTGAAAAAGCTATTTCATTCCCATTCCATCAATGAAGAAACTTGGGCCTGATTCACAGAGCTAGTATGCGGCAGAGGCTGAATGTGAAATTAGATCTTCTGAATTCTTCCTTTACTGGGTAGAAACTCTGCTTCATATGGTAAGTTGTATCAGGGTTCTCCAGAGAAACAGAACCAAGAGGATATATAGAGATATACATGTGTGTATATATATTTATTATAGGAATTGGCTGTTGTAATTATGGAGGCCAAGAAGTCCCACCATCTGCTGTCTGCAAGCTTGAGACCAGGGAAAGCCAGTGGTGTAATTCATTCTGAATCCAAAAGCCTGTGAATTGGTGGGCCAATGTCCTGGTCTGAGTCTGAAAGCCCAAGAACCAGGAGTGCTGATGTCTCAGAACAGGAGAAGATGCATGCCCCAGCTTAAACACAAAGGTGATTTCCTCCATCTTTTGTTTGATTTTGTCCCTCAACAAATTGGATGATGTCCAAGCTCATTGGTTGGGCAACCTTCTTTACACAGTCTACTGATTCAAATGCTGATCTCTTTCAGAAGAGGCAAACCTAGAATAATGTTTTACCAGCTATCTGGGCATTCCTTAGCTCAGTCAAGTTGACATATAAAATTAATCATCACAGAATTGCTGTTATAAAAGGAACTATACCTTAGTGTGGAAGCGAGACAGCTATGATTAAGTGCGAACATGTGACCAGATTCTGGGTCCAGATTCTAAATGACTGTCAGCCTTGGGCAAGGTTTTGACCTTGTATTTTAGACTCTTTACTGATTAAAAAGAGATAGGAAAAGTTGTCTTAGAAGAGTCTTAACCTATAGCTGTCTGTATTTACTGCAGAACCTTACTTTGATAAAATTTTAATTTTGTGGACAACTTGGAACTCTTTAGTTGGGAAATAAATTCCAGCATAGTTGTTTTTATAGCACTGCAATTGGTAGAAGTTATATTATCTAAATCAATTGTTAACAAATGTGCTCAATTACTGGGCAGAATCTTATTTGATGGGATTATCAATACATATTTGTTGAATACCTACTATGTGACTGACACTTTACATTCATGAGCTCATTTAACCCTTATATCATTTCTGTGAGTTCTCAATTACTTGCCTCAAAGATGATAAAAATGAGGCTCAGAAAAGTTAAATAATTTTTCCAAGGTCACATAACTAGTAGGTGGTGAAGTTGGGACGTGGATCTTTGAATGCACAAAAATAGCACAATTATTACTAGTGTGGGATTTGGAGTTAGATTTAAGTTCCAGTTCTGTCTCTTACTAGCAGTGTAACCTTTGGCAAGTGACTTGATCTACCTAAACCTTCATTTTTAGATTGAGCTACTTAAGAGGTCTGTTCCATTCTAAAGATTCAATTGCAAGTATCCCTTTAGCATGGCCTGACACAGTAAGTGAGGTATGCAATGGCACCTGCTTATAAGGGTTTAGCATGTTAAATGAGAGATGAAGCATAAAGATGAAATGTGAGTATTTTTTTCATAATGTATGCTAAGATGTTAAATCATGCAGTTTTAGCAAAAGATACTAGTGCGGTGCATGTGTTATATTAGACAGAACTTTGGAGTAGAGCTGGGATATGCAAAACTTTTCCCCATCTTCACCACTAGCACACTGTGAATCTCAGAGCATGTTATTTCACTTCCATGTCCTCTGTGTTTCATCTGTTCATGCATTCATAAAACATCTACAGAGAGACAGCAGTGTGTCCAGACACACTGTACGAGGAATCTAGGAACTGGAAAAGGAGCTAACATGTGGCATCTGTTCCCATCATGGGCCAAAGAACAGCCTAATGGGAGGAGAGACAGACATATGAAGACTTTGTAATGCAGTGTGAAAAGTGGTATTGTAGTGTTCAGAGCCAGGGGAGGCTTTATGGAAGAGGTGACAATTGAAGAAGCAATGAAGATGAGAAGGGACTCTGCATTATTCATCTTTATAGTAATATTTCCTAAAGCATTGAGTGCCGTGCCCAACACATAGTAGGCACTCAGTAGTGAACTGGATACTGATTTGCAAGGTGGACTTGTTTTCAACATCCATTCCTTCCTATGTTTCTTGTTAAAGCTCATCTGCCTCTTTAGGGAGCTCCACAGGGACTCAGTTCAAGTCCCTAATTCTCTTAGTGACGGTACACCAGAGTGGTTAAGAGCATAGGCTCTGAAGTCAGACTTCCGGGTTTCAGTTTCTGTCTCTGCTATTTGTTAGCTGTCTGACCTTGAGCAGTTACTAAGCTTTCTGTGCCTCTGTTTCCTTATCTATAAAATGGGATAATAGGCCGGGTGTGTTGGCTCTCACCTGTAATCCCAGCACTTTGGGAGGCGGAGGCGGGCAGATCATGAGGTCAAGAGATTGAGACCATCCTGGCCAACATGGTGAAACCCCCGTCTTTACTAAAAATACAAAAATATGCCAGGCGTGGTGGCATGTGCCTGTAATCCCAGCTACTTGGGAGACTAAGGCAGGAGAATCGCTTGAACCCAGGAAGCGGGGGTTGCAGTGAGCTGAGATCGTGCCACTGAGTTTGGCAACAGAGTGAGACTCTAAAAAAAAAAAAAAAAAAAAAAAAAAAAAAAAAAAAAAAAAAGATAATACCTAGCATTATTAAATGGAAAAAATTAAATGCAAAGAACTTTGAATGGGGACTAAGCACTAAGAATAGTAATTACATAATGAATGTTAGCAATTTTTATTTTTCATTTTGATACGTTTTGCACTGAGTTCATTTATTAGAGTTCCACTTCACAAATACTCAGTTACCTGCAAAAATAGAATTTTTCTGATTGACAGTGGTTAAAAAGAAAAGGTGACTTATTTTAGGAAAGATGTTGCTTTTTCTTCGCCTGCTCTTGCTTTAAAGCATGGATCATAAGGTCCTAGTTAATGCCACAAGGAGCTCACATGTATTTTGCTAATTATAAGTCATGCTTCTCAGTGGCCCTTTTAACTGTTAAGATGACCTCCGGATTCTGATTTTTCTTTACTCTTTATTAATAGTTAACAAACTGTTTAATGCGTGGTAGGAAAGCCAAGTAAGCCTGAAGCATTTAGAAAATGGCATGTGAATTAGTTGTAAAGTGTTTCAGTAAACATTAAATGGGTGGCAATTACTTAAAGTGATTGCCTAAGTTTCATTAAAGTATTTAAAAGAAAAATATGTGCTTAATGCTGCTTTAATTATTAGGAACTTATTAGAGTAGCTTCCATCTAGGGTTTAACAAGTTAGCCTAATTCATAACCTCACCTAGGGCATTTTATACACATGCATTTTATACACATTTCTGATTTCACCCCTCACCCCCTGCCTCACTGAGACTCAAACCTGGTAATCTGTGTTTTTAATTACTTCAGGTGAATCTGCTGATGAGACCTGGTTGGAAAACACTGCTCAGGTGTTGTCTGGTTAAAAGCTTGCTTTCGATTTTGCATTCAACAATTGGAAAAAACTCTTAAAGATACTTCAGTATGACTGGTTACCAAGGGTTAATTATGGTGACTATAGAATGAGAGTAGCTGAGGAAATGGAAGTCTGTGATTTTTGATTGCCTTGTTAAATTGTCAACAGCAGCAGCACCACCATCATTGATTGGGTTATGGCAGGAAATTCTATAGTTAGATTTGCTACAAATTAGTTTAGATAGAGAATATGGGTGAAAATAAGGTAATCTTATCAGATGTTGTCTGATAAATGGAAGCAGTGCATTTATCAGCAGAGTTGCAAAAGCAATGTTGAGTACACCTTTGAAACAAGGTTGCCTGCCATGGATTATAGCAAATAGAAATATTCTCAAGGTGTGTGGAATCAATGAAAACCAAAGGTGTCAAGATGCAAAGAGCAGTCAGCTTGTATAGGTGCCCACAACTACTAATCATAACTTGATAGGTGTGGAAAGAACTGCTGAATACCCTCCCTCCTGCACTGCCCCAACTGTGGCACTGCCCTAGATAGCCTTCTAAAGCACACACCTGATTCTGCCACTCCCTGCTCGCAACCCTAAATACTTTTCTATTCATATGCTAGGATAAAGTCTAAATGCCTTATCAAAATATATAGGGCCATTCACGATTTATCTACTATATACTTTTATAGTCTTCTTTCTCTTCTCTTGCCACGTTTGCGTGCTATATGCTCAAGCCAATTGAAGTCTATACATGTAGTCTTCCAAAGTGCTTTGAGAAAAAAAAATCATATACCACATTATTCTGTGATAGACCCTAACACAGTGCCTAGTAGGGGCTCAATATACATAGTAGTTGTTTAATAAATGTTTATTGACAAATGAATAAATCAGAACACAATTACTGTAATGCTCTCGTTACATGTGGATGTTTCCTTTTTGGGATGTAAGCCCATCCAGAGCACTATAGTGTGCACAGTTACTGGCACATAATAGATAGTCATTAAGAGTTTATGGGGATCTGGCAAAATGGCCAAATAGGAACAGCTTTGGTCTGCAGCTCCTGGTTCATCTCACTGGGACTGGTTAAACAGTGGATGCAGCCTATGGAGGATGAGCAGAAGCAGACGGGGGTGTCTCCTCACCCAGGAAGTGCAAGGGGCTGGGGGACTCCCTCCTCTAGCCAAGGAAAGCCATGAGGGGCTGTGCTATCTGGCCCAGATATTACGCTTCTCCCATGGTTTTTGCCATCCGCAGACCAGGAGATTCCCTCGTGTGCCTACACCACCAGGGCTCTGGGTTTCAAGCACAAAACTGGGCGACTGTTTGGGCAGATGCCAGGCCAACTGCAGGGTTTTTTTTTTTTTTTTTTTTTTTTTTTCATACCCCACTGGTGCCTGGAACCCCACTGAGAGAAAACCGTTCTCTCCCATGGAAAGGGGGCTGAAGCCAGGGAGCCAAGTGATCTCACGCAGTGGATCCTACTCCCATGGAGCCCAGCAAGCTAAGAACCACTGGCTTGAAATTCTTGCTGCCAGCACAGCAGTCTGCAGTCAACCTGGGACACTCAAGTTTGGTGGAGGGAGGGGCATCCACCATTACTGAGGCTTGAGTAGGTGGCTTTCGCCTGACCGTGCTAAAGACTGGAAGTAACTCGACACAGCACGGCAAAGTGGCTGTGGCCAGACTGCCTTTCTAGATTCCTCTTCACTGGGCAGGGCATCTCTGAAAGAAAGGCAAGAGCCCCAGTCAGGAGTTTATAAATAAAACTCCCATCTCCCTGGGACAGAGCACCTGGGAGAAGGGGCAGCTGTGGGTGCAGCTTCAGTGGACCTAAACATTCCTGCCTGCTGGCTCTGAAGAGAGCAGCGGATCCTGACAAGGAGGGTTCTCCCAGCACAGTGCTCGAGCTCTGCTAAGGGACAGATTGCCTCCTCACATGGGTCCCTGATCCCCATGCCTCCTGACTGGGAGAGACCGCCCAACAGGGGTTGACAGACACCTCATACAGGAGGAAGGAGCAGGCAGGAATCTTCACTGTTCTGCAGACTCCACTGGTAATATCCAGGCAAGTAAGGTCTGGAATGGACCTCCAGCAAACTCCAGCAGACCTACAGGAGAGGGGCCAGACTGTTGGAATAAAAAGTAACAAACAGAAAGCAATAACATCAGCATCAACAAAAAGGACCCCCACACACAGAAACCCCATCCAAATGTCATCAGTCTCAAAGATCAAAGGTAGATAAATCCATAAAGATGAGGAAAAATCAGCACACAAATGCTGCAAATTCCAAAAACCAGAATGCCTCTTCTCCTCCAAATGATCACAACTCCTTTCCAGCAAGGGCACAAAACGGGACAGAGAATGAGTTTGACGAATTGACAGAAGTAGGCTTCAGAAAGTGGGTGATGACAAACCCCTCTGAGCTAAAGGAGCATGTTCTAACCCAATGTACGGAAGCTAAGAACCTTGACAAAGGGTTATAGGAACTGCTAACTAGAATATCCAGTTTAGAAAAGAACATAAATGACCTGATGGAGCTGAAAAACACAGCACGAGAACTTCGTGAAGCATATACAAGTATCAATAGCCAAAGGGATCAAGCAGAAGAAAGGATATCAGAGATTGAAGATGAAATTAATGAAATAAAGCATGAAGACAAGATTAGATAAAAAAGAATGAAAAGGATTGAACAAAGCCTCCAAAAAATATAGGACTCTATGAAAAGATCAAACTTACGATTGATGGGGTCCCCGAAAGTGATGGAGAGAATGGAACCAAGTTGGAAAACATACTTAAGGAAATTATCCAGGATAACTTCCCCAACCTAGCAAGACACACCAACGTTCAAATTCAGGAAATACAAAGAACACCACTAAGGTACTCCTCGAGAAGGGCAACCCCAAGACACATAATCGTCAGATTCTCCAAGCTTGAAATGAAGGAAAAAAGAATGTTAAGGGCAGCCAGAGAGAAAGGTCAGGTTACCTACAAAAGGAAACCTGTCAGACTAACAGCAGATCTCTCTGCAGAAATCCTACAAGCCAGAAGAGAATGGGGCCCAATATTCAATATTTTTAAAGAAAAGCATTTTCAACCCAGAATTTCATATCCAGCCAAACTAAGTTTCATAAGGGAAGGAGAAATAAAATCCTTTGCAGAAATGCTGAGGGATTTTTGTCATCACCAGGCTTGCCTTACAGGAGCTCCTGAAGAAAGCACTAAATATGAATAGGAAAAATCAGTACTAGCCACTGCAAAAACACACAAAAATATAGAGACCAGGGACACTATGAAGAAACTACATTAACTAATGTGCAAAATCACCAGCTATCATCACGATGACAAGATCAAATTCACACATGACAATATTAACCTTAAATATAAATGGGCTAAGTGCCCCAATTAGAAGGCACAGACTGCCAAATTGGATAAAGAATCAAGACCCATTGGTGTGCTGTATTCAGGAGACCCATCTCACGTTCAAAGCCACACATAGGCTCAAAATAAAGGGATGAAGGAATACTTACCAAGCAAATGGAAAGCAAAAAGCAAACAAACAAACAAAACGCAGGGGTTGCAATCCTAGTCTCTGATAAAACAGACTTTAAGCCAACAAAGATCAAGAAAGACAAAGATGGGCATTACATAATGGTGAAGGTGTCAATGCAACAAGAAGATCTAACTATCCTAAATGTATATGCACCCAATATAGGAACACCCAGATTTATAAAAACAAGTTCTTAGAGAACTAAAAAGAGACTTAGACTCCTGCACAATAATAGTGGGAGACTTTAACACCCCACTGTCAATATTAGATCAATGAGACAGAAAATTGACAAGGATATTCATGACTTGAACTCAGCTCTGGACCAAGCAGACCTAGTAGATATCTACAAAACTCTCCACCCCAATCAACAGAATATACATCTTAATCTAAAATTGATCACGTAATTGGAAGTAAAATACTCCTCAGCAAATGCGAAACAGTGGAAATCATAACAAACAGTCTCTTAGACCACAGTGCAATCAAATTAGAACTCAGGATTAAGAAACTCACTCAAAACCACACAAGTACATGGAAACTGAACAACTTGCTCCTGAATGAATTCTTGAGTAAATAACAAAATTAAGGCAGAAGTAAATAAGTTCTTTGAAACCAATGAGAACAAAGACGAAACGTACCAGAATCTCTGGGACACAGCTAACACAGTGTTTAGAGGGAAATTTATAGCACTAAATGCCCAAAGGAAAAAGCAGGAAAGATCTAAAATCGATGCCCTAACATCACAATTAAAATAACTAGAGAAGCAAGAGCAAACAAATTTAAAAGCTAGCAGAAGAAAAGAAGTAACTAAGATCAGAGCAGAACTGAAGGAGATAGAGACACGAAAAACCCTTCAAAAAATCAATGAATGCAGAAACTAGTTGTTTGAGAAGATTAACAAAATACATAGACTGCTAGCCAGACTAATAAAGAAGAAAAGAGCCTGCCTTCCAAGACTGTGGAGGAAATTCCACAAGATAGTAATTATTTCAATAAAGATGTCAAAAAGCAAACTTTCAACAAGTTGAGTTGAAAAAAATCTAAATGGCTTTTATTGATGGTTCATGAATTGGGCACCATCCCATCCGTAAAATAGAAGGAATTCCAATGAGCAGAGCAGAGAGGGTTGGTTTTATAGGCAGAAAAGTGCCGAAGAAGCAAAAAATAGAGAACAAAAAGTAGATTGTTCATTTTTTTTTTACTTATTTTTATTTATTTATTTATTTTTAATGATGGAGTCTCGCTGTGTTGCCCAGGCTGGAGTGCAGTGGTGTGATGGCGGCTCGCTGCGGCCTCATCCTCCTGGGCTCAAGCAATCCTCCCACCTCAGTCTCGTAAGTAGTTGGGACTGCTGACATGCATTACTGCACTCGGCTAGTTTTTTAGTTTTTTGTAGAGACAGGGTCTCATTATGTTGCCTGGGCTGGTCTGGAACTCCTGGGCTCAAACAGTCTTCCCACCTTGGCCTCCCAAGGTGCTGAGATTACAGGTGTGAGCCACCACACCCAGCAAATTGTTCATTTCAAAGTTACTTTCCTTATAGGGTTAGAATAGGGGGACTTCATTATCATACTGGCTCAGATAAACTGGGTCCCTTCTGATTGGCCACTGTGAATATCTTATTTTTTGGAAAGTTGGCTCATTTTAAAGTTCAGTTTGATTACAGGGCATCTAGAACTAGTGACTCCATTCTGGTTTGGTTTGCTCTGTTGGGCCTAGTCCAGGAGCTCAGTTGAAAACAATGGCCTCCCACAATTTTTATTTAAGAAGATAATAACAATTGTTAATGCTTACTGGAGGCTATTTCATTTAATTCTCACAGTAGTCTTGAATGACGTAGTTTCCATAATTAACCCCAATTTGTACATGGAGAACCTGAGACACCAAGATGTATGTCAATGCACTTTGAAAACTCAAGCCCAAATTAGCCGGGCGTGGTGGCAGGCACCTGTTATCCCAGCTACTTGGGAGGCTGAGGCAGGAGAATAGCTTCAACTCAGGAGGCGGAGGTCGCATTGACCCAAGATCGTGCCACTGCACTCCAGACTGGGCGACAGAGCAAGATTCCATCTCAAAAAAAAAAAAAAAAAATGAAAGAAAACCAAAACTCAAGCCTGGTGGCCAGGCACAATGGCTTGTGCCTGTGGTCCCAGCACTTTGGGAAGCTGAGGTTGGTGGATCACCTGAGGTCAGGAGTTCGAGACCAGCCTGACCCATCTCTACTAAAAATACAAGGATTGGCCAGGCCTAGTGGCGTGTGCCTGTGGTCTCAGCTACTCGGGAGGCTGAGACGGGAAAATTGCTTGAGCCTGGAGGGCAGAGGTTGCAGTGAGCTGGGATCCTACCATTGCACTGCGGCCTGGGTGAAAGTGTGAGACTCTGTCTAAAAAAAAAAAAAAAAAGAGAGAGGGAGAGAACTCAAGCCCTATGCAAGTGTGGAGACTGATTGGGATCTGTTGAGGGATAGAAATACAAATGTGACTTTGGGGAAGTCACATCCCCAAACTGGGGTTAATTTTCTTATCTGTAAAATGAAGAAGTTGAACTCTTTGAAGGTACATTTAAAACTCCGAGTCTAAATAGAAAAGTTGAATGTGGTTCATTGTCCATACACTATAAATAAATAATTTCAAGAACAAACAAAAAAAAAAAAAAAAAAAAAAGAGAAAAGAAGAATCAAATAGATACAATAAAAATTGGTAAAGGGGATATCACCACTTATCCCACAGAAATATCGACTACCATCAGAGAATGCTATAAACACCTCCAGCAAATAAACTAGAAAATCTAGAAGAAATGGATAAATTCCTGGACTCATACACTCTCCTAAGATTAAATCAGGAAGAAGTTGAATCCCTGAATAGAGCAATAACAAGTTCTGAAATTGAGGCAGTAATTAATAGCCTGCAAACCAAAAAAAGCCCAGGATCTGACGCATTCACAGCCGAATTCTACCAGAGGTACTAGGAGGAGCTGGTACCATTCCTTCTGAAATTATTCCAAACGGTAGAAAAAGAGGGACTCCTCCCTAACTCATTTTATGAGGCCAGCATCATCCTGATTCAAAAACCTGGCAGAGACACAGCAAGAAAAGAAAATTTCAGGCCGATATCCCTGGTGAACATTGAGGTGAAAATCCTCAGTAAAATACTGGCAAACCGAATCAAGCAGCACATCAAAAAGCTCATCCACCATGATCAAGTTGGCTTCATCCCTGGGATGCAAGGCTGGTTCAACATATGCAAATCAATGAATGTAATCCATCACATAAACAGAACCAATGACAAAAACCACATGATTATCTCAATAGATGCAGAAAAGGCCTTTGATAAAATTCAACACCCCTTCATAGTGAAAACTTTCAATAAAGTAGGTATCGATGGGACATACTTCAAAATCATAAGAGCTATTTATGATAAACCCATAGCCAGTATCATACTGAATGGGCCAAAACTGGAAGCATTCCCTTTGAAAACTGGCTTAAGACAAGGATGCCCTCTCTTACCACTCCTGCTCAACAGAGTATTAGAATTTCTGGCCAGGGCAATCAGGCAAGAGAAAGAAATAAAGCATATTCAAATAGGAAGAGAGGAAGTCAAATTGTCTCTGTTTGCAGATGACATGATTATATATTTAGAAAACCCCATTGTCTCAGCCCAGAAACTCCTTAAGCTGATAAGGAACTTCAGCAAAATCTCAGGATACAAAATCAGTGTGTAAAAATCACAAACATTCCCATACACCAAAAATAGACAAACAGAGAGCCAAATCATGAGTGAACTTTCATTCACAATTGCTACAAAGAGAATAAAATACCTAGGAATACAACTTACAAGGGGCATGAAGGACCTCTTCAAGGAGAACTCTAAACCACTGCTCAAGGAAATGAGAGAGGACACAAACAAATGGAAAAACATTCCATGCTGATGGATGGGAAGAGTCAATGTCGTGAAAATGGCCATATGGCCTAAAGTAATTTATAGATTCGATGCTATCCCCATCAAACCACCACTGACTATCTTTACAGAATTAGAAAAAACTACTTTAGATTCCATATGGAACCAAAAAATCCTGTATAGCCAAGAAAATCCCAAGCAAAAAGAACAAAGCTGGAGGCATCACGCTACCTGACTTCAAACTATACTACAAATCTATAGTAACCAAAACAGCATGTTACTGATACCAAAACAGATATATAGACCAAGGGAACAGAACAGAGACCTCAGAAATAACACCACACATCTACAACCATCTGATCTTTGGACAGACTTAACAAAAACAAGCAATGGGGAAAGGATTCCCTATTTAATAAGTGGTGCTGGGAAAACTGACTAGCCATATGCAGAAAACAGAAACTGTACCCCTTCCTTACACCTTATACAAAAATTAACTCAAATGAATTAAAGACTTAAATGTAAAACCTAAAACCATAAAAATCCCAGAAGAAAACCTAGGGAATACCATTCAGGACATAGACATGAGCAAAGACTTCATGACTAAAACATTAAAAGCAATTGCAACAGAAGCCAAAATTGATAAATGGGATCTAACTAAACTAAAGAGCTTCTGCACAGCAAAATAAATTATCACCAGAGTGAACAGGCATCCTACATAATGGGAGAGAATTTTTGCCATCTATCCATCTGACAAAGGTCTAATTTCCAGAATCTACAAGGAACTTAAACAAATTTACAAGAACTAAAAAAAAAAAAAACCCATAAAAAAGTGGGCGAAGGATATGAACAGACACTTCTCAAAAGAAGGCATTTATGCAGCCAAAAAATATATGAAAAAAGCTCATCATCCCTGGTCATTCGAGAAATGCAAATCAAAATCACAATGAGATACCATCTCACACCAGTTAGAATGGTGATCATTAAAAAGTTTGGAAACAACAGATGCTAACGAGGATGTGGAGAAATAGGAATGCTTTTACACTGTTGGTGGAGTATAAATTAGTTCAACCATTGTGGAACACAGTATGGCGATTCCTCAAGGATCTAGAACCAGAAATACCATTTGACCCAGCAATCCCATTACTGGGTGTATACCCAAAGGATTATAAATAAATCATTTTATTATAAAGACACATGCACACATACATTTATTGCAGCACTGTTTACAATAGCAACGACTTGGAACCAACCCAAATGACCATCAATGATTGACTGGATATAGAAAATGTAGCACATATACACCATGGAATATTCTGCAGCCATAAAAAGTAATGAGTTCATGTCCTTTGCAGAGACATGGATGAAGCTGGAAACCATCATCCTCAGCAGACTAACAGAGGAACAGAAGACCAAACACTGAATGTTTTCACTCATAAGTGGGAGTTGAATAATGAGAACACATGGATGCAGGGAAGGGAACAACACACACTGGGGCCTTTTAGGGGGTGGGGTGCAAGGGGAGGGAGAGCATTAGGACAAATTCCTAATGCATGTGGGGCTTAAAACCTAGATGACGGGTTGGTAGGTGCAGCAAACCACTATGACATATGTATACCAATGTAACAAATCTGACGTTCAGCACATGTATCCTAGAACTTAAAGTAAAATAAAATAAAATTAAAAAAGAGGTTGTGAATTTATCAATAACATGATAAAATTACAGACTGCAGTGCATACCATATCATAGGGAACTCTTATTTATTCATGCTGTTGAAGGGAGATTGGATAAGCTAGAAATACTAAATAATAGTATGTTTGATTTTCTTGGAGTTTATAAAATTATCAAGCCAAAAAAATGACTATCTGAATCTTGAAAGACTGGAAATTTGGCTGACTTCTTTTAGGTTTCTTCCTTTCCCACAGAATTCTTTGTTTCTCCCTCTATTCTGTGCCCATTAGTATTAAACCTGAAACTGATGCAAACCCCGTAGACTTAGGCAGAGCTGACCTGTCCAGAGTTACTCTCCTGATAGTTTCCAGCCCACCTAGGTTTAGAGGACAGTTGTTTTGAACTATGTAAGGACTTTGGCTTGAGTTGGGTTCTCTAGGAAAACAAAAAATAGACAAAAGACATTGAATAGTGATTACTTTTTTAAATCGCAGCTTTATAATGGTAAGAAACTGTAAGGATTCGAAAGAGTTGGTCATACTTACTTGGATTCAGGTCAAGCCATTGCCAAGCCATGGTACAGCCACTGATGTGGACGTTTTTCAATAGAGGCAGAGAAGACTTTATTCTCAGACTGGGCTGTAAGTACTCCTGGGGTTGAGTACAGTATAAATATATTTACTTGAAATATCCCTTTTATTTGGATATTTGGAAGGAATATTTTTATAATAAGGTAAACCTAGAACTATTAATTTTAAATATGAAATGTGAAAGTCTTTGAAGACAAAGCATGGAGCTTTACAGAGATATTTTGAGGCCGGGTGGATGCCTTAGTTATTCCGTCTGATTAAAGTGTTGAAGAACACACACATTATACTAGTATTGGTTTGTAACATGGAAGATAGCATAGACAGTAAGTCTTTGTTTTTTGAGTTAATCACTGAGGGAAACTGAAGTTCCATTTCACCACTTCCTGGGTATAGTAACAGTGGTACAATCTCTAGCTTCACTTTGTTGCATAAGAAACCAGTTACGATCCAAAGCTGCAAAGAAAGATGCATTTCTGCCTTTAAGAACAAGTTTAAATCATGAACTGCTTTATTTAGAACCAGTTGGAGGTCGCATACTGCTGGCAATTCCAAACCATTTAAAAAACAAAAGTTACGGTTATTAATTTTCGAAGCCACAAAAGCATGAATCAACATTATAGCAGTGTCAGTATCTCAGTAGGAACTAGTTTCAACTGAACTGTGGCAGCAAAATAAATGTTTGCAGATTGTTTTGACAAAATGTCATCCTCTGGGCTTCAATTTATTTGCCAACAGGCTTACTTTTGAAAAAAATCTTGCTGCACTTGAAGTTTAGAAGAAAATCCTCCCTCTGAACATTCTGGACCTTAACAAATAACTCTATCTGCAAGCATTTGTAATGTGGATCTGCAAATGTTTTAGAATGGGATAGGTTGCTAAGAGATGTGTCTGTAAACATCTGTTTGACATATTTCACCATGGTGGAGATTAGGGACCCCTGGTACCCCTGGTGGTACAGGCCTTTTTTTTGAAAAACAGAATTCACCTGTGGGTTTTGAAAATTATTTATTTATTATGATTTTTAAAAATTTAATTTAAAGTTCCAGATACATGTGCCAAATGTGCAAGTTTGTCACATAGGTAAATGTGTGCCACAGTAGTTTGCTGCACCTATCAATTCGTCATGTAGGTATTAAACCTTGCATGTATTAGCTATTTATCTTGATGCTCTCCCTCCCTCCAGCCCCCACAGTCCCCAGTGTGTGTTGTTTCTTTCCCTGTGTTCCATGTGTTCTCATTGTCCAGCTCCTTCTTATAAGTGAGAACATGCGGTGTTTGGTTTTCTGTTCCTGCATTAGTTTGCTAAGGATAATGGCTTCGAGCTCCATCCATGTCCCTGCAAAGGACGTGATCTCATTCTATGATTTATTTTTAAAGAGATAGAATCTTGCTGTATTGCCCAGGCTGGACTTGAACTCCTGGGCTCAAGCAGTCCTCCAGCCTCAGCCACTCAAGTAACTGAGACTACAGGCATGCACCAGTATGGCCGGCTCACATGTGTTTATAAGGTTCTCTAGACAAGGCTGTAACAGGGTTGTGTGTGTGTGTGTGTGTGTACTGTCAGATGATTTTATTCCTATTTTTCTAGTGTACACCCATCATCTGAAGCTTAGGCACATGCAACTCTAGGAGGTGACTTTATTCCCTGAAATGAATATCTTTTTTGAAAGTTGCTTGACAAGTGTGAAGAAAATCATTTTCCAAAGCATTAACATCAATTTTATACAAAATTCTGCCTGTGTATGTTTATATGTGTTTCATCTGACTCTTAAACAGATCTATAACTCCCAAAGTTAGAACTGACAAATTTATAGGCTAAGTTGTTTGAGCTCTGGAATGAATTTAGACAGTTCTTAAAGCCATTTAAAATCAGAGGAAAATACATTAAAAGGAATAGAAGGGATGGCTTGTTGGAAAGTAAAGGAATAATGGCTCAATCCCAAGCTTAGTATAGGAAAAGTTTAACACTCATTGCAAAGTATTTGGTAATATGTAGTCCTTGGATACTTTAAAAAGAAAAACAAACACTGTTATTATCAAGATTTTAACATGCCTCATTTTCAAAGACTTCAAACCAATGGCTAGATATGTTTTTGAAATCTCCTGTTTGGACAGTGGAATTTAGAAGGGTGCCCTATGTTCACAAATACAGTAGAAATAGAAATGATGGAGGAAGCACAGTATAACAGGAAGAGTATGGACTTTATGGTCAGACAAAGCTACATAACTGTTAAGTCTAGGTCTCCCCATTACTAGATATGTGATCTGGGTAATGTATGCAATAACCTCATTGAATACATATCATATATGAATATAGACATAATACTTAGGTTATGGGAATGTTCTGAGGATTAAAGGAGATATGTTCACAATAAGTTCTATTTATCAATAGATGTTCTTATTAAGTAATATTTCTAATCTAGTGTCCTTACCGAACTGCTTGGCCAGGAAAAAATAGAAAGCAAGCTGTGAAGATTCTCTTCAATAAACCTCATAACTGTCTTTTGAAGAGGCTTGCAAGTGGTGATGAACTGAGAGAAGAAAAATAAAACTTGTGATAATGGAAAATAGAAGTACAAGTTTTGGAAGAAAAGACTGCAGTGGATGTGTAGCCCAGTTTGTACACACTCCAAATAACATTGGAAAGCCACATTATTGTTCTCAAAGTCTGCTCATTTTAAATAGTAATAGATTCAAGATAGAGGAGAAACTCACTTCTGAAGTGAGCTTGATTTCAGCATGTGAAAGGATACATTCTTTTGACTTAGTTCAGAACATGCTAATTTCATAGGCAAATTAACCAATTGTCATTCATGTCAGGACATACCATGTAGACGTTTCACAACAATTTTTTTTTTCTTTTTTTTTTTTTTATTATACTTTAAGTTCTAGGGTACATGTGCATAACGTGCAGGTTTGTTACATATGTATACTTGTGCCATGTTGGTGTGCTAAACCCCTCAACTCGTCAGTACCCATCAATTCGTCATTTATATCAGGTATAACTCCCAATGCAATCCCTCCCCCCTCCCCCCTCCCCATGATAGGCCCCAGTGTGTGATGTTCCCCTTCCCGAGTCCAAGTTTCCTCATTGTTCAGTTCCCACCTATGAGTGAGAACATGCGGTGTTTGGTTTTCTCTTCTTGTGATAGTTTGCTAAGAATGATGGTTTCCAGCTGCATCCATGTCCCTACAAAGGACGCAAACTCATCCTTTTTTATGGCTGCATAGTATTTCATGGTGTATGTGTGCCACATTTTCTTAATCCAGTCTGTCACAGATGGACATTTGGGTTGATTCCAAGTCTTTGCTATTGTGAATAGTGCCGCAATAAACATACGTGTGCATGTGTCTTTGTAGTAGAATAATTTATAATCCTTTGGGTATATACCCAGTAGTGGGATGGCTGGGTCATATGGTACATCTAGTTCTAGATCCTTGAGGAATCGCCATACTGTTTTCCATAATGGTTGAACTAGTTTACAATCCCACCAACAGTGTAAAAGTGTTCCTGTTTCTCCACATCCTCTCCAACACCTGTTGTTTCCTGATTTTTTAATGATTGCCATTCTAACTGGTGTGAGATGGTATCTCATTGTGGTTTTGATTTGCATTTCTCTGATGGCAAGTGATGATGAGCATTTTTTCATGTGTCTGTTGGCTGTATGAATGTCTTCTTTTGAGAAATGTCTGTTCATATTCTTTGCCCGCTTTTTGATGGGGTTGTTTGTTTTTTTCTTGTAAATTTGTTTGAGTTCTTTGTAGATTCTGGATATTAGCCCTTTGTCAGATGAGTAGATTGCAAAAATTTTCTCCCATTCTGTAGGTTGCCTGTTCACTCTGATGGTAGTTTGTTTTGCTGTGCAGAAGCTCTTTAGTTTAATTAGATCCCATTTGTCAATTTTTGCTTTTGCTGCCGTTGCTTTTGGTGTTTTAGACATGAAGTCCTTGCCCATGCCTATGTCCTGAATGGTACTACCTAGATTTTCTTCTAGGGTTTTTATGGTATTAGGTCTAACATTTAAGTCTCTAATCCATCTTGAATTAATCTTCGTATAAGGAGTAAGGAAAGGATCCAGTTTCAGCTTTCTACTTATGGCTAGCCAATTTTCCCAGCACCATTTATTAAATAGGGAGTCCTTTCCCCATTTCTTGTTTCTCTCAGGTTTGTCAAAGATCAGATGGCTGTAGATGTGTGGTATTATTTCCGAGGACTCTGTTCTGTTCCATTGGTCTATATCTCTGTTTTGGTACCAGTACCATGCTGTTTTGGTTACTGTAGCCTTGTAGTATAGTTTGAAGTCAGGTAGCGTGACGCCTCCAGCTTTGTCCTTTTGACTTAGGATTGTCTTGGCAATGCGGGCTCTTTTTGGTTCCATATGAACTTTAAAGCAGTTTTTTCCAATTCTGTGAAGAAACTCATTGGTAGCTTGATGGGGATGGCATTGAATCTATAAATAACCTTGGGCAGTATGGCCATTTTCACGATATTGATTCTTCCTATCCATGAGCATGGTATGTTCTTCCATTTGTTTGTGTCCTCTTTTATTTCACTGAGCAGTGGTTTGTAGTTCTCCTTGAAGAGGTCCTTTACATCCCTTGTAAGTTGGATTCCTAGGTATTTTATTCTCTTTGAAGCAATTGTGAATGGAAGTTCATTCCTGATTTGGCTCTCTGCTTGTCTGTTACTGGTGTATAAGAATGCTTGTGATTTTTGCACATTAATTTTGTATCCTGAGACTTTGCTGAAGTTGCTTATCAGCTTAAGGAGATTTTGGGCTGAGACAATGGGGTTTTCTAAATATACAATCATGTCATCTGCAAACAGGGACAATTTGACTTCTTCTTTTCCTAACTGGATACCCTTTATTTCTTTCTCTTGCCTGATTGCCCTAGCCAGAACTTCCAACACTATGTTGAATAGGAGTGGTGAGAGAGGGCATCCCTGTCTTGTGCCAGTTTTCAAAGGGAATTTTTCCAGTTTTTGCCCATTCAGTATGATATTGGCTGTGGGTTTATCATAAATAACTCTTATTGTTTTGAGGTACGTTCCATCAATACCGAATTTATTGAGCGTTTTTAGCATGAAGGGCTGTTGAATTTTGTCAAAAGCCTTTTCTGCATCTATTGAGATAATCATGTGGTTCTTGTCTTTGGTTCTGTTTATATGCTGGATTACGTTTATTGATTTGCGAATGTTGAACCAGCCTTGCATCCCAGGGATGAAGCCCACTCGATCATGGTGGATAAGCTTTTGATGTGCTGCTGAATCCGGTTTGCCAGTATTTTATTGAGGATTTTTGCATCGATGTTCATCAGGGATATTGGTCTAAAATTCTCTTTTTTTGTTGTGTCTCTGCCAGGCTTTGGTATCAGGATGATGTTGGCCTCATAAAATGAGTTCATGAAAGGAGGATTCCCTCTTTTTCAATTGATTGGAATAGTTTCAGAAGGAATGGTACCAACTCCTCCTTGTACCTCTGGTAGAATTCAGCTGTGAATCCATCTGGTCCTGGACTTTTTTTGGTGGGTAGGCTATTAATTGTTGCCTCAATTTCAGAGCCTACTATTGGTCTATTCAGGGATTCAACTTCTTCCTGGTTTAGTCTTGGAAGAGTGTAAGTGTCCAGGAAATTATCCATTTCTTCTAGATTTTCTAGTTGATTTGCATAGAGGTGTTTATAGTATTCTCTGATGGTAGTTTGTATTTCTGTGGGGTCGGTGGTGATATCCCCTTTATCATTTTTTATTGCATCTATTTGATTCCTCTCTCTTTTCTTCTTTATTAGTCTTGCTAGCGGTCTGTCAATTTTGTTGACCTTTTCAAAAAACCAACTCCTGGATTCATTGATTTTTTGGAGGGTTTTTTGTGTCTCTATCTCCTTCAGTTCTGCTCTGATCTTAGTTATTTCTTGCCTTCTGCTAGCTTTTGAATGTGTTTGCTCTTGCCTCTCTGGTTCTTTTAATTGTGATGTTAGAGTGTCAATTTTAGATCTTTCCTGCTTTCTCTTGTGGGCATTTAGTGCTATAAATTTCCCTCTACACACTGCTTTAAATGTTTCGAGAGATTCTGGTATGTTGTATCTTTGTTCTCATTGGTTTCAAAGAACATCTTTATTTCTGCTTTCATTTCGTTATGTACCCAGTAGTCATTCAGGAGCAGGTTGTTCAGTTTCCATGTAGTTGAGCAGTTTTGATTGAGTTTCTTAGTCCTGAGTTCTAGTTTGATTGCACTGTGGTCTGAGAGACAGTTTGTTATAATTTCTGTTCTTTTACATTTGCTGAGGAGTGCTTTACTTCCAATTATGTGGTCAATTTTGGAATAAGTGCGATGTGGTGCTGAGAAGAATGTATATTCTGTTGATTTGGGGTGGAGAGTTCTATAGATGTCTATTAGGTCCGCTTGGTGCAGAGATGAGTTCAATTCCTGGATATCCTTGTTAACTTTCTGTCTCGTTGATCTGTCTAATGTTGACAGTGGAGTGTTGAAGTCTCCCATTATTATTGTATGGGAGTCTAAGTCCCTTTGTAAGTCTCTAAGGACTTGCTTTATGAATCTGGGTGCTCCTGTATTGGGTGCATATATATTTAGGATAGTTAGCTCTTCCTGTTGAATTGATCCCTTTACCATTATGTAATGGCCTTCTTTGTCTCTTTTGATCTTTGATGGTTTAAAGTCTGTTTTATCAGAGACTAGGATTGCAACCCCTGCTTTTTTTTATTCTCCATTTGCTTGGTAGATCTTCCTTCATCCCTTTATTTTGAGCCTATGTATGTCTCTGCATGTGAGATGGGTCTCCTGAATACAGCAGACTGATGGGTCTTGACTCTTTATCCAGTTTGCCAGTCTGTGTCTTTTAATTGGAGCATTTAGTCCATTTACATTTAAGGTTAATATTGTTATGTGTGAACTTGATCCTGTCATTATGATATTAACTGGTTATTTTGCTCGTTAATTGATGCAGTTTCTTCCTAGCCTCGATGGTCTTTACATTTTGGCATGTTTTTGCAATGGCTGGTACCGGTTGTTCCTTTCCATGTTTAGGGCTTCCTTCAGGGTCTCTTGTAAGGCAGGCCTGGTGGTGACAAAATCTCTAAGCATTTGCTTATCTGTAAAGGATTTTATTTCTCCTTCACTTATGAAACTTAGTTTGGCTGGATATGAAATTCTGGGTTGAAAATTCGTTTCTTTACGAACGTTGAATATTGGCCCCCACTCTCTTCTGGCTTGTAGAGTTTCTGCCGAGAGATCTGCTGTTAGTCTGATGGGCTTCCCTTTGTGGGTAACCCGACCTTTCTCTCTGGCTGCCCTTAAGATTTTTTCCTTCATTTCAACTTTGGTGAATCGTTTCAGAACAATTTTAATTACAGTTGACATATTTGAAATGAATTCTTGGACATACACATCTATATGGCGTGGATGTGCCACTCTGTAGGAGAAAACAGTGTCAGCTATTTAATAACTAAAGAATAAATTTTAATATTTAGGCATATTTTACATTAGTGACCAAAAAAAATTAAAATAAAGAACTCGATTAGAAACTGACTTTCAGAGTTCTATTTAGGGAATTCATTTAGCTGACACCACAGGTCACTCTTAAATAGCGCCTTTAGTGTGTTTTCAAGTAGGATTAGGTGAATATAATGTTACAAGAACTATGCATTGGCCAGTTTTTCTTTGAGTGTACAAGACAGAAGTTTAGAGTTTATTTAACTATAATTTATTTTTATGTAAACCAGTAATGGAATCTTTAAAAATATTTGGCTTCTTGTTTTGAAAAATTAAGTTTTTTTTTAAAGGAACATGGTTAATGACTGATTTACACGTGTTATTTTAACATGAGTTTTGTTCTATTTTAGTGGAGAATTACACTTCCTACCATCTCCACTATGCAAGAGTAGAGAGTGGCTGGACATATCTTAGGCTATAACGATCTTAATATGTGTGTTTTGGGTGCACCTCAGAGATAACCATTGTTGTTTAATATTCATTGGTGTCTCTTGGATTGCTGATTCTGTTTTGTTTGTAAGTCAGATTACTACTTGAAGAAGAAAACTTAAATGATTGTCAGTAGGACCTGTGAATCAAAACTTGTTCTGTACATAAAATATCCAGATTCATTTCAGTAAGTTACCCTTATGCATAGCTTAGTTCCTTTCACCACATATTCTTTTTATCTGTGAACCATCGTGCATACTTTTCCTTTTCATTCTGTCTGTAGAAATCCTCATTCTATTCACGTGCTTTATTTTTCCATTGGATTTTCAGGTTTACATAGATCGCTGGAGTTGGTTATATGCCTTTACCTCTTTAGGTCACTTTCACTGAGGTTTATTTATCTTGGCCACAATTGATGGGAAATTCACTGAAAACTTCATTCATTATGCAACTTCTTTAGGTAGTTGGCATTTAAATACTGCTAGTTAGTGCTCACTATACATCTTTGACTAAATAACAGGGTAAATAAAGGGTGAGAATATTGCTTAGCATTATTTTTTCTCTCTAAGAATGTCAGATTCAGTTTTTTCAATCTTTGTATTGAAGATTTGTTGGTATTACTTCTCAAAGAAAATATGAGATCAAAAGTGCCAGAATCGATAATACATCAGTAGATTGCTTAATATAATAGCATTATCTGGTCTTTCTGAATATAGTTTTATAAGTCAGAAGAGCAAAATTTGATTCCTCCAGCCATGGATGTACCCTTAGTATTCTCTTCACTCTTCCTGTTGTTACTATATGTTGAAAAGTTGGGGAAGCTGAGTCAGAGGGAGAAGAAGGGATTTGCTCAGTCAGAATTGAAGCTGAGCACCAGATTCTGGTCTTATAATTCTGATCCCATCACTCCACCTGGGATTACTGTTGACTCAGGACTGTATTATCTCATGAAATGAGTTCCCTGTGCTGTCACTAGATAGGAGTGCATTTGCAGAATCCCATCTTTCGAAATGAATGCTCCCTAAGCGATAAAGATCCATTTTCTCTGAGGATGTAGGAATCAACTGCTGCAAACACTTCACTGACTACTTAGGGGAATTTTGCCAGTGTATTGGCGAGGATTGGAGGGTCTTTAGTATCTTATGTGTCTCCTCAAACTTATTGGGAACAATCCCTTCCCCTTCCATACCACTTCCAAGCAACAGCATTTCTTTAATTTATTTTCATATTACTAGACAACTTAGGTATTCATGTTTAATATCTGCCTTGAGCTGTAGGTTCTTTGACTCCTACGTATTAACACTGGGTTGCTTTTATCTCAGCCTACCCTAGCTTTTCAGTCTTAAATTGACAACTTGACCTTGAGTCTTCCTTCTGGTCCCTTCGGATTTGCTGTTGAAATTTGCTGCTATGGCATTTGCACTGTGGCCTCCTCTTGTGGATTTTGGCTTATCTTGTTCATCAGGCCCAGAGCAACTTCCACTGCATTTGTAGGAGTTCCCTGACTCATTCTTTATACATATCTATAACTGAATCTCAGACACCCCACTTTGCTGAAGTTTTACTTGCCCTTCTCACAAAAGAGAAGTGGCAGAGGGATTTCAACAATTTTCAGGTGAATGCGTAATCTCTACTTTACAAGGTTGCTAAAGCATTTTACCAATGTGATTCTCAGAAAGCCAGATTTGAGCTTATGCAAGTTTTAAAGAGTGTCATAAATAGTCAAATGTATTTCCAAACTAGCTTAAGCTGATACTTGATAGATCTAAAGAAGGGGTTATTTGAGAAGGCAAAGGAATTCTAAGTTTTATGATCAATAGTTAATTAATTGGAAATTCTTCACCCAGTTAAGGAATAGCCAAGCCTTACATGTTACCCTAAGCTTTAGAAGTGAATAAATACTTTCTCTAACTGTTCTTTCTGAATGGGATGCTGTTAATAATCAATCTCTTTTGAAATGGCACTTACTTACCTCACCCCTATGAACTGAGGTTATCTCTAGATGCCTTGAAGTGTTATATATAGACTTCTAATATAAGGGATTAAGAAATGTTGTAGAGATAGAATATAGCAAAAACAGATTGTGTCAAAGGGGGTAAATTCTTTACTTTTGTCAATATTACTCTGTAGAATGCATGAGCTTTGTTTGTAGCACACTTTAATAGAAAAATAGTATCCTTAGAGAATCCACGTACCTACTCTAATTTAGGTTTTCTATCAGCTTTGTGTAGTTAAGTGATATGAATAATTTAGAAGGAGGTTTATTTCTATAACAAATTATGAACCTCTGCCCTAAAAGTTGGTTCTAAAACCTTAGCTGATTCCATTTTATTATTTACTGAGAATGGATTTAGCATATCTCTGTTGATCATTTGGGAAGGTGCTTAATGAAACAGCATCAACATTTACTTGAGTTTATATTTAGACTCTTGTCATTTATATGCCATTTCTCAAGTAGTTGAACTCAGTTTTTACAAGTGGTCTTTCAGTTTCTGGCCTGGTTTTTAGGTCTGTGCTGATCAGTAGACATATGTTGCTGGTATGCTGCTGTGTGCTGCTACCACAGAATACCACAGACTTGGTAATTTGTAAAGATCAGACATTTATTGACTCATCATTCTGGAGGGTGAGAACTCCACCACCAAGGTTCTGGCATCTGGGAAGGGCCTGCTTGGAGTATCATAACATGGCAGAAGGCATCACAAAGCAGAGGGGCAAAGAAGGCAAAAGAGAGCAAGAGGGGGTGAATCCTTTCCCCAGATAATGTATTAGTCTATTCCTGGGAGCAGAACGCCTTATGATGTAAACACCTCTTCGAGGTTTGACCTCCCAATCCTGCCACAATGGCAATTAAATTTCCACATGAGCTTTGGATGGAAAAAACTTCTAAACCATAGCAGAAGGCAAATGAAGCATTATGTTGTCTGAGAACAGTGAAACTATAGATGTCAAGTAGGAAGTGTTGGAGGATCTGTTATAATTATTTTTTCTTTGCTGAGAATATAATTAAACTTCACAAAAGTTGAGGATCACTGCCACTAATTTTGGACCCTCAACTCAGAACACATCTAAATAAGACAGAAAAGAAGAAAACCTTATTGTAGAATCTTGTTGACATTTCTGTATTACATTCAGAGTTCCAGCAAAATCTTTAGAGTGTTAATACATCTGTGGGGAATGTCACTTTTTTCAAATAGGAAAGAACAGGAACTCATGTAACATTTCCTTGAGGCCTCCATTCCTTTCCTGATTTTAAAAGAAATTGTATTTTTAAACCACATTTCTCAGTATTGCTATCCAGGTAATATGGGTAGAATTTTTTTGGCAATGTGGGGATGAAGCAGAAATCCTAAAGATTCTTTAAGGTTCGGTGCCTCTATATTCTTATGCATTTTGACAGAGAGTCTACAGGAAGGAGAATGACTTCTTTTGTATGTGGAAGCATCTAATGGCAGCATTAGTGTGGCGCTTGTGACACTAATATTGGAACTATATATTTAGCTACTCTGTATAGAAAACAGTTGCACTCCAGCAAATCTGTGGAGTTTATTTTGGGAATCTTGAAGATTTCCTAATGTTGATGAGAATTGAGTCTGACTTTAGAAACCTCAGGATATAAATTGTGCTGATAATTGGTCTGAGTTGAACCTGGAGAAAATGCTGATGTGTTCACTCTAAAGCAGAGTGATTCATCATGTAAACCTTATCATGGCAGCTCTGGCAGAAGAGAGAGAAGTGATGTAGGGAGTGAGAAATTAAAAGTAACTGGAAATGTTGGTTATAACATGCACAAGAAACTTTTAGGTCCTTCAGGAAAAGGTTGCTGGGTAGCCATATTCTTTACCATTTCAATTAATCAGTGTTTTCTGTTCTGTTTACAGAAAGTGTCCTTTCTTTCCATGCAACTTGCATGAAATTCTCTTCACCCTCATCCCCATTGTTCTATGCCCATGGGATTATTTTTCAGCTTTTGTGGCTTCTCAGTTAAGTAGCGTTCAGAACCATGGCCAGTCCTGGTTCAGAACTGGCTATTCCAGTCCCTACACAGCAGTAAAGGCAAGTGCTGTAAGATTATGTTTGTGTTGAACATTTTTTTGAGAAAGTTAATTGAGATTCTATAGTTTCAAATATTGTAAGGAAGTGTGTGGCACTAATTTGACATGACTCTTCTCAATTTAGCAACTAAAAAGCCTTAATTGGCTTGTTTTCCTTATAAATATGATATTAATGCTAATTTTAGAAAATTTAGAACTTGCACATAAAGAAAACAAGGAAAATGAGAATCATCAGTAATTCTTCCACTTAAGGATAATAATTGTTAACATTGAGTTTACATTTAGTTAACATTTAGTTTAGTAACATTTAGTCTGGTGTTTTTTTCTATACATATTATATAAATTAATAAGCCTGTTCTTGCAAGTGCAAGAAACTTATTTATAACTGGAGTAAACAAACAAGCAACAAGAAAGAATTTCTTTATTTACTACAGGAAAGATCTGGGTATAGCTGGATTTTTGGGGAAAGTAATTTGATCTGCGCAAAAGACTACAAGAAGCTAAACACAGCAACTAGAAGTAATGATTATTTAGATACTTAAGACACCTTAAGTATTTTGGTGTCTTGTAATTTTAACAAGGCAGATGTGCCCTGGTGGTTAAATGTGGGTGAATGGATGTGGTTTTATGAATTCCTCTTTTTTGAGTCCTCGCTTAGCTTTTCTTCTGGAAATTCTCTGGCATGTGATATGTGTCAAAAGATATAATTTAGGTCTCAATCAGGACAGAACAATGTTCTGAACTCTGTACTTACCCCCAAAATTGCTGTTATCCATTATGTCCATCTAGACTTCTTTGTCTCCTGGTTTTGTTTTCACTACTGTGTTGCTTTGGCATCCCAAGTATTGCCTCCTTGGGAACGTTGGGAGCTGACATCCTTGGCAGAGTATTGAGAGTTTCATGCGTGACTCTGATGATGGTGTCTGTGATGTCGTACCCCTTCCAGGTGTTTTTTTTTTTTTGCAGATGGAGGGCATCAACAGAGGGCTGGAGCCAAAAGAATCAATATGTGTGAAACATCTCTTGGGGACCCAGCAAATTCTTGGGACGTTAATTTATTAGGGGGAATGCAGTCTTACGATATGCAGATGGAGCAATTGGGTGATTACTGTTTCTGTGAACCCATTTCTTCTCAAAGCCTCATGAATACCATGCAAACTTGGATTAAGTAAGGAAAATGATATCATGGAAGGTAAAATTTGGAAAAAGTCAAAATGTTTGGTTTCATCATTAGTTTAGTTACTTAGTTTAGCCCACCATTGAGGCTCCTAAAAACCAAATGATTGATTTGAATTTTACTTTTCTCTCTGATAGTCTTGGAATATTGAAATAATATTAATAATATACTTAATATAATTACAATTAATATAATTGGGATAATTAATAAAAGAAGGAGCAGACCAAAAAGGCTGTGGGCTAATAATTTTTTAAACATGGAATTTCATAGACCAAACTTATTTTACTGCTGTACCATCATTGAGACTACCCCTTTGAGAATGGCTTAGCAGCATTTTAAAAAGAAAAATACATGTTTACATCACTGACAGAAATCCTAGGTTTAATTTTTTAACCCACTGCTTTGGCAGAAGTTAGGAAAGAACTCCACAGAATAAATTATAGAATACAAGGAGTACCTTTATGTTCTAAAGAATTCTAAGTATCTTACAGATACGAACTGAATTTGTGTAACGTTTTTGTAATGTAAACCCCAGGTAAATTATTTTTCTACATTTTTAAGATAAAAGCTATGGTACAGATATTTCTTAAAAATATCTGAGTAAACTCTAGTTTTTATCACTACTTGCTGGCTGAAATTGAACTTACTCTGCTCCTAAGGTAGTTGGATAATATTGTGAAACTCAGGCGCTTAGTGCTATTGACTCGCTACAGCTGAATAGTAATATCATGGCATATTAAGAATAATTTGTGATAATTAACAGCTTTTCTTGAGTGGGAGCTTATTAATACATGGATACCTAAATATATTTAAAATTATCTATTTCAATGAATACTATTTGGCTGTTTCAGTTTCTTAGCTAATTTAAAAGAGAAAAAGTAATTGTCTAATTTACTTGTCTATAGCCTGCTAACATGTAAATTGATAGTAATTTTCTGGATTGGTTGGGATAAAGGTATGTTAAGGCATGAACAAAATCTAGGTAACTTGTACACATCTCTCCAAAACTTGGATTCCATTAAAAAAAGGTTGTTCAATGCAATTAATTTGGTGATACACTTAACACATGGAAATTAGCTCTACTTTAACCTAGTGAAATAGAATAATAGGAGGGTATATTAGGACTCTTGGTTGCAAATGACAGAAAATTTAGCTCAGATTGTTTTAAAACAATTTTGCTTTTAATCTAAATTATAACTGTCAAGTATGATTGAAACATAACTGACTTCAGGCATGGGTGGTTCTAGGCATTAGAAACCTACATCTGCCTTGCTTCTGAGTTATTACATGTTTAATTTATTCTTAGGTAGACTCTTCCCTTGGGGTTGCAAGATGGCCATCTGTACTTCATAGCTTTTATTGCCGTTTTAGCCTCTCAGCATAATGATTTATTTCTTAGTAGTTCTAGCAAAAGGCTGACATTTATTTACTCTGTTTCGCCTGTATCAGGTAAACTGCCCACTCAAAAATGAATTGCTATGGCAAGAAGTTGTGATATTCTCATTGCTCAGACCTGAGTCATAGGGTGTGGATTGAACCAAATGGTTATACAAGTATAAAGATGGTTCTTCAGAAGAAAATGGGATGCGTCATTAGAAAAAGAGCTTAAAGGTGGTTACTAACAGATGGCCACTACAGAGTGTGTGTGTGTCTCTCTGTGTGTGTGTGTGTGTATGTGTGTGTGTTTTAAACATTTATATGTTTATATAACTTTATTCATTTAGTTATTCTCATCTCTTTTATTTATAAAGGTGAAAATGAAGTTTGAGGATTTTATATATACATTTAAGTATGTTTTTAGAGTGCTACAGTGTGGTCTGGTAATTATTATTAATAAGAATGCACTACCTTGTATCTACTTAGCCTTCCTCCGTGCCTCATGCCCCTTCTTCCCTTATTCTTAATATCCTGGAATTGCACTTCCCAAAAAAGCTTTAGCACATAAGCTTTGCCTAAGTTTCTACTTTCTGGGGAAAATGAAATCATTTCCCAAATGGAAAATGGTATCTATCAGACTCACTTAGGGGGCTGTTTCAAATGACAAATATACCACTAGACCGTGACAGTCCTTTGATACATTGTATGCTTCAAGTTTATAAGGATGAGAAAAGGTGTAACACCACGACATTAGACTTAGAAATAGTTGACCCAAGTTTCATCCTAACTCTGCTACTTACTGTATGACATTGAGTAATTTGCTGAACCTCTTTGAGCCTCATTCCCCCATCTGGTAAACAAAGGGTCAGCGTGATAACATGGGTTCTCAGGGAGGACTGCTTAGGGTGCCTGTGCATCATTAGGCAATTTCCATGCATCTCCAAGCCTCAGTTTTCTCATGTGTAAAATGGAGATAGTAATACAATCTACCTAACAAGTTTGTTTTGAGGATTCAATGAGATTGTCATTCATGCGAAGCATATGTAAAGTGCCTTATCTATTACCTCTGAAAAAGAGTAAAAAGCTGCCCCTTTGAAAGACTGTGAATATTAGCTGCCTTCTCCAGGTAGCTGTTGGAGCCATTTGGGTTAGCTCTGGGCACCTGAGCTATTGTAGAGCATGACATAGCTATAAAATGATGTCTTTTTCTAGGGGAAGCAAAACTACTGTGATATATTTAATACATAAATTGTGGAAGTTTTAACAACCATGGTATCTACCTACAAACTTTTGTCTCACAATGAAAAACAGAAATGAATAGTTAAAATGATAACTATGTAAACCAGTTGAGAATAGCACATTAATAACTTAAAAATAGTTGCTTCTTTTTATACTTTGGTTTGAAAGCTGAGATTGTGCCAGATTGTAGACTCTGCTAAGAAGAAAATGTGAAATCCAGAAGTCCTCATTTAACTTGTTTAAGGGAATTTATATGTAGACTTGTCATGCTCAGTAGGAATTCTTCATTGTGATTTCTATTAAAACGATTTTTTTGGTAGCCTGCAGGGTGGCCACAGTGGGATGCTTCCTATACCAAAACCAAAAGGGTGCATTCGCAAAGTGCCTTTTGGTGGATAATGAACCAAATTTCAATTAATTTACTTTCTGACTATTTCATATGCCACTATGATTTTGGTGTCTTCTGAAATCCACTACATTTACTGCCTATATTGTTCATATAGCAATCTGATCGTGTTTTCCTTTAATTCTTTTAAAAAATGAGATTAACCATTAGAGTGTGGCAGCTAACAAATGGGCTTAGAAGCAACATAAATGGGTTTGAAGTCATATCACTTAGTAGTTGTGTTATCTTCAACAGCAAAGACTTGGAATCAATCCAAATGTCCATCAGTGACAGACTGGATTAAGAAAATGTGGCACATATACACCATGGAATACTATGCAGCCATAAAAAAGGATGAGTTTGTATCCTTTGTAGGGACATGGATGCAGCTGGAAACCATCATTCTCAGGAAACTATCGCAAGAACAGAAAACCAAACACCGCATATTCTCACTCATAGGTGGGAACTGAACAATGAGATCACTTGGACTCGGGAAGGGGAACATCATACACTAGGGCCTATTATGGGGAGCAGGGAGGGGGGAGGGATTACATTGGGAGTTATACCTGATGTAAAAGACGAGTTGATGGGTGCTGACGAGTTGATGGGTGCAGCACACCAACATGGCACAAGTATACATATGTAACAAACCTGCACGTTATGCACATGTACCCTAGAACTTAAAGTATAATAATAAAAAAAAAAAAGTAGTTGTGTTATCTTGAGGAAGTCCCTTATACTCTTCAGATGCATTTTCCCTATTTATAAGAGTAATGTAAGAGAATAATAAAAGTAGCTATTTCATAGACTTGTGTAAAATTAATGATATAACAAATGGAAAACATTTAACACATTGCCTGGGATAGCATAACCATTCAAAAATATTAGTTATTGCTTATTATAGTTTTATCCATAGCATTTCCCCTACTATGTATTATCTTTTCTTCTTTTTATTTTTTATTTTTATGGGTACATAATAGGTATATATATTTATGGGGTACATGAGATATTTTGATACAGGCATACAATGCATAATAATCACATCAGGGCAAATGAGGTGTCCATCACTTCAAGCATTTATTATTTTTGTGTGTTATAACTTCCTACTTAGTTATATTAAAATATACAATAAGTTATTATTGATTGTAGTCATCCTGTTGTGCTATCAAATACTAGGCCTTATTTATTCTAACTATATTTTTGTACCCATTACCCATCCCCTACCCCACCTGCTCCTACCACCTACCCTTTTTAGCCTTTGGTAACCATCCTTCTACTCTGAATCTCCGTGAGTTCAATTGTTTTAATGTTTAGTTTCCACGAATAAGTGAGGACGTGCCAAATTTGCCTTTCTGTGCCTGGCTTATTTCACTTCACAAAATGTCCTCCAGTTCCATCCATCTTATTGCAAATGACTGGATCTCATTCTTTTTTCATGGCTGAATAGTACTCCATTGTGTGTATATATCACATTTAAAAATCCATTCATCTGTTGATGCTCACTTAGGTTGTTTCCAAATCTTGACTAATATGAATAATGCTGCAGTAAACATGGGAGTACAGATATCTCTTCAGTATACTGATTTCCTTTCTTTTGAGTATATACCTAGCAGTGGGATTGCTGGATCTTATGGTAGTTTTGTTTTTAGTTTTTTTGAGAAGCCTCCACGCTGTTCTCCATAGTGGCTATGCATTCCCACCAACAGTGTACGAGGGTTCCCTTTTCTCCACGTCCTTGCCAGCATTCATTATTGCCTGTCTTTTGGATAAAAGCCATTTTAACCGGGTGATATGATCTCATTGTAGTTTTGATTTGCGTTTCTCTGATGATCAGTGATGGTGAGCACTTTTTCATGTTCTTAGTTGTATGTCTTATTTTAAGAAATATCTATTCAGATCTTTTGCCCATTTTAAACTGGATTATTATCCTATTGAGTTGTTTTTAACTCCCTATATATTCTGGTTAATTCTTGTCAGATGGATAGTTTACAAATACTTTCTCCCATTCTTTTGGTTTTCTCTTCACTTTGTTGATTGTTTCCTTTGCTGTGCAGAAGCTTTTTACTTGATATGATCCCATTTCTCTATTTTTGCTTTGGTTGTTTGTGCTTGTGGGGTTTTACTCAAGAAACCTTTGCCCAGTCCAATGTCCTGGAGTTTCCCCAGTGTTTTCTTGTAGTAGTTTTATAGTTTGAGGTCTTAAATTTAAGCCTTTAATCTATTTTGTTTTGATTTTTGTATATAGTGAGAGATAAGAGTCTAGTTTTATTTTTCTGCATATTAATATCCAGTTTTCCCAGTAGCATTTATTAAAGAAACTGTTTTTCCCCAATGTATGTTCTTGGCATCTCTATTAAAAATGAGCTCACTGTAGATGTATGAGTTTGTTTCTGGGTTCTCTATTTATTCTGTTCCATTGGTCTATGTGTCATTTTTATGGCTGTACTCTATTGTTTTGGTTACTATAGTTCTATAGTAAAATTTGAAGTCAGATAATGTGATGCCTCCAGTTTTGTTCTTTGTGCTAAGGATAACTTTGGCTATTCTGGGTCTTTTGTGGTTCCATATAGATTGTAGGATTATTTTTTTCTGTTTCTGTGAAGAATGTCATTGGTATTTTGATAGGAATTGCACTGAATCTGTAGATTGCTTTAGGTAGTATGGACATTTTAACAATATTGATTCTTCTTTTTTTATTTATTTATTTTTATTATACTTTAAGTTCTAGGGTACATGTGCATAACGTGCAGGTTTGTTACATATGTATACTTGTGCCATGTTGGTGTGCTGCACCCATCAACTCGTCAGCACCCATCAAGTCATCATTTATATCATGTATAACTCCCCAATGCAATTCCTCCCCCCTCCCCCCTCCCCATGATAGGCCCCGGTGTGTGATGTTCCCCTTCCCGAGTCCAAGCATGGTACTGGTACCAAAACAGAGATATAGACCAATGGAACAGAACAGAGTCCTCGGAAATAATACCACACATCTACAGCCATCTGATCTTTGACAAACCTGAGAGAAACAAGAAATGGGGAAAGGATTCCCTATTTAATAAATGGTGCTGGGAAAATTGGCTAGCCATAAGTAGAAAGCTGAAACTGGATCCTTTCCTTACTCCTTATACGAAGATTAATTCAAGATGGATTAGAGACTTAAATCTTAGACCTAATACCATAAAAACCCTAGAAGAAAACCTAGGTAGTACCATTCAGGACATAGGCATGGGCAAGAACTTCATGTCTAAAACACCAAAAGCAACGGCAGCAAAAGCCGAAATTGACAAATGGGATCTCATTAAACTAAAGAGCTTCTGCACAGCAAAAGAAACTACCATCAGAGTGAACAGGCAGCCTACAGAATGGGAGAAAATTTTTGCAACCTACTCATCTGAAAAAGGGCTAATATCCAGAATCTACAAAGAACTCAAACAAATATACAAGAAAAAAACAAACAACCCCATCAAAAAGTGGGCAATATTGATTCTTCTAATTCATGAACATGGAGTATCTTTCCATTTTGTTATGTCTTCAATTTCAAACATCAATGTTTTATGGTTTTCATTGTAGAGATCTTTCACTTTCTTGGCTAAGTCTGTTCTTAAGTATCTTATTTTATTTGTAAAGATTATAAATGGATTACTTTCTTGATTTCTTTTTCAGATTGTTCACTACTGGCATATAGAAATGCTACTGATTTTTGTATAGTTGATATTGTATCATGCAATTTAACTGAATTTATTAGTTCTAATAGCTTTTTGGTGGAATCTTTAGGTTTTTCCAAATATAAGATTATGTTATTTGCAGACAAGGTTAATTTGAGTTCCTCCTTTCCAATTTGAACGCCCTTTATTTCCTTCTCTTGTTTGATTGCTCGTGCTAGGACTTCTAGTACTATGTTGAATAACTGGTGAAAGTGAGCATCCTTGTCTTGTTTTAGATCTTAGAGGAAAGGCTTTCAGTTTTTTGCCATTCAGCATGATACTAGGTGTAGGTCTGTTCTTCTGTTACTTCTATTAATATTATATTGAGGTATGTTCCTTCTGTAACCAGTTTTTAGAGGGTTTTTATCATGAAAGAATGCTGATTTTTGTCAAATGCTTTTTTAGCATCAATTGAAATGATCATATGGTTTTTATCCTCCATTCTGTTGATATGATGTATCATGTTAATTGATTTGCATATATTGAACTATTCTTGCATCCCTGGGATAAATTTCACTTGGTTATGATGAATGATCTTTTTAATGTGTGTTGAATTTGGTTTGCTGGTATTTTGTTGAGAATTTTTGCATCAAGAGTTCATTAAGGGTATGGGCCTGTAGTTTTCCTTTTTTGATTTGCCTTTGGTTTTGGTATCAGGGTAATATTAGCCTCATAGAATGAGTTTGGAAGTAGTCGTTCCTCCTCTATTTTTAGAAATGGTTTGGGTAGGATTGGCATTAGCTCTTCTTTAAATTTAGCTGTGAAACCATTTGTCCCAGGCTTTCTTTGCTGGGAGACCGTTTATTATGGCTTTAATCTCATTACTTGTTATTAGTCTATTCAGGTGTTGAGTCTTTTCTTGGTTCAATCTTGGTAAGTTGAATGTGTCTAAGATTTGTCCATTTCTTCTAAGTTTCTCAATTTATTGGCATATAGTTGCTCATAGTAGTCTGTAATGATCCTTTGGATTTCTGTGGTATCAGTTGTAATGTCTGCCTATTCATCTCTGATTTCATTTATTTGGATTTTCTCTCTTTTTCTCTTAGGCTAAAGGTTTGTCATTTTTGTTTATCTTTTCAAACAACCAGCTTTTTGTTTCATTGATCTTTTTTATTGCGTTTTTAAAATTTCATTTGTTCATGCTTTGGTCTGTATTATTTTTCTTCCTCTACTCATTTTGGGTTTGGTTTTATTTTGCTTCTCCATAATAGTTCTTTAAGATGCATTGGAAGGTTTTTTTATTTGAAGTTTTTCTACTTTTTAAATTATCACTTTGAATAAACTTTCTACCCCAATCTTTCTCTCCTTCCTCTTTATGCCAATCACCTTTAGGTTTGCCCTTCTGAGGCTGTTTTCTAGATCTCATAGGTGTGCTTCATTCTTTTTTCTTTTTTCTCCTCTATGTGTTTTTCAACAGCCTGTCTGCAAGCTCACTAATTCTTCTGCTTGATTAAGTCTGCTGTTGAGAGACTCTGATGCATCCTTCGGTATGTCAATTGAATTTTTCAGCTCCAGAATTTCCACTTAACTTTTTAAAATTATTTCAATCTGTTTGTTAAAGTTATCTGATAGGATTCTGAATTCCTTCTCCATGTTATCTTGAATTTCATGGATCTTCCTCAGAACAGCTATTTGGAATTCGCTGTCTGAAAGGTCGTATGTCTCTGTTACTTGGGATTGGTCATTGGTACCTTAATTTAGTTTGTTTGGTGAGGTCATGTTTTCCTGGATAGTCTTGATGCTTGTAGATATTCGTCAATGTCTGAGCATTGAAGAGTTAGGTATTTATTGTAGTCTTTACAGTCTGGGCTTGTTTGTACCCATCTTGGGAAAGCTTTTCCAGCATTCAAAGGGAATTGATGGTTGTGACTTTGGTCACTGCAGCCGTATCTGTGTTAGGCAGCACCATAAGCCCAGTAATGCTGTGACTCTTACAGACTTGTAGGTGTACCACCTTTGTGGTTAAGATCTGAGAGAATTCCCTGGATTACCAGGCAGATACTCTTGTTCTCTTCTCTTACTTTCCTCTAAACAGAAGGAGTCTCTCTTTCCATTTGAGCTACCTGGAGATGGGGGAGGTGTGACACAAGTACCCCTGTGGTCACTACTACTGGGATTACACTGGGTCAGACCCGAAGTCAACACAGCATTGGGTCTCACCCAAGGCCCACAGTGACCATTGCCTGGCTACCACCAGTTCAGACAAGGTCCAAGGGCTCTTCAGTCAGCATACGGTGAATCCAGCCAGGCTTATGTCCTTCCCTTCAGGGCAGTGAGCTGAGGGCAGGTACAGAAATGCCATGCAGAAACCAGGACCTGGAGTCAGGAACTTTAGGAATCTATTCAGTACTCTGTTCTACTGCTGCTGAGCTGGCACCCAGACTGCAAAGCAAAGTCCTTTACACTCTTCCTTCCTCTTTCCTGATGTGGAAGGAGTCTTTGCATTGCCGCCACTGCCTCATGCCTGGCTACTGCCAATGTTCAGTCAAGGGTCAGGCTGGCTATTCAGTCAGCTTATGGTCAATGCTGCCAGGCCTGGGTTTCTAACTTCAGGGAAGTGGGCTCTTCTTGGCCCAGAGCACGTCCAGAAATGCTGTCTGAGAGTGAAGGCCTGGAATTGGGGACCCTAGGAGCATGCTTGGTATTCTGCTTCACTGTGGCTGAGCTGGTGCCCAAGCTGCAAGACAAAGTCACCTTCATTCTTCCCTCTCCTTTCATCCAGCAAGCACTTCTCCCCATGGCCACCACAGCTGGGAATTCACTGGGTCACACCTGAAGCCAGCATAGCTCTGGATGTCACTCAAGGTCCATGACAAGTACTGCCTGGGTACCCTTGATGTTTATTCAAGGCCCAAGGTCTCTTAGTCAGCAGGTGATGAATCTTGCCAAGTCTGGGTCCTTACTTTCAAAGCTGGAGGCTCCCTTTAGCCCGGTATGTCTAAAAATGTCATCTGGGAGATAGGGCCTGGAATTGGGGCCTTAAGATTCTGCCTAGTATCCTAACCTACTGTGGCTAAGCTGATATCCAAGTGGGAAGACAAAGTCCTCTTTACTTGTCCTTATACCCTCCTCAAAAGTCCCCCTATACCTTCCCTATACCCAGCTGCACTTCCTGGGGTTGGGGGAGAGGTGGTGCAAACACTTCCTTGGCTGCCCAAGCTGGTGTCTCGCTAAGTCATATGCACCCCAAGTCTCTCGGCTCTGAGCCCAGCACAGCACTAGTAGAAACTTCCTGGAGTTGCGAACTAGTTTATGACACACAATTTTGGAATTTTAATCCCCCAAAATTGATGTGCTGGTTGCTCAGGTGCCTATATGTAATAAATAAGACAGCTTGTGAAAGGGGTTAGGCATGGTACCTAGAGAGGAAGACCTGGAGGTAATGTTACATCCTTCTTCCACTCCATTTTGTAGAAGTCGCCACTGTTGATGTCTAATGAGTAGTGATTCACGTTTTGCTAAATTGAGAATGCCAGACTACAGACTAATGCTCTGTAGAGTAGAGCCGAGCAGGAATATGTACTATCTATGCTGTTTTCTAGGCAGGAGACCCATGTATTTTTTTTTTCTGTTAGAGGTGGGGACAAACCTACATCACATCTTTAGAAATGGACAAAAGGTTGATTATCTAACTAACTCTAGACCTCTCCTTTCTAAAAGCTAATTCTATGGAGTACGTATGGACACAAAGAAGGGAACAGACACAGGGGCCTATGTGAAGGTGGAGGGAGGAAGGTGAGGATCAAAAAACTGCCTACTGGATACTATTCTTATTACCTAGATGGCAGATAATCTGTACACCAAACCCCTGTAACACAAAATTTACCTATATAGCAAACCTGCACATGTATGCCTATATCTAAAATAAAAGTTACAAAAAATTAAAGGTAGTTCTGATTTAGGGATCTTTGATGTTGAATGTTGATGAAAAGTGATTTTATTTGTGATTGCTAGTTTCAGAACCACTACGATGAAAAAAGTGACTAAACTTTTGGTAATGTGAACACACTACTCCTTAGAAGTATTGTCCAGACTCCAAATTCTGCCCATCATTTCTTCATTTTCATGCTCTCTTGATCCCCTAAAATAATTAAACTTCCCATTTCATGACTGGAAAGGCATTGCACATATTTTTACATTAAAGTCCTGGAACTTTAGATTATTTTCTACCAGGGATATTAAGAAATTTCAGGCCAGATGCAGGAGCTCACGCCTGTAATCCCAGCACTTTGGGAGGCCGAGGAGGGGGGATCACAAGGTCAGGAGATTGAGACCATCCTGGCTAACACGGTGAAACCTCATCTCTACTAAAAATACAAAAAAGTAGCTGGGCATTGTGGCGGGTGCCTGTAGTCCCAGCTACTCAGGAGGCAAAGGCAGGAGAATGGCATGAACCCGGGAGGTGGAGCATGCAGTGAGTTGAGATAGCGCCACTGCACTCCAGCCTGGGCGACAGTGCGAGACTCCGTCTCAAAAAAAAAAAAAAAAAAAAAAAAAAAAAAAAAAAAAAGAAATTTCAAAGCCATCTTTTCTAATCACAAAATAAAACATATTCGTTGTACCCTGTATCAGTATGTACTTGTACTCAGTATGTATTTGTACCTTATTTTAATGTTCTGCATACACTTATATTTAGGAGATTTTTTTCTGGTATTGGTTTATGTGCTAATTTACTTATTTATTTAAAGAATGAATTACTTAGTTAATATTTATTTTCCGTACATACATGTAAACTCTGTAAGATCAGAGCTCTTTTTGTCAGAGGCTGAAGATAAAGTCTGTTAAGTCAATTAAGAGCGTAGACAGTGCTCAGTAAATATTTGCTGAATGGAATACATGAGTGAATTGTAAACACTTTGGAATTTATAGAAAAGTGAACATAAGAAAATGTAGAAGCCCTAGAAATAAACCATATAACACTGAAAATGTACCTGTGTATTTAAATATGCCTGTATATACAGAAGTCCTTGCTTTGTACCGTAGTGCATGACTAAAAAAAATGACTTTGAAAACTGAAATTATGTAAAGCAATCCTAATAATCAATGAAAACAGTTACTATTGCTCTTTGACCTTTAAAAATTTTTAAATCACTAAAATCTCTCTTATTGTTAGCTGTAAAGGTATAGGGAAATGAAAAAAGGTAAAACTAATATTTGTTCAGTACACAGCAATTTAAAACATTAGAAACATTGATATTAAAGTCATTTCATTGTACAGTCTTATCAGGAGTATTTGAATAGTGCTTGCCTTCTTCCTGTTGTACAACTTATGATATGGAGCATGTATTTTTTTTCAATGCCTAGACAAACTGCCATGCTCTCTAAATGTGGATCAGCTTACATTTTATCCTGTGTGCTTTCCATGTCAAGAAATGTCTCCTAAAATTCCTGAATGTGAAGTTTTTAGCCAGTATCACTTTCTCTAGGACATCATCATCCTTTTCATCACAATCACTTTCCTTGTTTATGTTGATTAGTTCACCTTCACTAAGTTCCTCTGACTGCATATACAGAGTCTCTCAATGGCGAATGGCGGCATCATTTACATTCCATGGTTAGCTATGTCTTCTCCATTTACGTTTGATACAAATTTTACTTCCAATAGTATTAATTTTTGTTTCTGTACGTTGCCTTCATTCTTATTGGCCAGTTCCCTCTTTGATTATCCATATTACATGCATTTGTCTTTGGGAGACAAGAAGACATCACATCTACACACTTTGCTGTCTGTGTGTGAACTGAATAACAAACATGCAGTGATCAATCACTGACATATTTTAAAGAAGCACCCCATGCTTGGTCAGTGATCATTATGCACATATGTTAGTTATGAAATGATTTATGGACTGAAGAGCTAGCAGCAAAGTTTGTACTTTATGAAATTACTATTAATATACCATGTTAACGGAAATTTGAACTGTATTGTTAGGGACTATGTTATTTAACCTAAATTGTAGTAACTGAAATGCACACATATCAGACTGAGCACAATGAGGGCTGCCTCAATTCCTAGCTTTATTTTATAGAAATACATATTTATTGTTATTGATCATTTAATGTCTCTTATTTTTATTTTTAATTTAAGTTTATATAATATACATGTCAAAAAAGGCCAGCTATTTTGACTACATGTTTTATGATTGCATGGTATTTTATTGTATAGTTGTACCATACTTTATTTAACCAATCTTCCTTTTTGGACGTTTAGGATTTTTCTGTTTTCTCAGTTATAAACAATGCTAGAATGATCACTTCTGTCACTAAACCTTTGAGATAACTCTTATTTATTTAGAATGAATGTATTTCTAGTGGAAGAATTGTTGGCTCACAGGATATATACACTATTTAAAAATTTTCATGTCCTTCCAGAAATTTTCATGTCCTTCAAGCATCTCCCTTTAGAGAGATGTTTCCATTTAGGCTCCTACCAGTAACGTAAATCAAGAAGTGCTGGGTGCATGACTCCCAAACTCTTGCCCACGTTGGGATTATCATTTTTTTCATTTTTGACATTTAATTAAATTTATTTATTTATTTATAGGCAGGGTCTTGCTCTGACACACAGGCTGGAGTGCAGTGGCATGATCTCGACTCACTGCGACCTCTGTCTCCCAGGTTCAAGTGATTTTCATGGCTCAACCTCTTGAGTAGCTGGGATTACAGGCACACGCCACCACACCCAGCTAATTTTTTGTATTTTTTTAGTAGAAATGGGGTTTCACCATGTTGGCCAGGCTGGTCTCAAATGCCTGACCTCAGGTGATCCACCCACCTCGGCCTCCCAAAGTTCTGGGATTAGAGGTGTCTGCGCCCCGCCATTTTTTGAAATTTTAATAGATGAAACACATTTTATTTTAATGATTAGTTTTGATTTTTAATTAGTTTGAATATTTTTCATGGGTTTATTTGTACTAAATAAATTTTGATCTATGGAATTTTATTCTGTCCTGTATTATAATAGTTTTCAGATGGTAGGGATTTTCTGGTTTTATTGGGTTGTTTGTGTACATATATTTCTACAGATTTATATATGCACGCATGTGTGTGTGTCTGTCTAACCATAATAAATATATTTGTGTGTGCTTGAACTGCATTCGCATGTATATAACATTGTTGGTTTTATCCAGGGATTTTGAGGAGTATTTGTGGGACTTAAATTTGTAACATGACCATCAATTTCCAACTGCTTTTCTTTCTGTCTGTCTCTTTCTTTTCTTCTTCTTCGTCGTTGTCTTCTTTTTTTTTTTGGAAAGGGAGTAACCCATGACCTGGGGGAAATTCTAGTTAATTTTTCATTACGTGATTTTCAGGAGATAGGGTCAAAAGGAGCTAGTAGGGCATTCAATTATGTGCTTGAGTGTGTTGGAAAATGTCTTTTTTTTTCTCCCCCTCAAATGTACAATATTTTACTTGGGCTTGTTTTTCAAGTGCATTGAAGTGTGACTAAACATTTTTGGGTACTACCATTCTGTAAAGAAGAGGGCCCATCTTGTTAAATATTCCTTCATCAACTTTGCTGTTAGCCAGTTATTGGTAGGGAGAAGCTTGCGAGGACATGAGCTTTAGGCATTGGACAGAGGGAGGGTGGGTGGGATTGGGGTGCTTTGTTGCCCCTCCCACAGCTGTATGAAAAAGTGATTGGTTCAAGCTGGCTTTTGTCTAATAATTTTGGATGAGTCATAAGTGGAGAAGGCGGGGAAGTGAGTGGTTAGACCTCAGCTCATCTGAGGGCTAAAAGTTCTTTGTGACACATCACACGGAGTTGGAGTGCTGTCCTTCTGGAGAGTGGTGGAGATACAGTTCAGAACCAAAAGAATAGAGAAGGGCTTTGATTTCTTTTTGGCCTTAGATTGGGGATTTGGGAGGCTCAGCAAGAAAGATGTCCACTGAAAATGTGGAAGGGAAGCCCAGTAACCTTGGGGAGAGAGGAAGAGCCCGGAGCTCCACTTTCCTCAGGGTTGTCCAGCCAATGTTTAACCACAGTATTTTCACTTCTGCAGTCTCTCCTGCTGCAGAACGCATCCGATTCATCTTGGGAGAGGAGGATGACAGCCCAGCTCCCCCTCAGCTCTTCACGGAACTGGATGAGCTGCTGGCCGTGGATGGGCAGGAGATGGAGTGGAAGGAAACAGCCAGGTGAGGCATGGCTGACTGTATGCAGTACTGACCCAGGGAAACAAGGGCAGGGCAAGATGCTTGATCCTGGAGTGCCGTTCTTTAGCCTTAGCACTTTGAATGGCCAATGGGCATGATGTTGGCTGGGATAAGGAATAAATAATTCTATTTCTTCTTTTCTTTTTTGTTGACATGAATGCAGGGCACCTCTTATTTCACTACTCTTGTTTCACTACTGGGGCATTGTTTCATTGATCCATGTTGCTATAATTTTGGCTTTTATAAGGAATTAGAAATACAGGTCAATTTATATACTATTTAATAGTAAAATATTTTAGAGAGATAATAAACTCAGGTACTCAAAAATGACAGCCAAGAGATATGTTTCCAAGTGTCCACATGCCAAGATCTCTTGTGAGATTTTGTGTGACTTATTACTTATTCCCTGTTAAGAGAGAGGTTTTGGCTAGGTACAGTGGCTTGTGCCTGTAATCACAGAATTTTAGGAGGCTGAGGCAGGTGGACTGCCTGAGCCTCAGGGCTCAAGACCAGCCTGGGCAACATAATGGAACCCCATCTCTACAAACAAACAAACAACAACAACAAAAAAATCAGCCGGGTGTGGTGGTGCATGCCTGTGATCCCAGCTACCCAGGAGGCTGAGGTAGGAGGCTCACTTGAGCCTGTGAGGTCGAGGCTGCAGTGATCTCTGATCACGTTACTGCACTTCAGTCTGGGTGACAGATTGAAACTCTACCTCAAAAAAATAAAATGAAATAAAAAAGAGATTATTAAAACAATGAGGAAAGTTGCTCTTATGGTAGTCCCCCCAAGGTTATCCACAGTTTAGCTTTTCATGGTTTCAATTACTCACTGTACAGTACAGTAAAATATTTTGAGAGAGTCGCCATACTTATATAACTATTATTATAGTATATTGTTATATTCATTGTTTTATTATTAATTATTGTTGTTAGTCCCTTACTGTGCCTAATTTATAAATAAAACTTTATTTGGTTTTATATATAGGAAAAAAACATAGTATACATAGGGTTTAGTACTATCCATGCCTTCAGGCATTCACTGGGGGTCTTGGAATGTATCCCCTGTGAATAAGGGGACTACTGTATTTCAAGTATAAACCTGCAATCTTTTAACCATCCAGCTGAAAGTAGAAGGTTCATCTGAGTTTGGAGTTTAGAGGCCTGAATTTACTTTGACTCTTGCATCTTAGTGACAAGACACTTGGTTTCTTAGAGCTTTGATCTTATTATCAATAAAGAGTGGATAATAATGCCTATTACATATTATATATGTATGGTATATAAAACATAGATTATATGTAGATATAGTCTATAGTGTATTTATAATGTCATGTATTTATATACATACATGTATATATGTATATGTATGAAAATGCTTTGTAAATTGTTAAGCATTACACAAATACCTAGGGTTTCATTAATTTCATAACAGAGCTTTTCTTTTACATACAGATTCAGAGATATTCTCCAGGCGAATCTTCTTCTGTGACATAAGGCAATTATGTAATACAAAGACTTTGACTATAATGCAGTTGTTGGTCTCTCATTGTCATCATTATGTGCTGATTCCAATGTATTTCACTTTCACAAACAAGATGATGTTAAGATAAACCTTTTATAGTCTATAATTTAATTCAAATCAATTCAACTCAACCAGTGTTATTTGAATGAATAGTTTATGTCAGGCACTGTTTTAGGTACCATGAATATAGCAGTAAGCAAATGAGGATCTTACATAGATCTCTGTATCTTATTAAAAAGTTTGAAGTAAGTTTAATATAATATCTTACAATATGAAAATAAGGAAAACCAAATCATTATCCCAGCTTTGAGTTTAAGAAAAACAAAACAAAGATAGATGAAAGTCTTCTTCTGTGGTTACAGATGGAAAAAGGATTTATGGCCGCTATTTTTTTCTAGATAGAAAGAAATTCTAGAGTCAGAAAGAAAATATTTCTTAAAATCACTTTAATCAATTAGAGCAGATGAGCCGTAAAGGAGCAATAAGCCAATAGCCTTTCCCTTTATGGATGAAGAATTTTTATTTTCTGAGGCATATTTTAAAATTTCTTACATCATACCACTTGTAATCAAGTCTTTATGAAGTTCATTGGATTTTTTGTAGTTTAGTTACTTAGGCTTATGCTTTATAGCTTATGGATTTATTTTTATTTCCACAATTTTTTTTTTTTTTTTGAGATGGAGTCTTGCTCATCACCCAGGCTGGAGTGCAGTGGCGTGATCTCGGCTCACTGCAAGCTCCGCCTCCCGGGTTCACGCCGTTCTCCTGTCTCAGCCTCCTGAGTAGCTGGGACTACAGGCGCCTGCCAACGCGCCCGGCTAATTTTTTGTATTTTTAGCAGAGACGGGGTTTCACCGTCTTAGCCAGGATGGTCTCGATCTCCTGACCTTGTGATCCACCCGCCTCGGCCTCCCAAAGTGCTGGGATTACAGGCGTGAGCCACCGCGCCCAGCCTATTTCCACAATCTTAAATAATGTTGAATGCCTTTAGCCCTTTGGGATTTTTAGTACTGAAGAAGCTTCATAAATCAATTTATTCGATAATGGGGGAGAAGTTTTTATTCCTCACCAAGAGTTTCTAGGTAGCTTTGCCTTGCAGAAAGATCTACTTTAAAAACGTTTAGAACTGATGGAGAATTTCTTATCTTTCATAATTTAAATGATGCTCAGAAAAAAAGTAATTCTGTTTTACTCCTGGCCCCAACAGTAGTATTAAGGAAAGAGACCTAATTTTTAAATATTTTCAGTTTACTCAGTAATTCTCTTTCTAATAGATATCTACAGTGGGTGTGATTGTTTAACTCTTCTGTTTGATAGTTACTTAATATTTTCTTCTTCTAATTAAAGAAGCTTTCATAACACATTTCCACTCCTCATCTCTAATATTTTCTCTTGAAGCTCTTCATTCTTTGCTCTTTCGGGGCTTCTTCCCAGGATACAGCAACTGTTTCTTGTTCCGCTCTCTCAGAACCAATAACGTGTGTAGAAAAAATCCTCTGTAAAGTACAATTTTAGTTCCTAAAACATCCTCCAAAAGAAGGCTTCCAAAGTGAAAACTTTTTACTAGTGAATCTATTTCATTCTTTCTTTTCCTTCTTTCTGATAGAAAAATACAGTGTGAGAATTGTCTGGGTGCAGCCTGAAGTGTTGGGAGATTTTGATCTAGTCTTGGCTTTGCTGCTCTTCAGCTGTTTAACTTTGAGCAAGTCATGTAGTCTTTCTGAGCTTGAATTTCTTTTTTATCAGATGAAGGTCGTGTTGGGTTGCATCCTCCCTAACATTATACATATTTCATAGCTCTAAAATTTCATTCCTGTGTGTATACCGCTATACTCAGCTGTGACTCTAAGGGCTACTTTGACTTTCTTATTTTCATCTTGAAGTTCTTTGTGAGTTGTTATCATAGAGTATAATTCAGGTATAGCTTTCTGTTTTTCATTTCAGTCAAATGCAGGTCATACTTTATTTTACATAATCCCTGGTCCCAGAAAGGTAGAGAGATTATAGTTCACTGTATACGTAATTCAACATTGAATGATAGAAGCATAGAATTTTCACTTAAGATTTTTAAAGATTAAGATGGTTTTGAATACTTTACCATCCTTAAAGATGTTACTTCTTTGGGAGCACATGTGCCATTTTGCTGATGTAGTCCATACCTAAGACACCCTACTGCTGGAGAGGAAGAGTGTTGGGAGCGTACCGTGTGTCAAGTCCATGCTGTATAACTTCTCTTTATAGGACTTGCCACAATTGCTGTTGATTAATTCATTATGTATGTGATATTATTGTTTTCATATGGCCTCCCTCATTACATTAATTTATCTGCAGACAGAGACTACCATGTCTGTCTGTTCACTATCATATTTCTAATTCATGGCAGTGTCTGATTCATAATAGGCTCTTAGTGAACATTTGTTTAATGTGTGATTGGTTGAGAACTGATTGCCTTTGATAAAGCTGTTCTGAATATAATACTTTCTTAGAAATACTAATTGACCAAATTAGGGTTCTGTATAATTCTTCTCTTTCTGACTGATAAACAGCTATGGAATGAATGACCCAAGGTACCCAGTATGCCATTGATAAAGCTTAGAAGAGGACCTATGTTTAAAGTTTCAAACTATTTTATTAATATATTGATCATATATGCATTTATAAAAGCACAGATATAATTCCTTATTTAATTGGAATCAAATAATCAGAAGGCTAATAGGAGTCTCAAAACTGACATGTCATGTCAATAGACAATTCCATTATTTTAGTTCTTGAGCCAGAAACTTTGGAGTCTTCCTTGATTTCTATCTTTCTCTACACCCAATATCTGACCAATTGGCAAATTCTATTTTACCCTTAAAGATATTCACATATTCAGAGATCTCACTACATCTCACATTCAGTACTGCTACAACTCTAGTTCATCCCATCATTTCTCACTGAGATTGCTGCAGATGCCTCCTAATTAGTTGATCTCTTTGCACCTGCTCTTACTTCCTTTATGAACTATCTGCCATGATCTCTTTGACCTTGTCTTCCTTTTCATTTCCTCGGCTTCACTCTGCTTGAGCCTCGTTGGCCAGTCATGCTAATTTGTCAGGAACTTTGTACTTGTTGTTCCCTCTGTCTGAAATGTTCTCTCTTCCCTGAACCCCCACAGTTATTTGCATGGCTCATTTCCTCATCTCCTTCAGGTCTTCATTCAAATATTACCTGCTTAGTGGTTGTCCTATCTATAATTGAAACCTTCCCTCAATACTTCCTATCCCTCATCTTTCATTACTTTTGTCCTTAGCACCTGTCATCATTTAGCATATTGTATATCTTGTTATTGTCTCTTCCCAATAGAATTAAAGCTCTGTGAGGGCAGAATTTTTCAGTTGTTTTGCCACTATATTCCTAGTGCCCGAAACTATCTGGCACACAGGTCATTCTCAATAAAGACTGGTTAATAGAATCAGTGAATAGAGAAATAGAACCTTTATTCTTAGTTTGCTACTCCACCTAAATTCTTTGGAGAGGCTTGGAGTGAATATGCTTCTGGAAATATTCAGCTTTTCAGTAACCTTTACTACCTGGGACATACCCTGCTTTCAGAATGTTTTTGCAATAATTTTTGACTTCCATTTGTGATGTCTAGCTTCCAGATATGATAGTTTTTTTCTCCCATTAAAAGCACTCAAAGCTACCAGACTAATAAAAGTTTAATGCTTAGAAGTAATTCATTTTATATATGAAGATGTGACATGAATCTTTTTCTGGCCAACTTATAAATTGATAATATTTTGATTTTCTGTGAAAGCCACAATTGATAGCCTATTTTATTCCATAGAGAGCTAACTCTCTGGACTTCTACAGCTCCATGTAGGTTCTATTATAAATCTACACCGCACAGAACTCAATATCATCCTTCTTTCTCTTTTAAGACTCTATACTTTTCAGTTGGCTAATGATTTCTTACATATTTTTGAGATGGCTAATGATTTCCTACACATTATTGAGATGAGGAAATCTGTAGGAAGAGTAGATCTGAAGTTCAGTGTAGGGTATTCTTGTAGGAATATCCAACATTGAGCATCAGCGTTATTATGACTGTAGTACCACTTCAGGAATTTCAGGTTGGCCCTGTGGCTGAAAAAAATGAGAATTGTTTCAATTACAGGGGGAGATGTCCCCTTTTAAGTCATGGAAAGCACAGTAGTTATCCTATGAACAAGTTTAAGTATTTATATGAAGTTTAAAGTAACACTCAACTGCATCACCATCCCTTTTACATCCTTCATCTGTTCTTGCCTTTCCTAAAAGTTAGAACTTTGAATTTTCAGTGGTTCTTCCAAAATAGAGCACAAGTTGAATACAGTAAAAAGGGTAGACTTACCAGACCTGAAAAATTGTTTGGAATTGGTGAAGAAACCTGTGCTTCTTCATTATCCATTAAGAATGTCTAGGTGACTAGGTGTCAGCTAATGGGTTCAAAAAAGAAAACTGGTAAAAGAATAATTCATGATCCAAGTTTGATCATGGCCCAAAATCAGGAGAAAGGGAGCTTTTTTCCCCCTTGCCCAAATTCTTTATTCATTTGAGTAGGGACATCTCTGCAAAAATGATTATTAGCTGTCAGTTTATCTTCAGTGAATTTTCAGATGGACAGTGCTGGACTTAACCACTGTTATAAGAATGTTTGTTAAAGATAACTCCCCCAGTGTAATTAAAACTGTGCTGCCAAACTTGGATATAAAGGAAAGCCATCACAAGTTTCAATAAACACAAGCCAATAAAGGAAAGGGGTATTGATGTTTTATTTCCAACTGGACACTGCAAATGTACATCCACTTGTGTTTCTACTTGGCAGATTTACCTGAGCCACCTCTGAAGTACCTGATTTAAGGGCATGGCCATTAAGCACCAACATGTGCACTTATACTCTGGGTCTGGGCAAAGACTACTGTCTCCCAGTCTACACTGACTTCTCTGTCTTTTCTCTACTGAATTACTTTGGGAAATTCTATTTCAGACCAAGTTCATTTTTCTGTAAGAAAAAGACTAAAGGAATTTAATCATCTATGTAATCATATATAGTTATGTCTATGTAGTTGTATACAATAACTTTAATAGTTGATCTAGAATTTTAAGAATTCTCCTTAAAAACCTCATTTTTCCCAGATGTACACTAGCGTTGGCTTCTTTTATGGGTGATAAGGCACTTGTTAGTTAGCAAGAAATTTATCATCATTTCAATAGTTGTATGTAGTTGGAATTTATTTAGTGTAAAGGTCATGTCTGTTTTCCGCTGTACAACTGATATGTTATTAAGTTAGAGGTCTTGTTTTTTTCTTAATTATGTTTAATCATATGATTGGAAAGTTACAAAATTCAGTGATTCCCAGTGGGTCTTTTTTTTCTTCAACAAACGAGTGAAATGCCGTTTGTTTGGCAGTCACTGAAAATGTCTTAAACTGCAAAGTATTTTATCATTATTCTTCTAAGACCTTGGAATAAATAAACTTCACCTAATAAACCCCTCCTCTAAGGTTAAAACCATTTTGTAATTGCAAGTATTTAAAAAGGCTGCTTCTGAAACAAATTTTTCTGTAACTTGTCAAGTACTGAAACAAAAAGAAAGTGGGAAACTTACTGCAAATATGTAGTTATTCTTAGTTATTATGAAGGGGAGATAGTGGCTTTTAGTATACTCTACAGTAAAAAGTCTGTTTTTATTTATTTATTTTTTAAACGTAATTACATGGTTCTAAAGCACCTTTGTAGATTCATCAGCACTTGGATAGGGTGAACTTTGGTACTTTTGCCTTACCCTTTTCTTTAATGGGCTCTGATTTGAATTGAGTAGTTTTCAGTTTTTTTTTTTTTTTTTTTTTTCTAAATCCAAATTTGTCCTTGATATGCGAGGAGGCTAGACAAAGCATGTGCCGTTTCTGGAATGAAACTGCCTGAAAATGATCTATTTCAATGGGAAAGCTAGTATCTTATGTCCAAAAGGATTTGTTGGAAGTATAATCAGTTCCTTAAACAATTAGAGCAATACATTTTAAAGGAATTTAATAGGCATTTTTCCAGAGTTCTCCTTATGTTGTAAGCTGTGCTGTAATATGACATCATCACAATGTTCAATATTTACTGAACTTAAAGTAAAATAGATGCTAAACTGAGCTATGAGATAATATTTATCCCTTATAAATATAGATTTTAAGGAACTGGCTAGTTTTGAGAATTTATATTTCCATTCCTTTATGGTTAAATCTTGACCTAAAGAGCTGGTGTAATCCAGAAGGGTGAGTAATACTATTTCATAAATCCACCCTATTTTGGATTTATGTTTTCCAAATGCACTTTTTAAATGTATTCAAAGTCATATTTAAGTCTAACCAAGTTGCCTACAATATAAACTATGGAGAGGAATAAATAAAAGATGGACCACAAAGAACAGCAATGGTTTTGTTTCTTTTTCTTTTTAAATAAAATCTTATTAAACTTATATTATTTGGACAATTGAAGATTGTCTTAGCCTATTCAGGCTGCTATAACAAAATACCATAGACTGGGTAGCTTACAGACAACAAAAATTTAGTTCTTATAGTTCTGGAGGCTGGGAGGTCCAGTATCAAGACACTGTCAGATCCAATGTCTGGTGAGAGCCTGCCTTCTCACACATGGCACTGTATCATTGTGTCTTTACATGGTGGAAGGGGCTAGATAGCTGTCTGGGGACTCTTTTATGAAGACATTAACCCATCTAATCACCTCCCAAAGGGCCCATCTCCTTACACCATTCCCTTGGGGGATAGGATTTCAATATATGAATTTTGTGGGGACATAGACATTCAGACCATAGAGAGGATGATGGCAGAAAAGAACTACTATATATAAGTGAGGCTTAGTTTTTTTTAAGGAATAGATTTGGCAGTACAGGCTGTTGGCAGCTGATAGAAGTGGGGGCACATTTAGGAAAGATAAGAGGGAAGTAAAGGCCTTGTAAAACACTCCCCTTTACAGGGCTTCTAGCTGCTCCATGTCATTCATCTTGGACTTAAATTCTATGACCAAATATTGTATCCCTCAGAAAATAAGCATACTCTTAGGAATTCAAGAATAGTCAAGAAGTCATTACACTCTTTATAGATGACATAATTCTAGATAACTCTGACTTGCTTTCATGTATGATGGTATCTTCCTTTTTCTAGAGTCTTATCTTGAGCAATAAATTATAGTATCATATAAAAATATGATTCATATGCCAATTACCAGCAAACATGCTTAGAGATTCTATGAGCAAGCATGAAAAGATGATATACCTGAAGTTAACCAATGTAACATTCTCCATCAAAAATGGATTAGTCTCAAGATAACTCTAATCACCTTATTACCTTTTACAGTTTTTGTTAAACACATAGAATTATTTGAGTGTGATATAAAATTGTCATTTTTTTCTCCCAGTTCCTTCTATTTCTTGACTGTAACTTGAACCAAAGTGAGTACTAATTTAATCACACACACACACACACACACACACACGAACACATGAATATTAGAAGTCTTTCATTCTGTTTTGGAATGTGTCACAGCTACTTTTGTAGAAATAAACCAAGTCCAGTCCTGAAGTTTCAGAGCTTCTTTGGTGGTATTGTTGACCTTTTAACTCATGAGGTAAACAGTAAAAATCTCCCTTCCTGCATTTTTGGGAAGGATACAGGGAGAAGAAGGAGGGTCTTAGAATTGTGGGTAAGGTTGATACAAGGTTACCACTGACATGGGAGTTGCCTGGCTGTGAGAGCCTTCCTGAGAGGAGCATGATGGGAGAAAGTCTTTAGATACAGCTAAAATACTTCTTAAACATATGGGTGCTGGGCTTGATTAAAATTCTAAATTTTCTTTGACATTGTGGGCTGATCACTTGATCTATTTTCACTCCTGGTTCTACTAATGTGTTTTTTTCCCCCTCCTCTGGGGGTGGTACGAGGTCTATAAATAATACCCTACGTAGAGCTTCCTCTGATCTCTGCCCTTTGTTCTCATCTTTAGTGAGTTAGGTGAGTGTTTAGCTTTTTCTAGGAAAACATTTTTCAATCATTAAACCTTTGGGTGAAGAATGTAGAAAAACAATTTTTATTCCATCTTTATCTCTTTCAATATCTCTCAAAAAGTTGAAAGTGAAAGAAGCCTTTTTGTTAGTATCATGATGAATAGCAAAATGATGATGCTTTCCCATTTTCCTTTAACAGTGTAGGAAGTGTCTGTTTGTGTAATATGTGGGATATAAAGTCTGTCAAATGTGTTTTGCTGTCATTTCCATTAAGATTTTTTATTGCTATATATTGCTAAATTATCAAAATGTCTAGGAGTCTTAGAAAGCAGAAGCTAGAAAAGAGGGTTGTTCCATTGCTAAGGTTAATAGGCAATCTCGTATTATCAGAATAATCTGTTGTTCACCGAGCTTATGTATATTTAAACACACATGGAACCAGACTTGAAGGGTAAAGCTTTTAAAATCACAATAAGAGGGGAATATGCATCAACTGAGATATGTGTATTAAAGGAAGACACAACAAAACGTGTCGGTCTTCCTTAAGCATCAATAAAACAAAATTTTACATTCATCTTGCCACTTCACACATCATGTTTCTTATGTCTGAGATAAATATTGGTTCATCACTGATATTTCACCTTATTTAAACTTGCCTCGTGAAGTCACAACAGAATCCTCACAGTGGTGGCTGTTTTAATGCACTGTAGGCTGTACCCACATGGAGAATTTTGAAATGCATATTTTTCTACCTTATTAAAAAATTTAGTTAAATAATTGGTCTTAAGGATCTCATGGTTACATATAGGCAGATAAAAAGCCAAGGATGCTTTGGCTTCTCTTGCTTTGCTTTTTTCCTCTCTAACTTCAGGGGAAGGAGCAGTCTAGTGCTTCTCTTTGGGTGTATTTATGAAGATTATGTAATTAATGATATAATAAGCTATTAATACTCCACGAAAGGAGACATTTTGGAAGTGCTGGAAGGGGTGAAGATGGAGGGGTTAAGACTGCTATTTCTAGAGGAAGTTAGAACACTTTTAATTGCTCTTCCCTAATCTCATCTTCCTAGGTGGATCAAGTTTGAAGAAAAAGTGGAACAGGGTGGGGAAAGATGGAGCAAGCCCCATGTGGCTACATTATCCCTTCATAGTTTATTTGAGCTGAGGACATGTATGGAGAAAGGATCCATCATGCTTGATCGGGAGGCTTCTTCTCTCCCACAGTTGGTGGGTAAGTATGCTGTTTGAAGTTTGTATTATTTTTTTCGGCTTTACCTATCCACAAGTCTCCATCCAGGCAGATGACTAGTAGTGTAAGCAGAGTTAAATGTTTTATAACATTTATTCTCTCTTTTT